>NC_080164.1:133063507-133430252 GCF_950295315.1 Erinaceus europaeus | reverse complement strand
AAATATTTTTATCCATATCCTCTTTACCATAACAATATTTCTGTACATTAAAACACTGGCTTATGAAAATTTGTCAACTTGTTTTATATTTTGCAGATTTCAATCATTTCCATATTATATACAGTCCACTTACCACTTATCTCCAATGCACATCATCAGAATAAAATAAAAATGAAATGTGTACTCATTTAAAAAATCAGTGCAAGAGAAAGTAGTGGAGATCTCAATTTGAAATTATGAACCCAAAGTGCTGGATATATAGTTTGAATAGAAGTGGTATGTTTTCTCTGAGTGAGAATATTGACAGTTTGTATTTTCTTAGACCATAGATACCCTTGGGCTTATACTGCCAATCTCATCAAAAGTAATGTATTTAAAAATTATGTACATACACAATTTATTTTCAAACTTTACAGGATGAAAGCTAGCGATGAAAAAAAATATCCAGTTATATCTAGAAATTAGAAGAACTATGTTAGTCTAACTGCATGGGGTCAGCTGAGTAGGCTTTTGTTTTTTTATTACTTTGCATAATTTATAAAATTCCTTGCAGTTTTAAAGATGAAAATGCAATATAAAGAGTAGGAGCTGGAGAGATTATGCAGCAGTAACACACAAGACTTGCATGTGCAAGGTCACAGGTTCAATGCCCCACTCTACCAACTGCCAAAGTTGAATAGTGCTTTTGTAAATAAAAAATAAACAGATATGGTCTGGGAGGTGGCACAGTGGATAAAGCACTGGACTCTCAATCATGAGGTTTGAGTTCAATCCCTGACTACACATGTACCAGATTCTTCCTCTGTCCTCCTATGTTTCTCCTTAATAAATTAATAAAATCTTAAAAAAATAAAGAGATAGGGAGTCGGGTAGTAGCATAGCAGGTTAAGTGCAAGTGGCACAAAGCACAAGGACCGGCGAAAGGATCCCGGTTCAAGCCCCCAGCTCCCCACTTGCAGGGGAGTTGCTTCACAAGCGGTGAAGCAGGTCTGCAGGTGTCTATCCTTCTCTCCCCCTCTCTGTCTTCCCCTCCTCTTTCCATTTCTCTCTGTCTTATCCAACAACAATGACATCAATAACAACAACAGTAATAACTACAACAATAAAAAACAAGGGCAACAAAAGGGGATAAATAAATATTTTAAAAAATTTAAAAAGCTTAACAAATAAAGAGATCAATGAATTAGATGAAACTAGTTAGCTATCTCATTACTAGTGATCAATGAAAATTTGAAGAAAAATTCTTGAAAACCTGAAAGTTAAAAACTGGAATACACATAATATGGCTAAAGGAAAGCAAAAACTAATAATGCTAAGTTACTATATTAACATAATATAATATATTCTTCTCTTAAAAACAAGCCTAATGAAGACATAAAACTATCAATATTTGCTAAAGACATGATATTATACCTTCAGCCCCAAAGACTCCACCAAAAAACTACTGGAAATAATTAATAAAGCAGCAGGATACAAAACCAATGCACATAAACCTGTGGTATTTCTGTATACAGACAAGAAGTCAGAAGAAATTGAAATAAAAAAAATCCTATTTACTATTGAACTCAAAAAGATAAACTACCTTGGGGTGAATCTCACGAAGTCAGTGAAGGACATTTACAATGAAAACTATAAAGCATTACTAAAAGAAATAGAGAAAGAAATACAGAAGTGGAAGAACATTCCTTGTTCCTGTATTGAAAGAATAAACATTATCAAAATGGCCATTCTTCCAAAAGCAATCTACCATTTCAATAAAATCCCAATCGCATTTGTCAAGCTAATTGAACAATTTTCCAAAAAATTTGTATGTAATCTCAAAATGCCTCAAGATGCCAAAGCACTTCTAAGAAAAAAAGGGAAAATATGGAGGTATCATGCTCCTCAACTTCAGTTTATACTACAAAGCAATGTAATAAAAAATTCCATATTATAGCTCAAAAGTAATCAAAGAATGAGACCAGAGGCTGTATGGAGGATAGGGAGTTACATTCATTTTACATTAACAGGTTTCAGGCTGATTCCCACCAGACCTGCACCTCCTTGTACCAGATAACAGCAGTACCCAGCTGTTATCTGTTTCAAACTGGGTGTGCCACAAGCTGATTGGTTACTGTATCCATGCCCGTCAAGGTGTTGACAATAAAGGTGACAGCAGGTTGGCTACAATCAGATTCCGATTCTAGGGATACTGGAATGCAGAACTAGGGGGCCACCAGCAGTCTATAGATTTTTCATTTCAACAACACTAATTAAAACAGTATGGTACTGTAATAAATATGGACACTTGGATCAATGGAGCAGAATCAAAAGCCCAGAAATGAGCCCACACATATACAATGACCTAATATGTGACAAAGGGGCCAAAACCATTCAATGGGGTAAAGAAGCTCTCTTCAACCTATGGTTCTGGAAAATTGAACAGCTACATGTAGAAAAGTGAAACTAGACCACCACCTAACACCATACATCAAGGTCAAATCAAAATGGATTAAAGATCTAGATATTATATTAGGAACTCTAAAATTTATAGAAGTAAATGTTGGTGAAACTTTGCAGAACCTTCACATCAAAGGTATATTTGGAGACTCAACGCCCTTGGCTGAAAATGAGAACAAGAGTGAATAAATGGGATTACATGAAATTAAAGAGCTTCTACACATCAAAAGCAAACTATACAAGGACAGCCAGGCAACCCAGCAAATGGAAGATGATATTTGGATATCACACATCAGACAAGCAACTGATATCAAACATCTATACAGAATTGGTACAGATCTATAAAAGAAGCAAAAATAACCCAATAAAATCAGGGGCCAAAGAACTAAACAGTTTTCTAAGGAAGAGACACACATGGCTCCCAAACACATGAAGAAATGTTCCACTTCACTTCATTAGAGAAATACAAATTAAAACTACACAGAGATACCATCTCAAGCCTGAGACAACAGCTTCCATCAACAAACCAGGAAATGACAGGTGTTGGAGAGCTTTGTGGAGAAAAAGGAACCTGCTATACTGCTGATGGGAATGCAAACTGGTACAGTTCCTTTGGAAGACTGTCTGGAGAGCCCTTAAACAAATAAAATGGAATTACTTCACGATCCAGCAATACCACTCTTAGGCATTTATCCAGTGAGCACTCAAGTACTTCTTACAAGGGACATATACACACCTATGTTCATAGCTTATTCACAAGCCAAAGAGAGGACGCAGCCTAAATGCCCATCCACAGATGACTGAATAAAGAAGTTATGGGATACATATTCCATAGAATACTATTCTACAAGCATAAGATTGATATTGTGTCTTTTGGGATAAAAATGTATAAAACTGGAGGTTATTTTGCTTAGCAAAACAAAAGATGAAAGACACCTACCAGATGATTTCACTCATATATGGAATCTAGAGATCTGATTTACAATAACTTGGCAAACCAACAAGTAAACTATAAGACTTGTGAAAACTAGGGTGGTTATCTTTGGGGCCATGGGGATACAGAAGTTTGGTAGTAGGTGTGGTGTAGAGCTGCACACTGTAATGTTACAATCATGTAACATACTATTAAAATAAATAAAAATATTTTCAAAGATAAGATTCAACTATAAAAACAAAAACAAACAGAAAACAAGCCTATCTACACAGTGATGTTTGATGTTTAAGAGATGTGTTGAGAACCCCTGAGCTATCATGTGGAGGCTTCCTAGGCCTACACTGCAACTGGTGAAGTTTCTAAACCTTTAAACTTCATGTGTATTGCTTGCTTTTTATTTTTAATTATTTGATTTTTATTTGATAAGACAGACATTAAGAGGGGGAAAGAGAGATGGAGAAGGAGAAAGAGACACCTGCAGCACTGCTTCCTTTCTCCACCTGTCCTCCATCTCCAAGCCTAGCAGAAAGGGACTCAAGTCTGAGGAGGCTGCGTTTTTGAGGTAAGCAGACCTAAGCCACCTACTGAGAGAGCTTGCAAAGCAACATTTCAAACCTCAGATTTTCTGACCCCTCTACTGAGAGAGCTGGCAAAAGGACATCCCAGACTTTAGATTCTACTTTAAAATTGCTTTGACTGCCTGACCAGAAAAAGGAATCACAGGTGTACTAGACTCCGCAGCACACCAACACACACACACACACACACACACACACACACACACACAATACCTTATAATGCCATTTGTGTAACTGTGCTCAAACTGGATTAGTTCTAAGTGAGTTATCAGATAGTTAAGCAGAACTGTCAAGTAATTTTAGGCAATAAGTTATAAGCTTCCAGTACCAAATTTGAGAATTTTCAGAGATGATTCACTTGTATAACCTTTGCCATGTTATGGGAGCCACTGTTATAACTCCCTTCACCATGTTGGTTATGTAAAATTAATGGTCTGCAAATCACATGGAAAAGTGTAACTTAAACAATGTAATGATTTCACATTTACATATCTTGTGACATGATCACTACAATCAATTTGCTTAATATTCTTCACATGGATAGCTAGCTACAAGTTGTTTTTATGGTACTTTAAAGATCTTTTAACTTCTGTTGTATGCTTTACATTGGGTTATTCTAGCTCTCCCCCTGCCAAGAAAATTGGTTCAGTCCTGCTAGTTTCATGGGCCCGCTTGTCCCCGCCCCAAGGAACCCCGAGAGAGTTCCAGAGTTCCAGAGTTGTTGGCGCTGCCATGGGGGAAGGAGGCAGCAGAGTTCTGTTTGGTGATTAGTTTGGGTTAGTTTATGAATCGTTGTTCCTGAATAAAGAAATACAGCTTCCCTGCTCAGCCGTGTGTCTCTGAGTCTCTGTCTTTGTCTACCACCACGAAGCTAGCCTGGCCAGCTAGAGCCTCTGAATTTAAATAACAAACTTCAAATTTGCAATACATATTATAAACTACTATAATACTAAATATTATATCCCTATGAATTTTTAAGATTTATTTCATGAGGTACTGCTCTAGTATATGTGGTACTGAGATGTTTAGCCTCCTATAGGAGAATAAAAATTATAGAAAACTAAATTAAATGCAAAGGGGCTACTTATCCAATTTAAGGCTGGAATAATGTCTTATTCTTCCAGCCTTCACAAATGCCTTCAAAAAGAAATGTTAACATTATCAAATGAATAAATGAGTGCATAAGAGTACACCATTGTCCTTTGAAAACTTCTCTAAAGTTTTCTTAAATCATGAAATATATTCATTTTTAACATATTTCCAATTCCACTGTGGTATACCTTTTATAAATAAGTTGAATTAACTTTGTATATGTATTCTGTAGTCAGAAAAGACAAGATACAGTTTTTGAATAGAAAAATAGAAAGTACATAATGACTTTTCTGACAAGCCAGTAAATATCTCAGCTCTTCCATATATTTTATAAGCATTATATGTCTGTATGATGCTTGCATGTAGAATTTTTCTTTTGACTCCCAGGGTTTTGCTGGTATTTGAAGTCTTCATGATTCACCACTACAAACTAAATCCCTCCACCCCAACTCCCCACCCCCTGCCCTTTCTCCAGTTGGGAAGAAATAAAGAGGAAAGAGAGAAAGGATACACATCCAACAAAGCTCCACTGCTCATGGAGCTTCCTGTTTGCATGGTGATCCCATGTGGTGGCCAGGGGCTTGGACAGGTGTCCCTGTATGTGGTGAACTTTGTACTTTACCTCTCTTCAGGACCTGTCACACTGATTTTTACACCAGTAAAATGTGAGAACACAGCAATTTTGAACGAATTAACTTAATATTCTCATTTCCTGGTAGAAATGTCTAAAACACTATTTTCCTACTGAGATAGCATCAATCCATGGAGAGTAGACATGCACAGCATTTAGATTACAGACTTTAAATTCAATTTTCCTCTATCTTGTAGGTCAGCTTCACCACTAAATTAACCCCTAAGATATCATTTTAACATGTATAATATATATGGTGCCAGATCCAGTGCCATACTTTAATAAAATCAAGAGATAAGATCTAGCATTTGCCTAGTAAATTTTAAGTACTTAATTTATTACTATTTATCTGATATGTTTTAAAATAGAAAAATTGCATTAAATATTTAATAATTAAAAATTGTTTCCTTTAAAATGATGTGTTGGGGCTGGGCAGTGGCATACCCAGTTAAGCGCACATAGTACTAAGCACAAAAACTCGGGCAAGGATCCCAGTTCGAGTCCCTGGCTTCCTACCTGCAGGGGAGTCGCTTCACAAGTGGTGAAGCAGGTCTACAGGTGTCTATCTTTCTCTCCCCCCTCTAAGTTTCTCCCTTTCCTACCCAATAAAATGGAAAGAAATGGTCTCCAGAAGCAGTGGATTCGTAGTGCTGTCACCAAGACCCTGTCATAATTCTGGAGGTAAAAATAAATAAATAAATAAATAAATGAATAAATAATGAGGTGTTAGTTTAAAACTAACAGGTATTTTTTCACTATATTCAATTTTATCTCAGTACTATAGTTTTCCCCATTTTGGTTTTCAGAAATTTCATTTTTTAATACCTTCTTTTCTTCATTTTTATACTCCCTCCATATGTCCTTTTGTATCAACCTGTCACTAAAACAAAAAAAGAATCACTGATACCTAGGTACAATAATGTGAAAATTATTAAATATGAAAATCAGAATTCATTCCTAAAGGATGTTATTTTCCTTTGATTCTGGGAGAAAACTTTCTCAACTACTTCTTTCTCCATTGAAAGTTCTTTCCAGGCTTTTTTTTCCACCCTGGTTGTCTAATTTATTTATTTTTTAAAATAAATTTTATTAGTGCTTTAATAATGATTTGCAAAATTATAAGATAACAGGAGTATAATTCCACACCATTCTCACCACCAGAGTTCTGTGTCTTTATTCCATCCATTAGAAACTGATATGGGACGACTATTATTTATATTTATATATTTGCCTTTTTTCCCTAACCCTGCCTTCTCTTCTTAAAAAACTTACACCTATTACTACTTCTGAGTGCCCTTCCTTTTTCTCTCCAGATCATGATAGAACTGGAGTTCAGAGCCCTCTAGTCGTCTTTCCCTAATATTTCTCCTCCCCTCCAGGCTTTTTAAATTTAAGCAAGGATGATATGAGTTCATGTAATATAATACACAGATCAAAACTCTGTTTATTTAATTTATTTATTTATTTTCCCTTTTGTTGCCCTTGTTGTTTTATTGTTATAGTTATTACTGTTGTTGTCATTGTTGGATAAGACAGAGAGAAATGGAGAGAGGAGGGGAAGACAGAGAGGGAGAGAGAAAGACAAACACCTGCAGACCTGCTTCACCACCTGTGAAGCAACTCCCCTGGAGGTGGGGAGCGGTGGCTTGAACTGGGATCCTTACACAGGTCCTTGTGCTTCACGCCACATGCACTTAACCCGCTGCGCTACAACCCGACTCCCTTAAAACTCTGTATAGGTGGATTACCCTATACAGAAAAGTGATTTTTCTGGTTGCCTGTAATTAATGAAAGGATTGTTTTCATGATTTCCACTTTGTCTTCATGATTTTTAGACTATGTCCCCTTAGCATTCTCAAAAATAAAGAGTAAACCTTTTATAATTCGGCCAGTAGGTTTTCCTATTAAATTAAATTAAATTTAGTTCAATGATAATTTTAGCAATATTACACCCCCCCCTTTTGATAAATTTAGCAATATTACACCCCCCCCCTTTGGTCTCTGCTTTCCTTCCCTACAACTCCAGTGGTGACTGATACATGAAAGCTAAAGGTATAGTATATGTTGCCCTCTAGTGACTCACATGAACATAGGAAAAGTCATGTTTCTTTGCTATAGGGAATTATATAGAGACCTTTCTTGTCATTATAAAGAATCTATATCCTAGTTTCCATTATTTTTTGCTTAATATGTTTATGACCTCTAATTCTCAGTCTGTTTCATTATTATACAAGTTGAACTGAAACTGTGCTTTGCACTTTGTAAAAAAAAATGCAAAAATTATAGCAAAATACTCTTAAATTTTTTTTTTCTCCAGTTACTTCTAGCTATATTTTTGTAGAATGCTTTTATTTTATTTTTGTCATTCCTGGGGCTTTATCAGTAAGTCAACATTTTGAGACAGAATGAGATAGAAACAGTAATGCCGAGGGAGAGAGGGACAGACACCATAGTACCAAAGCTTTCCATAGGGTACTAGAAGCCAGACTCTGTAGATGTCTTTAACCAAAGAAGCCAGTAATCTATTAAAGTCTGTAATTTATTAAAAATTAATCACCTTTTGCCTTTAGGCTTTCCTGAATATAAGGAGTGAATATCTCATGAAGAGGTCTAAATTAACGTGCAATGATGATGCATAGATACTAACACTAAACATTAAAGTCCTAGCGTTGATTTAGCTTTTTTTTTTTTTTTCAATTTAGGGCACTAAAGATAATTTTCCTGGTAGAGTACACAGTTTACCATGTTCATGGACCCTGGTACAAGTCCTTGGCACCAGAAGTCGGGTGGTAGCGTAGTGAACCCACAAAACTGACGTAAGGATCCCGGTTTGAGCCCCAGGCTCCCCACCTGCAGTGGTGAAGCAGGTCTGCAGGTGTCTGTCTTTCTCTCCCCTTCTCTGTCTTCCCTTCCTCTCTCCATTTCTCTGTCCTATCCAACAATGATGACATCAATGACTATAACAATAAAACAAGGGCAACAAAAGGGAATAAATATTTTTTTTAAGTCCCTGGCACCATGAAAAAGGGGTAGTTTTATGAGCAGTGCTATGTTTTCTCTCCTCTCTCACCCTCTATTTAGAAAAACAAGCAAGCAAGCAGGCAAGCAAACAAACAGAGCCCATCAGGAGTGGCGGAATCATGCAGGCACAATCTCTAATGAAAACCTTGGAGGCAATAAATAAAGAAAAAAAGGAAAAAAAAAAAAAAGAAAGGGGAAAGAACAAAAGAGGAAAAAAGGACAAAATAAGAAAGGAAGGAGGAAATGAAAAATAGAAAAGGAAGGAAGGATGGAAGGAAGGAAGGAAGGAAGGAAGGAAGGAAGGAAGGAAAGAAGGATAGAGATTAAAGAAATCATGTTAAGTGAGATAAGTCAGAAACAAAAGGATGAATGTGGGATGATCTCACTCACAGGCAGAAGTTGAAAAACAAGATCAGAAGGGAAAACGCTAAGCAGAACTTGGACTGGAGTTGTACTACACCAAAGTAAAAGACTCTGGGATAAAGGGGAGGGTTCAGGTCCTGAAACATGATGGCAGAGGAGGACCTAGGGGGGTGATATTGTTATGTGGAAATGTTATGTATGTACAAACTATAGTATTTCACTGTTGACTGTAAACCATTAATCCCCCTATAAAGAAATTTAAGAAAGAAAAAAAGAAGGAAGAAAGGAAGGAACTAACTCTATTAATGCCACTGCTATTATTCTCTACAAATAACTATATCTACCTATATTCAAAATTTCCCTCTTATGTCATTGTTTTTGGTCCAGAATCATGTTTTGGTTTTCTTCAATTAATCACTTAAGGTGATTTATTTCTGTTGTGCTAACATATTAACACAAAGGCATCATTCTGGCATAGTTAGTGTCAGAGACTGAATTCAGAACCTTATGCATGTATATTCTGCTCTCTACAATGAGCTACCTTCCTGGCTACAAAAGTGTAATTCTGTGGGGGTAAATAGCAGAATGGTTATGCAAAGAGTCTCCATGCCTGAGGCTCCAAAATTGCAGGTTCAATCCCCTATATCATCATAAGCCAGAGCTGAACAGTGCTCTGGTAAAAATTAATAAATAAATAAATAATTGCAATTCTTTGGAAAATATTTTTCATGATTTGACTTTAATATCCATAAAATGCAATATAATCTGTTGGGCCATCAAGACAGTTCACCTGAACAGTGTGCCTGCTTTGCCATATATACAACTCAGTTTCAAGCCTAGATGCCAAGGCACTAGAGGTAGCTTTGATATTTTGGTGTCTTTATGTGAAAAACATTATCATTGAACAGTGAAGCCACAGAGATGACAAAAAATATGTAAGATACTTACATGTAATATAACTATATATATATATATATATATATATATATATATATATACACACACACACACACATATATATATATAAATGTATGGGCGGGTATATATGTGCAATCTGTTGTGATTGAAAATGTTGTACTTTTATGCCTAGCTACATCTCCAGTTAGAAACACTGCTTGATTTTTATGATTCACTATGATCTTCCTTGTTATCTTATAAAGTTTCCATACATTAGGTGCTTTTTATAATTTTCTTCCCATGATTTGGGGTATTCTCTCATTATTATGGATAACTATTCATCCTTAATCTGTCAGTTTAAAAGTCATCATTAAATCAACTAGTTTTTAAATCTTATCGGAACAAAAATCTACCCTACACAGAAAAGCACATTACATATACCAGGTCTATCTCCTGTTTTGCGAGTTCACTGATGTTCTTCAAATATGCACCTTTTTTTTGTCATCATTTTGCAAAGCACTCCATCATTTCAATTAATGTACTGCTATTTTGTGTACATAACTCCCTTTACATGAAGTACTTTGTGTGAAGTATTTTGAGAAATAGTCCACCAATTTCTGTGCTGGAAAATGTTGCAGAAAACTAACAGTATGTGGCATATTTCTCTCAGAAATATTTGCTTTAAAATGCATGAATACTCAGGGTAGAGAGAAAAGATGAAGAAGGCAGATCTAGACAAAGCTTTTAGCTCTCAGTCGGAAGTCAGATCCTCTGAGGGGTACAACCTAGTAATTTCTTCTTTAGGACAACAGAAGCAATGTGCATTGACTTAGGGTGAGAATTTCCCCTGAAACCAGATTGTATGAAGAAGTGAGGAATGCCACAAACAAGCTCTATTTACAGAAAGCAGTTTGTTGATTCAGGCTGAGAGAGGGAGTGAAACTGCATTATCAGCTGCTGTGCAATGCTGAACTCAAGGGGCTGGTGTAAGAAATTCCAAAGGAGTATGTTTTCGAATACAGTCCTGTGCCACAGAAATAAGTGCAAACTACCAGCTCTTCTCTGCCCTCCAATATCCCTCTCTATACATAAACACCTCTTGTAGACATCAGTCCTTGGAGGAAATGAAAGATGAGCAATGATTAAAGAGAAAATGGAGAGAAAATGATTCAGAACCAACGCACAAAGAAACAAGTATTCTTTAGTCAATTTAATGAAACAACCAATTCTACAAAACAAGAGTTCAAATGAAAAGATAAAGTCTCAGAGAATGTATAGAGAAGAAAAAATGAAATGAGGCAGAATGAGAGAATGTCAACTGGAGTAAATCAGGACAAATAGAGATGAAATTTAGTCTCCACAGAAATGAAAACTGTATTAGGTACAAAAGGAAAGAGAAAGTTAGAATTCTAAGCAATAGATGATGTAGGATTAAGTCCAGAAACAAGAAGATACAATGTCATTTTAGAATGTATATATTTTCTGATCACAATATATGAGTTGCATAAAATAGACAACAAAGATATTAGGACTTCCACAGAAAATTAAAATTTTTGAAAGCTATAACTAAGGAAATGGAGATATTGACTTCATGAATAAAAGATTCAGTAACAAATTGCTTAAAATAACAAACCTGCCCAATGCAATTTATTAATGTAAAAAAGATTTTTCAGGGATCCACTAACTTTATTCTCAAATATGTATAGGAGATCAATAACCTAGGTATAGTCAAGCTCGTAGCAAAGACTAAAATTGAAGTAAAATAATTTGAAAAAATATTGAGACTTACTATGAAGCTATTTTTAATTGCAACAATGCAGTATGTCATAGAAATAAAATGAGTAGCAATGAAATTAATGTAACTTACACATATGGCTCATACATTATGCAAGCCTACAGTAACCACATAAGAAAACACTATTATTTTATATTGAGGAAATTTGAGACAGAAGTAACATGTCCAAGGAAGCATTACCTATTTTAACTCCATAGTTTAGACTGTAAGTTTTCATCTTAACAAAAATTAAACAAAAGAGAATAAAGCAACTGTATAAATATGTAAAATCATTATGGAGTTGGCATTGCAGGTACTGATTAAAGGATGACTATTTATTAAAACAATTCTAGCACAATCTATACTATTGCAATAAATTAGACTCTCTCCTCACATTAGTATATAAATATTTTCTCAGATGCAATGTGAAATAACATTGTACAATAAATTCAATACCACATTATTTAGAACCTCAAAATTGAGCATAGTTTATGTTGACTCTTGAATCCTTATCACACTAATTTACCTAGTTGTTATAGCTAGCTCACAAAATTTGTGTTCACTTAGTCACTTAAGTACAAGTCTGAGTTTTCATCCAACAGACCTCTCTCATTTTTAATATCTCTTAAATATTATAGAGCCGCCAGAGATCTCTGATCACACACTTCCCATTTGGTCAGTTGATACTCATCTCAAAATTCAAAGATCAATTATGGAATGTTTCAGAATTTTGGAAGATGGTGGACTGAGAAGCTGCTAGTGGCTTGATCTCTGACCACATCTACTGGAAATGTTAGGATTTTTTGCCTTTAGCAGGACAGTCAATAAGGGGTCCTAGCAGTGACACCAAGGAGGTGACTATAACTCACTTTTGGTTAGAAAATAAAGTTAAAAGAAAGGAAATTTTTTTATTAACCTTTAAGTGCACCCCTGACTCCCTCCTCCCCATAACTAGTCCCTGGGGGCCAGAGATCTGCTCCTAACAGGCTCCCCTGATGAGCTTCTTTCTTTACCAAGATTCCTGTCCTGACAGGTCATTCCAACTCCAACTCTATTCCTTTCTGAAACCCTTGGCCTTTCTTCTTTCTAAGTGGCCAATTCCAGCTACAAATATTCCACCAAGCAGAGACTTACTCAGACAGGGAAAGACCCCCAGAGCTTTTTTTTTTTTTTTTGCTTTATTTTCTCAACAATCAGTTGCCTCTGCTCAGGGGGCCTGAGGCAATCTGTAGCCATCTAAGCTGAAGACAGGACAGATTTTTTACTCTGTTCTATTTTATTACCAATACTAGGTAAACGTGTATTCCTTTTCCCCTCTCCTTCAGGTTGACCAGAATTAATTCTTAGTGTATTTTCCATTGCTAGGGGACTATGTGTCTTATCCACTGCTAAAGTAACTTGTTACACTCTTCCTTATCCACTGCTAAAGTAACTTGTTACACTCCCCTACCCACTCTCCCCCACCCCACCCCCTGCCTAGCTAATTAAATAATAATAAATAAATAAATAGAAACTCTTTCCTTTCACTGCTCTTTTATTACTGTTATTTTTCTTAACTTTTTCTTTTCTCTCTTTCTCTCTTTTTTTTCTTCTTTTTCTCATTCTTGTCATCCTTTCTTCCTCTCTCAGCTTTCTGACTTCACTGATACATGTTTGGGAATTATTTTGGGCAAGAAATCTGACTCAGAGTGGACTCTCTCTGCATGCATCTCTGCTCTATTTCCCTTTCTTCTCTAGCTACCCCTAGAATATACAGTGGATAGTATATTTTCATAACTATCTATTCTTGCTATACTTGTCTATTCTTGATATTCCTGAGGAGTTTTTTTTTCCTTTCCGTTTTTTTTGATGGTTTGTTGGTTTTACATTCTTAACAATCAGCTGCCTCTTCTCAGGAGGCTTGAGCCAATTTGGAACAGGTTTTTTACCCTGATCTATTTTATTATTAATATTATATAAAGGTGTATCTTTCCCCCCCCCTTTAGGTTGACCAGAACTAACTCTTAGGGTATCTTCCATTTTTAGGGGACTGGGCATCTTATCCACTGCGAGAGGAACTTGTCTCAACTCCTACTTCCTCTACCCACTCTCCCCTTCTCTCTCCTCCTAGCTAATTAAAAAAATAAAATAAAATAAAAAATAAATTAATCAATTAAAAACCTTTCCTTTCACTGCTCTTTTATTACAGCTCTTTTTCTTATCTTTTCTCTTTTCTCTCTCTTGCTTCTCTTTTTTTTTATTTTGTCTTCCTTTCTTCCTTCCCTCTCCTTCAGCTTTCTGAATTCACTGATATTCATTTGTGAATTATTTTGGGGAATAAATCTGACTCAGAGTGTACTCTCTATGTGTGTATCTCTGCTCTAGTTCCCTTTCTCCTCTTGCTACCCCTAGAATATACAGTGGATAGAAGATTTGCATAATTGTCTATTCTTACTCTTCCTTCTTTCCTTTCTCTTTCCTCTTCACTTGGACTTGGTTGCTATTTTTTCACAGACTGGAGACATTGTTTGGCTAACTGGTAGTGATTAAACTGCTTCAATCCTTGCTTCAGTTGCTATTGTAATTTCTGAGGTTGGTGATTGCATTTATCATAAAAGTATTTAGTACAGTGTTGCTTGTACTCAAAACACAACAACTGAGGAACAACAGAACATAAAAACAAGAAAGACATAAATAAACAAAATTGGTAGATCAAAAATAAATAAAACTGCTACTCTGATGAATGAAGATAAGAGCCCAGAAGAAACTACAAATCAGCCAGAAGTAACCATAGATAAGAAAAGTATGCAAGCAATAATAAACTTATTAATCACAGAAATGAAAACAACATTGGAGGAAAGGAATGGCAGTATTAGGGAAACAACAGTTGAGACCCCCAAGGAAAATACTGATTATCTTGAGGCAATTAGAGAACTGAAAGCTGAAATAGCTGAACTGAGGAAAGAAGCTGAGGGAAGGGAAAGCAGACTAACAGAAGCAGAAAACAGAATTAGTCAGACAGAGGATGAGTTAGAGAAAACAAACAAAGAGGTGAAAGAGCTTAAAAAGAGAGTGAGAGACACTGAAAACAACAACAGAGACATATGGGATGATCTCAAAAGAAGTAACATTCGTATATTCGTAATATTCGTATAATTGGCCTGCCAGAGGAAGAAAGAGAGGAAGGGGAAGCAAACATTCTAGAGGAAATTATAGAAAAAAACTTCCCAGATCTGAATAACAGAAAGGACATTACGATTCAAGAGGGCCAGAGAGTTCCAAAAAGAAATCAACCCAGACCTGAAGACACCAAGACACATCATAGTCACAATGAGAAGAAGTAAGGATAAAGAAAGGATCCTAAAGGCTGCAAGAGAGAAACAAAAAGTCACATACAGGGGAAAACCCATAAGACTATCAGCAGACTTCTCCACTCAAACTCTAAAAGCCAGAAGAGAATGGCAAGATATCTATCGAGCCCTGAATGAAAAAGGGTTTCAACCAAGGATAACATATCCTGCTAGACTTTCATTCAAACTGTTGGGCTGTGCCGTGGAGAAGAGAGAGAGGAGGTCCGGAGCGAAGAGGGAACACAAATCTTTATTTGTGCTGGCACTTCAGAGTTCGGTGTGAGAGAAGCAGGTTGGGCCACGTGGAGGTAGCGAAAATGGCCGCTTCACGCAGTAACCTTTCCTGAACCTAAACACCAAAGTGAAGCACCGGCAAGAGAGAGAGGTGCAGAAGAAGAAGGGCTTTTATAGGAGTAGTTTTCACGAGAATGGGAAGGGGGAGGAGCAACCATAGCTCTCCAGGATAGGATAATAACTCTCATGAGAATGGGAGGGGGCAGGAGTAACCAAAGCACTCCAAATATCGCAGGGAAATAGACAATTCCCTGAGGGCACAACATAGTGGAACAGGCACTCCGAGAATGTCCCAACTTTTGCGGGAACTAGCAGTAGCCTGAGGGGACAACATGGCAGATGTGACTGCATCTGCACAATTTCCCAGCATCTCCCCCTTTCTTTTTATGTAATGGCCCAGGGCAACAGTCTGTAAAGTCTATGAACTACTCAGGGTCAGTTTATGAAAAACCAGCAATGTGAAGGGAAGGAAGCTGCTGTAAAATTGTCTAAAGTGTCCAAAGGGTATACCAGCAAGTCCAATAGAAGTCTCAGTCCAAAGTAGGCGACTAGGGGGAGAAATAGCAGGGGATGAAAGGCTACATGAGGAAGGTCAGCCTCGGGAATTCCGCTTTTCTGTAGAGAGTGAGCTGGAACCGCCAAAACGTGACAGGCAAAGCAGAAGCAGAAAAGGCAGACAAGCAGTAAAAAAGTTCTGTCCTGTCCTTGGAGTCTGTGAATCAGGTTCTTCAGATCGCGTCAGGTGACATATAGGGTTTCGGGGGGGGGGGGGGTGTGCCACTGTAGTCGTGCCATCTAGTGGGTGATGTCAGGGTGTGCAGAGGTCCAGATGTTTTTTTCCAGGATTCCTGTGGAAGAAACACAATCTGCTTCTCATGGTTAGCAGGGCATCTGATTTGAATTTTTTATAGAAAAAGAGGTTTGGTGCCTTAGCCAACTGAGTATTGGGGGATGTATCTTTCCTATTTATTTATTATTGTTATTATTATTATTTGTCATGGTAATCAGCCATTATCCGGAAGGTCCTGGGTGATTCATGGGGAAAAAGAACTTATCTTTTAACAAAGACTAAGGTGTAGGGAAGCAGGAACATATCTTTTTTTTTAATATTTATTTATTTTATTGCCTTTTGTTGCCCTTGTTGTTTTATTGTTGTGATTATTATTGTTGTTGTTATTGATATAGTGGTTGTTGGATAGGACATAGAGAAATGGAGAGAGGAGGGGAAGACAGAGAAGAGGAGAGAAAGAGACACACCTGCAGACCTGCTTCACCGATTGTGAAGAAACCCCTTGCAGGTCGGGAGCCAGAGGCCTGAACCGGGATCTTTATACCAGTCCTTGCACTTTGCACCATGTGTGCTTAACCTGCTGTGCTACCGCCCAACTCCCAGGAACTTATTTTTTAATAAAGACTCTATGGCCATGCCAATAGCAACCTTGAGGGCACATGTGCTCCCCTCATGTCCCCCTTTCTTATATCATGTTTTGATGTTTGGCAGACTTTGTTTTGTGGCAGGGTGGACTGTGCCTGTCTTAGGTTGGGGATCAGCCTTCCATCTTACCCATCATTGGAACACCTGGTCATTTTTTGCCCAGTAGTACCAGGTGCCCTGTCTTAGGTTGACTGGATAGCACTAGTTTCCCCTTACCCATCATTGGGTAGCCAGCCCTCTACATGGTGGACGTTCTGATGGAGGGGGGCAAATCCTCCACAGCAACTCCATATTCTGCCATATCCAGTCTATAATAGTGAGCTTGTATAGGTTGCATCTTTATGGCATCAATCTGTTGTTGCAAAAACGCCATGAGCTTGTTAGGAATTATAGGACCTACTGTGAGCAGAAGAAGTAAAAACAAGCAAGGTTCCCACAACTAAGGGTAGACAGGTAAGGAAGGGGGAATGTATCCATTGGTATGAAGAGGTGGGATCATATCTCAAGTCTAAGGGAAGCAGTTAGTGGATGTGATTTCCAGGGGAGCAGCCATTTATCTTTGGGGGTAGTAAAGGATGTCTCTGGCATGGGTGATGTTATAAAGTGAAACATCTTTAAATTGTTGGCTGACAAAGGCAGGCCTATGGTGGCAAGACAAGATACACCAGTTAAGTATACAAGAAAATGTGAATGTTGTTAATTCACATAGGTTGAATATGGAGGAACTTCTTACAGTTTAATACCTTATCATATGAACAGATGATTCTTCATATGAAGGCTTGATAGCTGTAATCACTTGTGAAAAAATAAAACTTGTAACAAGTTAGAGGTTTACTATAATTGATACCTCGATGATAATAATTGGTTTAAATATCTTTATGATTTTGTTTGAAGGTCATCTAATGTTACCTCTCATAGCAGTCTCTACAGCAGGCTCTTCAGACAAATTTTGGTTAAAATATATATTTTGATTTTTTTTAACTATTTTTACTTTGGACTATAAACAGACTCAGGTTACTTAGAGAGTTAACGCATGTTAGTGACAATGGTTTTAACAATTAGATTACTATGAGCAGATGGGTCATACAAAAATTTTTGGTCATTCAACACACTCACTCACAAATCACAACTGGCCAGTCATAACATAAGATATCCAGAGAAGGGGTAGGAGAGAGGGCTCTGTGAGCCAGATTTTCTAGGTTCTGCCATGTCATATTATGGATCCTGGGATGTATCCTGCATCTGGTCCTCTTGTATTTCTTGTTCTTTAGGGATAGCAGTGCCATCATGCGAGTATTGTCGGACATGGCAGGCAGGAACCCAGACAGGTTTAGAGTAATTCTCTGGGAAAATGCATGCAAAACCTCTTCCCATGGTCAATAGAGGGTCAGGCCCTTTCCAAATTTTATTGAGTGGGTCTTTCCATTTGACCTAGTAGATGGTGTTTGCCAGTGAAGAATAATAGGAGGTAAGTCCGATTTATTGTAAATATTAAAGAGATTTAATGTAGTTAAGGCTTTTGCTAGCTGGATATTTGGGGGGTACATTCCTCCTTTATCTTTATTTAATTGAGCCTTAAGGGTTTGATGGGCCCTCTCGACAATGCCTTGTCCCTGTGGATTATAGGGAATGCCTGTGGTATGAGTAATGTTCCAGAGGGAACAAAAATCTTTAAATTATTTGCTGGTAAATGCATGCCCATTGTCAGTTTGCAGTTGAAGATGTAAGCCCATCACAGCAAAACAGGAGAGCATATGGTTTATAAGCTTTTTAGAGCTTTCTCCCGTCTGAGCTGTTGCCCACATAAATTTAGAAAAGGTATCAATTGAGACAAACACATATTTTTGTTTGCCAAAGTTTGGTATGTGGGTGACATCAATTTGCCAAAGAGCATTGGCTTTTAAGCCTCAGGGGTTAACCCCAAGAGTCTGAATAGCAGGTGTTCTTATGAGACTTGCACAGGAAGAGCATGTAGCAAGGATATGTTTCAACTGTGGTAAAGGAACATCGGGAAATCGAGCTTGAAGGCCTTTAAGATTAACATGGGTTAGGAAATGAAAGTCAGAAGGATCAGAGACAGAGACTAGGAGAGTTCCTGTGGAGGCAAGGTGGTCAGCTGCAGCATTCCCTTCAGACAGGGAACCAGGAAGAGGGCTGTGGGAACAAGGTGTTGAATATACAGTGGTTGGGTTCGAGAACAGAGCATAGAGGCGATTTGAATCAAGAGAGGGGAAAGTGGGTTGTCATCAATTCTCACATAAGAATGAGCAAGCCATGGAAGTCAGTTACCAGTATACACACTGTCAGAAAAAAGCTCGGATTCTGGTACAGCTTTTAATGCAAGGAAAACAGCATAAAGTTCTTTGTACTGAGGGGAATTCTCAGGAAGCTCAGTAAAGAGAGGTTTAGGGGGTTGTTTGTCCGGGTAATATATAAGAGCAGCAGCTCCCTTTTTTCCACCATCAGTGAAGACTGTAGGAGCAGAGGGAATGGGGTCCCAAGAGAAAAGTTTAGGTACTAGTAGAAGCAAAAGAGGTAAAGAAGCTATCAACTTATTAGAAGGAAAATGGTTATCTATTTGTCCTGGAAACCACATGAAGCTTATGGCAAAGCAGGAATGATGGTGTATGAGCCACTCTGTATCTGTGAGAGAAAAGGGAAGAATAATTAAATCCGGTTCTTTCCCTAAGACCTGCACAGACCTATTTCTTCCTTGGCAAACCATGAATGCTAACGTGTCTATCTCAGTGAGGAGTCTTGGAGCTCTGCCTACTGGTGTGTGAAGCCACTCGAGAACCCCATGGTTCTGCCACAATGCCCCTACTACTGTGGGGGTGGATTAGAAGGTTTACCATAGAGGAGGGGGAGAATCGAACAAAGTGCATTTCCTGGATGGCCTGGTTAACCCTTTCCATTGCCAAGGAGGCCTCGGGAGTTAAACTACATTTTGAGGAGGGCTGTTTGTTTCCTTTTAACAGGTCAAACAGTGGTTGCAGGCAGCTTGTAGTCAGATAAAGATACTGCTTAAGCCAATTTAAATTTCCACGAAAACTGTAAAGAAGCAAGAGTAAGGTTAGAAGGAAAAGTAACACTAGGTTTTAAGGGACGAATTTGCATTAGATAAATCTCTGAACCTAAGAAAGATATTGAAGGAATTAGCTGTATCTTCTCAGGAGCTACATTAAGGCTGCTTTTCTTTAATGCAGGAATGAGAAAATCATGTAGGGCACAGAGATCTGTATCGAATTTTCCCCATATTAAGACGTCATCCATGTAGTGAAAAACATTAAGGCCCTTATGAATATATGGAAAAAGGGCAGGTTTAACAGCCTCTTGACAAATTGTATGGCCAATAGTCCTACAATCCTGTCTATCAATAGCTATGATTGGAATTTCCATGGGAATTGCAGAAGCAAGAGGCAAACCCCTTTGCGGGAAGCCCCAGACCTGCATGGTTTTATTTGCTGCACAGAGATCTTGGAGAAGGCACCATTTTCCGAGCGCTTTTTAATCACGAATACAGGCATATTCCATGGGCTTCGAGAATGACGAATGTGTCCCAAGGACTACTGCTCTTGGATGAGCTCTTTTAAAATGTCTAGCTTATCCCTAGGCAGAGGCCACTGTTCCACCCAGACAGGCTCATTAGAAAGCCATTCTAAGCAGAGAGTTTGGTTACGAACAGTGGCAGTTAGTATTGAGGGTTCTGATTAGATCTGGTCTCGCAGGAGCAGGTGTTACGCTCTGCAGAGACATCTGTGTATATCCTAACATCAAGACATTCTAGAAGATCCCTGCCCAATAGGTTGGTGCTAATATCAGCTACCAATGGGTGGAAGTGTCCAGTAGAACCTTCCAGATATTCCCACATGAGCGAATCTCATGTGAGAAAGGATGGGGTCATCCCTTCTACTCCATGTATACGGGGTCCCAGGAGGAGTTCCCAATTTTGGTGAACTTCTGCTTGCCTTAAAATCGTCTTTTCTGCCCCCGTGTCAATCAAACATTTAAAAGGAATATTGCCAATCCTTACTGTCATAGTAGGGTGACCTCATTCTAAAACAGGAGTGGTCCACAAAATCTCAGGCCCTGAATTTGTACCATTCAGGGGTGTGCCGTCTTTATGAAATTTGGACCAACAGTCTCTTTTCCAATGAAAAGCTTTCTGACATTTAGGACAAGGTGTTCGTGGCCTCTGGATCCCTGACTAAAAGTGAGGTTGCCCTGACTGGAGGCATGGTTGCCCTGACTGGAGGCGTGGTTGCCCTGACTGGAGGCGTGGTTGCCCTGACTGGAGGCATGGTCACAGCTTATCTGGACATTGGTTACGCCAATGCCCTTGGCGACCACACTGAAAGCAGGCCCTGTTTTGATTACGTGGGGTAACTGCATAAACCTGTGTCATAATAGGTGCCTCATAAGAGCCTGATGTAAGTTCCTGTGTCGCTAAAATCCAATTATCTGGGTGTAGGTGTTTAAGACTAAGGCATGCCTGATGGAATTGTGGAATCATGCCATCCCAGACAATAGAACGCAGGAGTAGAGAGCAGACTTCAGGATTATAAATCTTTCCCTCTAAGGTTGACCGCACCCTGGAGATGAAGTTCGCTAAGGATTCATCAGTGTTTTGGCGAAGAGAGTTAATGGGGATTGAGGCCTCTACTGTGGTTGGGGTTAACCTTTCCCATGCTTGTGTTGTGCAGATGTGTACCTGTTCAAAATAATCGGTTTGAAACTTGGCTTCTGCCTGCTGAGTTCCAGTTTCAAACTCTCCTACTCCAAACCATGCATCAAAATTCCATTCTATCTATTTGGTACTATTTTCCTGCGATTGTCTAGAGCATTCATCATGGAAGCATGCCTTCCATTGCAGGTAGAGGGGGTCTGGGAGTGCAGCACAAGCTAAGTCTTTCCAGTCTTGGGGGGTTTAAGGTGGTGGAAAAAGCTTTGTAAAATGGACTTGGTCCATGGGGGATGAATCCCGTCCTCCTTCACAGCCTGTCTGAGCTCTATGATATCTTTGGAGGAGTATGGATGCCACACCAGAGGGTTTTGTCTATTGGGGGCCACATTTACCAGGAAGGTGTGGACTTGGTTTGATGACATGGGGGAAAGAGTCACAGAGGTGGAAGCTGCCATAGTGGCCACAGAGGAAACAGAACACGTATCTACGGGGACGGAGCTCTTGGGGCAGACTGCAAAAGGTTTAAGGTCTCCGAGTGCTGAAAACATATCCTTTAACTCTTGTATTTCAGCCACAAGGTCTCTTTATAATGAGGTATCAGCGGGGGGAGGAGTTATGGAAGCAGAAGCTGCTGCAGAAGAAACCAAACAAGTGTCTGTGGGGGCTGCGGGGGGAGGGGTCGTGGAAGCGGAAGCCACTGCAGGAGGAACCAAACACGTGTCTCTGGGGGCAATGGAGGGAGGGGTCATGGAAGCAAAAGCTGCTGCAGGAGAAACTGAACACATGTCTCTGGGGCAGCGGTTTTGGGGAACTATATGCCACCAAGCTAGAGAATCTGGAAGAAATGGAACAATTCCTAGAAACATATGCCTTTCCAAAATTGAACCAAGAAGAACTACAAAACCTAAAGGCACCAATCACAAATAAATTGAAACCATTATTAAGAATCTCCCCAACAACAAAAGTCCTGGAGCAGATGGCTTCACAAATGAATTCTACAAAACTTTCAGGAAACAGTTAGTACCCATACTTCTTAAGCTTTTCCAAAGATGAAGAAACAGGAGTACTCCCTTCCACATTCTACGAAGCCAACATCACCATGATACCAAAAGCTGATAGGGACAGAACAAAAAAGGAAAACTACAGACCAATATCTCTGATGAACATAGATGCCAAAATATTAAACAAGTTCTTGGCCAACTGGATACAACAACACATCAAAAAGATTGTTCATCACGAACAAGTGGGATTCATACCAGGAATGCAAGGCTGGTTCAACATCCATAAGTCAATCAATGTCATTCACCACATCAATAAAAGCAAAGCCAAAAACCACATGATTATCACAATAGATGCAGAGAAAGCCTTTGACAAAATCCAACACCCATTCATGCTCAAAACTCTACAAAAAATTGGAATAGATGGGAAATTCCTCAAGATAGTGGAGTCTGTATATAGCAAACCTACAGCCAACATCATACTCAATGGAAGCTGAAATAATTCCCCCTCAGATCAGATCGGGGACTAGACAGGGCCATCCACTGTCACCATTACTCTTCAACATAGTATTGAAAGTTCTTGCCATAGCAATCAGGCAAGAGAAAGAAATCAAAGGAATACAGATTGGAAGGGAAGAAGTCAAGCTCTCACTATTTGCAGATGATATGATAGTATACATAGAAAAACCTAAAGAATCCAGGAGAAAACTACTGGAAGTTATTAGGCAATATAGCAAGGTGTCAGGCTACAAAATCAATGTACAAAAATCAGTGGCATTTCTTTATGAAAACACTAAATCTGAAGAAGAAGAAGACATCCAGAAATCACTCCCATTTACTGTTTCAGCAAAATCAATCAAATACTTAGGAATACAGTTTATCAAAGAAGTGAAAGACTTGTATACTGAAAAACTATGATTCACTACTCAAGGAAATAGAAACTGATACCAGGAAATGGAAAGACATCCCATGCTCATGGATTGGAAGAATAAATATCATCAAAATGAATATTCTCCCCAGAGCCATATACAAATTTAATGCAATACCCATCAAAGTTCCACCAAGCTTCTTTAAGAGAATGGAACAAAAACTACAATCATTTATCTGAAACCTGAAAACACCTAGAATTGCCAAAACCATCTTGAGGAAAAGAAACAAAAATGGAGGCATCACACTCCCAGGTCTCCAACTATATTATAAAGCCATCATCATCAAAACAGCCTGGTACTGGAACAAAAATAGGCACACAGACCAGTGGAACGGAATTGAAAGCCCAGAAATAAATCCCCACACCTATGGACATCTAATCATTGATAAGGGGGCCCAAAGCATTAAATGGAAGAAGGAGGCTCTCTTCAATAAATGGTGCTGGGAAAACTGGGTTGAAACATGCAGAAGAATGAAATTGAACCATTTTATCTCACCAGAAACAAAAATCAACTCCAAATGCATCAAAGATCTGGATGTTAGACCAGAAACAATCAAATACTTAGAGGAAATCATTGGTAAAACCCTTTCCCACCTACACCTCAAGGACATCTTTGATGAAATAAACCCAAGAAAGACTATAGCAAAAACAAACCAATGGGACTACATCAAATTGAAAAGCTTCTGCACATCCAAAGAAACTATTAAACAAACAAAGAGACCCCTCACAGAATGGGAGAAGACCTTCACATGCCATATATCAGACAAGAAACTATTCACCAAAATATATAAAGAGCTCACCAAACTTAGCACCAAAAATGCAAATGACCCCATCCAAAAATGGGCAGAGGATATGAACAAAACATTCACCTCAGAGGAGATCCAAAAGGCTAACAAACATATGAAAAACTGCTCTAGGTCACTGATTGTCAGAGAAATGCAAATTTAGACAACACTAAGATATCACCTCACTCCTGTAAGAATGCCATACATCAAAAAGGCCAGCAGCAACAAATGCTGGAAAGGATGTGAGGACAGAGGAACCCTTTTACATTGCTGGTGGGAATGTAAATTGGTACAGCCTCTGTGGAGAGCAGTCTGGAAAACTCTCAGAAGGCTAGACATGGACCTTCCATATGATCCAGTAATTCCTCTCCTGGGGTTAGACCCCAAGGATTCCATAACACCCAACCAAAAAAAGGTGTGTACTCCTATGTTTATAGCAGCACAATTCATAATAGCTAAATCCTGGAAGCAACCCAGGTGCCCAACAACAGATGGGTGGCTGAGAAAGCTGTGGTATATATACACAATGGAATACTATGCAGCGATCAAGAACAATGAACCCACCTTCTCTGACCCATCTTGGACAGAGCTAGAAGGAATTATGTTAAGTGAGCCAAGTCTGTTGATAAAGATGAGTATGGAATTCTTCTTCTAGCGTTTGCCAGTATGGGATGATCCCACTCATTAACAGAAGTTGATTAAGAAGATCTGAAAGGGAAACTAAAAGCAGGAACTGACCAAACTGTAAGCCGGGCACCAAAGTAAAAATCCTGTGGTGAGGGTTAGACATCCAGCTTCCTGGGCCAGTGGGGGGTGGGTGGGTGGGACGGGACACAGTCTTTTGGTGGTGGGAATAGTGTTTATGTACACTCCTAGTAAAGTATAGTCATATAAATCACTAGTTAATTAATATGAGAGGGGGAAAATTAATTGTATGTCTCAAGGTTTTTTTTTAAACACAGACTGAGTCTTTTTAATATATAGGCTGTGTCTTTGATATGTGGACTCTCTCAAAAGCCTAGACCAAGTAGATCAGAAGCAACCGGTGGCACAACTATATACAAGACACTGGGTACTATACAGCAAACCCTAATAAAAGGACTTTTCAATGTTAACCCAATTACCAAATAATGTGATGATAACATTAACTATCCATTGTCTTTTTGAACCCTAAGACAGCAGGAACCTCACATCTCCACTATACAGCCTATATTTCCCCCAGTCCTGGAACCTTAGGATAGGGCTGACTTTCCCGCATGCCTCTCCCAATCCATATCAAATAATATTGCATCTGCCGATTGCAACCTAATCAATGCAATGATTGCCACCTCAACATGCTTCAGCTCAGTCTGTGTCCAGAGACTTCACGTGTGGAATGACAACCCTTCAGCTTCATTACTCGGGTGAGACCTTTCCTTTCATAGTGTTCTCTAATTCCATCCCAGGTGGTTCACTTTCTAACAAAGTCCCAAAACCTAGATATAGACCAGGTTCTGTGAGAGAGAGCATATGTTCACACGTATCCATAAACTAGTGCAAAATATGTACCTGAAAGCAGAAGTACACTAGAGTTTGCAATGAGTACCTCCCTAACACTTCCTCTCCACTATTCCAAGCTTGGGATCCATGATTGCTCAACAATTTGTTTGGCTTTGTATGTTAACTCTCTTTTCAGCCACCAGGTTCCAGATGCTTCAGGATGTCGGCCAGGCTTCCCTGGACTGAAGACCCCACCAATGTGTCCTGGAGCTCTGCTTCCCCAGAGACCCACCCTACTAGGGAAAGAGAGAGGCAGACTGGGAGTATGGACCGACTAGTCAACGTCCATGTTTAGCGGGGAAGCAATTACAGAAGCCAGACCTTTCATCTTCTGCAACCCACAAGGACCCTGGGTCCATGCTCCCAGAGGGATAGAGAATGGGAAAGCTATCAGGGGAGGGTATGGGATATGGAGATTAGGTGGTGGGAATTGTGTGGAGTTGTACCCCTCCTACCCTATGGTTTTGTTAATTTATCCTTTCTTAAATAAAAAATAAATTAAAAAAATAAATACATAAATAACAAAAAAAAAAAGGGCAACAAAAGGGAAAATAAATATTTTTAAAAAGGAAAATAAATAAATAAAAATATTTTTAAAAAGGTAGCAAATAATACTTTGACTTGTATTTAAAGATTCCTCAAATACTCAAATTAAAAACTGTATAATGAACAAAAGCTCTTGCAGGTCAGGATACAAGGTAAACAAAAAATGAGTTGAAGTTTCTCAGAAAATCTAGTCTGAATGAAATCAGTCTCAATTCTATCTCAATTGTAGGACTGAGAGGTGTACAATCTCCCCTTTTGGAATCTCAAATAGGAGTGACAGTAAGGGGATGAGAAGAGGACAGTCAGCTGTCCTATCCTACACACATATGAGAATGTATTGTTAGATACCCACTCAATAGGTCTAGCAAGATGTCTAATATGACATGAATGAAGTGGTTTTTTGTTTTTGTTTTGTTTTGTTTTTAATGTGATGTTAGGGAATGAAAACAAGGCTTTGAAGAAGTGTGATGACATTGAGGTACATTTCTAGCCCAGATTTTAGTACATATTTTTAGGTAAATAGCAGAAGGATCAGAGCAAACAGTTACCAAAGCACCACTCTATTAACTACACAGTGTGTTCCCAGTGCTTTAGGTCCCAGGGATCAAACCTAGGACCAGGCACATGGTAAGATATTTACTTTACAGGCTCAGTCATCTCCAAGGGACCAGTAAACATAACACTTCAACTATATTGAGGAGTACAATCAGTTTTGGTCTTAAATACACTGCACATGTATGAGAAATATATGTCTTAGAGATTTATCAATAGCTTATTATATTATAATATTGTAAATCACTATTAAAAATTAAAATAATTTTGATATTTGTTTTATATTTGATATGAATATTTTTCAGAGACAATATTTGGATATATAAATAAGTATACTATAATTTATAGCCAAGTTTGACACTGACTAAAATGTTTTAAAATAAATTATATTAATTTGAGGGGGAGTCTAATTCTACCAAACTAAATCTTCTTCTAATAGGATAATAAGAATAGTGAATACTGGAAATTTAAGAAGAATCAGTGAATGCAAGTAAAGGAAGGTTCTTGTTTCCTAGTATAACCACGAGCTCTAAAACTTTTTGAATGAGGTGATTAGCCCATTTCGTCCAAATCACCAATGACAATGATTTTTTTCATGTCAGTTCTTTAATTAGGTTTTACATACAGGTGAGACAAATATACAGTTTAACATAATACAAAACTTGGGGGGGCATACAAAGTAATGACAAATTAAAAAATGATAAAGATTAATTCCATTGTTTAAAATTCTAGTCTACAGTATGGTTAATATCTAGACAGCAACTTTAAGAGTCTCATGCTCTACCCACTGAGATAGCTGGGCATTTTCTAGATAACAACTTTACATCTTACATTTGCAGAGATGGCTCATCTCTAAGATTTGTCTAGATTCATTTTATGTTTCCTCTTTGCTTTCTGGTCTTTTTCCCCATGGTTTACTTTATTGACAAATCAAAGGGGGAAAAAAAAGATCACATAGACAAAGCAACATGGAAGTAGAGTGCTCACTTCAGGGTTATAACCCTTCTAATTAATTTTTCATTTGGTTCTCATGTATTTGAGACAAATCAATTGGGATTATGTTTACAGAGTTATAAAAGGACAGGAGACTGGGCCCTCAGTTTGTTGTCTAATCTGTCCAAATTAGTCAGCTAAATGTTCCCAGGAGTGATCATAAAGTATATGGATAGGTTCTTGTAAGTATCTTTCCTTTTAATTACAGATCAAGATGTCACCAACTTCTGCAGACCTTGCCTTTGATAAAGAGCAAAGTTCTGAGAACAAGCCTTATTTTCCAGATTTTTCCCCTTTTTTCCACTTATATAATTCAGTTAAAATGTCTTTTAGAGATGGGAAGGTTTGTAGTGCAAGGATTGACGATCATTCAATAAGAGGAGTTTCCAGTCAAATAAAAAGTGATATTAAGATGAACACATTTTATCCTGTAAGAATCTGTCCCACTTAACAGATATACTGAATCACCTCCAGAAAATGGAATTTTATGAAACAGTACAAAGGGGCACTGTATTTTATGCAAATAAAGAACTTTAAAGAGTGTTATCTTCTAAAATGGGATTCTCAGAACATTAAGGTGGAAGAGAAGTAAATTCATGTGTTGATCATAGTTGAAGGTACACCCATGTAAGCACAGTTATATGCTCTAAAATTATATTTATAAAAATCTCTGCTTGGGGAAAGGCAGTGGCACACCAGGTTAAGCACACACACTACAGTGCACAAGGACCCAGGTACAAGCCTCTGGTCCCTACCTGCAGGGGAAAAGATTCACAAGTGGTGAAGCAGGGCTGTAGGTGACTCTGTCTCTCTCCCTCTCTATAACCCCCTCACCTCTCAATTTCTCTGTTTCTACCCAATAATAATTTTTTTTTTAATTATTGCTCTAGGACCTGGAAGTTTAGGATAACTGAAAGGAAATCAGAGCCTAGTTATATAGTTATATATATAGAGAGGGGGTTTCTTGACTTTCTTCCTTTTTTTTTTTTTTACTATTTTATTTATTGTTTTATTTAACAGAAATAGAGAAATTGAGAGGTGAGGGAGAGAGACATCTGCTTCACAACTCACGAAGCTTTCCCACTGCAGGTTAACACAGGAAATTTGAACCCAGGTCCTTGCACATGATAACAACTGCTCAACCAAGTGCAGAAAAGCCCAAGGAAAATAATATAATGGGAATACTTTCAGAACCCCCTAGGAATTCCCATTATATTATTTTCCTTGGGCTTTTCTGACTTGATTAGCAATTCATTTAGGTGTCAGATAAAAACAAAAACAAAACAAACAAACAAAAAATCCTTACCTGAAACTTCCCATATTCTAAATTGTGAGGTGGTTTTAGTTATTTGACTTAAAAAGTACACTGAGCTTTATAACAAGTGCACTCAACCCGGTGAGCCACTAAAAAAAGTACATGTAGCTTTAATGGACTTTCTAAGATAAAGAGACTTTTTAAAAGCCAGATCTAAGCATAAATTATACAGAGTAAATCTCACTCTAAATATAAATTTAAGTGAATTTTGACAAATATTCTCTAACAGCAAATCCACACACACACACACACACACACACACACACACACACACACACACACACACACACGTCACAGTAGCCAGTTTACAACCAATCCATTTCTTTAACCCCATCTCTGGATTTTTTGAACTGTCACTTTTTAGTTTTTTTCTTTCTCAAAATATTTCATAAGTGGAAATATACATGTTGCCTCTTGCATCTACATATTTTTTGACATAACACTGATAATTTTCAAGTTCTGAAATATTGTAAATCCCGATAGCTGGCTTTTTGTTTTTTAATTTTGAGAAGTATTGTAGTCTACATGTATGTTCTTTTTATTTACTTAGTAGATACAAGCATTTGACTTTGAATATGAAACTATTTCCCAAAAAAAACTTGTCAAATTTAGCACTTTCATCACGATACTACTGTAGAACTTATGAATAAGAACTTTGGCAGGTAAATACAGGAGTCAGCATTAAAAGTAAAACATTTATTCTTATGCACACAATACATGACACTCCAAGGACTGCTAGCCCTAAATCTAAATTAGTTTTCCTGTAGTTATGTAATTATTTCCAAGAAATATAAATAGAATTGAATTCTATTACTACCCATGTGAACACAAAAGTTGTAGAGCCAAAACACTACATATATTCTGCTTTGCTCTAGCCACTGTAAAAATATTCACAAAACAGGTTACTTAACACAAAACTTTACGACAATGTTCTGTAAGTCAGATATTCAATAATTAAGGGTTGGGAGGTATATGGTACTTACTTCCTGGATGACCAGGAAGAGTTTAGTTTATTTCCTTATATTTCTAGTTTCTAGGATTTGTCCACTTTTCTTGGTACACAGCTTTTATAGTCACATGACCAGCTGTGGCTCACTTGACTAGTGTAGCTCTTGGCCTTAATTAAGGTCCTAAACTTAATTCACTTGAAAATCCTCTTGGACTTTTAAGTAAACATATTCACAGATTCTAAGAACCAGAGGATTGACATCTACAGCTACCATTACTCTGCCTACTATGGACATACATGTTCATGAAATTCTTAGAAATCATTGACAATTTCACTTTCTTATTCCAAATATAGCCTGTCATTTTACCTTGATTTAATAAAACTGGATGTAAATTACATGATCTTTTTGGATCTAATATTTTTCAACTATAACAACAATGATAAAAAAGGTATTTATGGGACTTCCTGGAAGATGGCGCCCTGAGAAATCGCTAACAGCGAGTGCTCTGATAGTATTGTCGGCAATGGTAGGATTTTCTGCCTTTAGCAGGCCAGTCAATAAGGGGGGGGCACCAAAGAAGTGATTACAGTTTAATTTGGGTTGACAATTAGAGCAAAGGTGACACGGACTAGCGGGGCGCCAGAATTCCCAGGCGGCGCCAGGCAAGGCGAGTGCGCCAGGCATTGTCCTCCACCCGCCCGGGAAGGTGGCTCCTCCGCCGGTTGCAGAGCGTGGCGGGCAGAGGACCCGGAGAGAGCACTTTAGCTCGGGGGCTGCCTCTTGGGAGTCGCCAGGGTCCACCGCGACCCTGAGAGCAGATCCAAAGACTTTTTGAGCATAGCTCTCATTGGATCAAAGGACTTGGAGCTAGTTTTCATTTTTGAGAAATCCTTTTAAAAAGTCTGGAGGGCGGGGTTTCCCGGAAGATGAGCTCTGGACACATCTCGTGTAAACAATAGGATTTTCTGCCTTTAGCAGGCCAGCCAATAAGGGGCCATAACGGTCATACCAAGGATGTGTCTATAACTTAATTTGGGATAAGAATTAGAGTAGGGGAAAAAGTTCTTTTTTCTTCCTTTTAATTTTCAAGCATACATCCTTCCCGCCGCGCCCCCCCCCCCCCCCCCCCCCCGTAAGCAGTGCCTGGGACCAGCTACTAGCAGGATACCCCATACCACCAAACAGGGTTTTTTTTTTTTTTTTTTAATTCACTGATACACATTTGGGAAGTTCCTCGCACTGCTCTTTAATTACAACTCTTCTTCTTATCTTCTCCCTTTTCTCTCTCTTATCTCTCTCTATCTCTCTCTCTTTTTTTTTTTTTTAAATCTTGTCATACACTTCTTTCTTCTTTGCCTTTCTGAATTTGTGAATTACTTTGGGGAAGAAATCTGACCCAGAGTGGACTCTCGATGTGTCTATCTCTGCTCTAGTTCCCTTTACACTCTTGTTACCCTTAGAATATACACTGGATAGTAGATTTGCATAACTGTCTATTCTTGCTATCCTCTCTTCCTTTTCTCTTTCTTCACTGGGATTTGGTTACTATTTTTTCACGGACTGGAGAAATTGTTTGGCTAACTGGTAATGATTAAACTCCTTCAATACTTACTTCAGTTGCTACTGTTATTCCGGAGGTTGGTGAGTGCAAGTGTCATAAAGGTATTTAGTACAGTGTTACTTGTGCTCAAAACACAACAACTGAGGAACAACAGAGCATTAAAAAAAAAAAGAGAGAGAAACACATAAATTAAAAAAAAAAATGGGTAGATTAAAAACAAATAAAACTGCTACCCCAATGAATGAAGACAAGAGCCCAGAAGAAACCACAAATCAGTCAGAAGTAACCATAGATAAGAAAAGTATGCAAGCAATAATAAACTTATTAATCACAGAAATGAAAACAACATTGGAGGAAAGAAATGGCAGTATTAGGGAAACAACAGTTGAGACCCCCAAGGAAAATACTGATTATCTTGAGATAATTAGAGAACTGAAAGCTGAAATAGCTGTAATGAAGAAAGAAGCTGAGGCAAGGGAAAGCAGACTAACAGAAGCAGAAAACAGAATTAGTCAGACAGAGGATGAGTTAGAGAAAACTAAGAAAGAGGTGAAAGAGCTTAAAAAGAGATTGAGAGACACTGAAAACAACAACAGAGACATATGGGATGATCTCAAAAGAAGTAACATTCGTATAATTGGCCTGCCAGAGGAAGAAAGAGAGGAAGGGGAAGCAAACTTTCTAGAGGAAATAATACAAGAAAATTTCCCAGACCTGAATAACAGAAAGGATATCAAGGTGCAAGAGGCCCAGAGAGTACCAAACAGAATCAACCCAGACCTGAAAACACCAAGACACATCATAGTCACAATGAGAAGAAGTAAGGATAAAGAAAGGATCCTAAAGGCTGCAAGAGAGAAACAAAAAGTCACATACAGGGGAAAACCCATAAGACTTTCTGCAGATTTCTCAACTCAAACTCTAAAAGCCAGAAGGGAGTGGCAAGATATCTATCGAGCCCTGAATGAAAAAGGGTTTCAACCAAGGATTATATATCCTGCTAGACTTTCATTCAAGCTAGATGGAGGGATCAAAACCTTCTTAGACAAACAACAGTTAAAGGAGGCAACTATCACCAAGCCGGCCCTGAAAGAGGTACTAAAAGACCTCTTATAAAAAAGAACATCACTATAATACTTGTAATATATCAGAGTAAACAAATTGTTTTTTAGAACAATGGCACTACAATACATTAAATCCATAATATCAATAAATGTCAATGGCTTAAACTCACCCATCAAAAGGCACAGGGTGGGGGGATGGATCAGAAAACATAACCCAACCATATGCTGCTTGCAAGGATCACATTTGTCACAACAAGATAAACACAGACTTAAAGTGAAAGGATGGAAAACTATCATACAGGCTAACGGTCCACAAAAAAGGGCAGGAACAGCCATTCTCATCTCAGACACGATAGATTTTAAATTAAATAAAGTAATAAAAGATAGGCAAGGACATTACATAATGATTAGAGGATCAATCAGGCAAGAAGACTTAACAATTATTAACATCTATGCACCTGAGGGACCATCTAAATACATTAAACACCTATTGAAAGAATTTCAAAAATACATCAATAGTAATACAATAATAGTGGGAGACTTCAATACCCCACTCTCACACTTAGACAGATCAACAAAGCAGAGAACCAATAAAGATACAAGAGAATTGAATGAAGAGATTGACAGACTAGACCTCTTGGACATTTTCAGACTCCTCCACCCCAAAAAACTGGAATACACCTTCTTTTCAAATCCACACAACACATACTCAAGGATAGACCACATGTTAGGCCACAAAGACAGCATCAATAAATTCAAGAGCATTGAAATCATCCCAAGTATCTTCTCAGACCACAGTGGAGTAAAACTAACTTTTAACAACAAACGGAAAATTATTAAAAGACATAGAATTTGGAAACTAAACAACATGCTCCTTAAGAACCACTGGGTCAGACACTCACTCAAACAGGAAATTCAAATGTTCCTGGAAACTAATGAAAATGAAGATACAACCTATCAAAATATTTGGGACACAGCTAAAGCAGTACTGAGAGGGAAACTTATAGCCATACAATCACATATTAAACACCAAGAAGAAGCCCAAATGAACGAACTTACTACACACCTCAAGGACTTAGAGGAAGAGGAACAAAGGAACCCTAAAGCAACTAGAAGGACAGAAATCACTAAAGTTAGAGCAGAAATAAACAACATCGAAAATAAAAGAACCATACAAAAGATCAATGAAGCCAAATGTTGGTTCTTTGAAAGATTAAACAAAATTGACAAACCCCTAGCCAGACTCACCAAACAAAAAAGAGAGAAGACTCAAATTAATAGAATTGTAAACGATACAGGAGATATCACAACTGACACCAAAGAAATCCAGAGAATTCTGCGAAACTTCTATAAAGAACTATATGCCACCAAGCTAGAGAATCTGGAAGAAAAGGAACAATTCCTAGAAACCTATGCACTTCCAAAACTGAACCAAGAAGAACTACAAAATCTAAATGCACCAATCACAGACAAAGAAATTGAAACCGTTATTAAGAATCTCCCCAACAACAAAAGTCCTGGACCAGATGGCTTCACAAACGAATTCTACAAAACTTTCAGGAAACAGTTAATACCCATACTTCTTAAGCTATTCCATAAGATTGAAGAAACAGGAATACTCCCTTCCACCTTCTATGAAGCCAACATCACCCTGATACCAAAAGCTGATAGGGACAGAACAAAAAAGGAAAACTACAGACCAATATCTCTGATGAACATAGATGCCAAAATATTAAACAAGATCTTGGCCAACCGGATACAGCAACACATCAAAAAGATTGTTCATCATGACCAAGTGGGATTCATCCCAGGAATGCAAGGCTGGTTCAACATCCGTAAATCAATCAATGTCATTCATCACATCAATAAAAGCAAAGCCAAAAACCACATGATTATCACAATAGATGCAGAGAAAGCCTTTGACAAAATCCAACACCCATTCATGCTCAAAACTCTACAAAAAATGGGAATAGATGGGAAATTCCTCAAGATAGTGGAGTCTATATATAGCAAACCTACAGTCAACATCATACTCAATGGAGAGAAGCTGAAAGCATTCCCCCTCAGATCAGGGACTAGACAGGGCTGCCCACTGTCACCGTTACTCTTCAACATAGTATTGGAAGTTCTTGCCATAGCAATCAGGCAAGAGAAAGAAATCAAAGGGATACAGATTGGAAGGGAAGAAGTCAAGCTCTCACTATTTGCAGATGATATGATAGTATACATAGAAAAACCTAAAGAATCCAGTAGAAAATTACTGGAAGTTGTTAGGCAATATAGCAAGGTATCAGGCTACAAAATCAATGTACAAAAATCAGTGACATTTCTTTATGAAAACACTAAATCTCAAGAAGAAGAAGACATCCAGAAATCACTCCCATTTACTGTTTCAGCAAAATCAATCAAATACCTAGGAATAAAGTTGACCAAAGAAGTGAAAGACTTGTATGCTGAAAACTATGAGTCGCTACTCAAGGAGATAGAAACTGATACCAAGAAATGGAAAGATATCCCATGCTCATGGATTGGAAGAATAAATATCATCAAAATGAATATTCTCCCCAGAGCCATATACAAATTTAATGCAATACCCATCAAAATTCCACCAAGCTTCTTTAAGAGAATAAACACTACAATCATTTATCTGGAACCTGAAAACACCTAGAATTGCCAAAACCATCCTAAGGAAAAGAAACAGAAATGGAGGCATCACACTCCCAGACCTTAAACTATATTATAAAGCCATCATCATCAAAACAGCATGGTACTGGAACAGAAATAGGCACACAGACCAGTGGAACAGAATTGAAAGCCCAGAAGTAAATCCCAACACCTATGGGCATCTAATCTTTGATAAGGGGGCCCAAAAGATTAAATGGAAGAAGGAGGCTCTCTTCAATAAATGGTGCTGGGAAAACTGGGTTGAAACATGCAGAAGAATGAAATTGAACCACTTTATCTCACCAGAAACAAAAATCAACTCCAAATGGATCAAAGACCTAGATGTCAGACCAGAAACAATCAAATACTTAGAGGAAAACATTGGTAAAACACTTTCCCATCTACACCTCAAGGACATCTTTGATGAATCAAACCCAATTGCAAGGAAGACCAAAGCAGAAACAAACCAATGGGACTACATCAAATTGAAAAGCTTCTGCACATCCAAAGAAACTATTAAACAAACAGAGAGACCCCTCACAGAATGGGAGAAGATCTTCACATGCCAGACATCAGACAAGAAACTAATCACCAAAATATATAAAGAGCTCAGCAAACTTAGCCGCAAAAAAGCAAATGACCCCATCCAAAAATGGGCAGAGGAAATGAACAAAACATTCACCACAGAGGAGATCCAAAAGGCTAACAAACATATGAAAAACTGCTCTAGGTCACTGATTGTCAGAGAAATGCAAATTAAGACAACACTAAGATACTACCTCACTCCTGTAAGAATGGCATACATCAAAAAGGACAGCAGCAACAAATGCTGGAGAGGATGTGGGGACAGAGGAACCCTTTTACATTGCTGGTGGGAATGTAAGTTGGTACAGCCTCTGTGGAGAGCAGTCTGGAAAACTCTCAGAAGGCTAGACATGGACCTTCCATATGACCCAATAATTCCTCTCCTGGTGTTATACCCCAAGGACTCCATAACACCCAACCAAAAAGAGGTGTGTACTCCTATGTTCATAGCAGCACAATTCATAATAGTTAAAACCTGGAAGCAACCCAGGTGCCCAACAACAGATGAATGGCTGAGAAAGCTGTGGTATATATACACAATGGAATACTATGCAGCTATCAAGAACAATGAACCCACCTTCTCTGACCCATCTTGGACAGAGCTAGAAGGAATTATGTTAAGTGAACTAAGTCAGAAAGTTAAAGATGAGTATGGGATGATCCCACTCATCAACAGAAGCTGACTTAGAAGATCTGAAAGGGAAACTAAAAGCAGGACCTGATCAAATTGTAAGTAGGGCACCAAAGTAAAAACCCAGTGGTGAGGGGTAGACATGTAGCTTCCTGGGCCAGTGGGGGGTGGGAGTGGGCGGGAGGGATGGGTCACGGTCCTTTGGTGATGGGAATGGTGTTTATGCACACTCCTAGCAAAATGTAGACATATAAATCAGTAGTTAATTAATATGAGAGGGGGAAATCAATTGTAAATCTCAAAGGTTCTCAAAAGACAAACTGAATCTTTTTAATAGATAGGCTACGTATTTGATATGCGGACTCTCTCAAAAGCCTAGACCAAGTAGATTAGAAGCTTCCAATAGCACAGCTATATACAAGATACTGGGTACTGTACAGCAAACCATAACAAAGGGACTTTTCAAAGTTAACCCAATTAACAAATAATGTGATGATAATATTAACTATTGATTGTCTTTTTGAACCCTAAGACAGCAGGAACCTCACATCTTCACTGTAGAGCCCCTACTTCCCCCAGTCCTGGCACCCTTGGATAGGGCTCACTTTCCCGTATGCATCTCCCAATCCACACCAAATAATATTGCATCCGCTGATCACAACCTAACCAAAGCAACGATCGCCATCTCAACATGCTTCACCTCAGAGTGTATCCAGAGACTTCACGTGTGGAATGACAACCCTTCAGCTTCATTACTTGGGTGAGACCTTTCCTTTTATAGTACACTCTAATTTCATCTCAGGTAGTTCACTTTCTAACAAAGTCCCATAACCTAGACATACAACAGTTTCTGTGAGAGAGAGCGTATGTGCACACGTATCCATAAACTACTGCAAAATATATACCTGAAAGCAGGATTACACTAGAGTTTGCAGTGAGTACCTCCCTAACACTTCCTCTCCACTATTCCAAACTGGGGATCCATGATTGCTCAACAAATTGTTTGGCTTTGTATGTTAACTCTCTTTTCAATCACCAGGTTCCAGATGCCACCAGGATGCTGGCTAGGCTTCCCTGGATTGAAGACCCCACCAATGTGTCCTGGAGCTCAGATTCCCCAGAGACACACCTTACTAGGGAAAGAGAGAGACAGACTGGGAGTATGGACCGACCAGTCAACGCCCATGTTCAGCGGGGAAGCAATTACAGAAGCCAGACCCTCTACCTTCTGCAACCCTCAACGACCCTGGGTCCATGCTCCCAGAGGGCTAGAGAATGGGAAGGCTATCATGGGAGAGGGTGGGTTATGGGGATTGGGTGGTGGGAATTGTGTGGAGTTGTACCCCTCCTACCTTATGCCTTTGTTCACTAATCCTTTCTTAAATAAAAAATTTAAAAAAAAAAAAGAAATTACAAGGACTTAGAAAATAAATTATTATTTGATCTCAAAAAAAAAAAAAAGGTATTTATAGCCTTCAAAATGTTCATGGTTTATAGCATGATCTCAGGAAATTTGTTCATAGCATCCTTTTTTGACTTAGTAGAATTGTCATCAGTTCTTTCTTTGTTTTGCCTTTTTCCTCATGCAGGTTATAGTTAGTAGGGTGAGAACACAATCTCGGAACAGGAATGCAGCTATGTTATCAAGAAATAGCATACCTGTATATGGTTCTCTTACTTAAGTCCAAATTGACAACATATATTCCAAGTTAAGAAATTAGCATATATTTTGACACATTTTTTTAGAAAAAGTTGAATGCTACCTGAACAAGTTGTTGAACATTTCTGTAGATGTTTTTGAACATTAAGTACCAAAATTTCAGACCTACATATTAACCATAGAGAAACACAAATACCTGTATGAAAAGACACAGAGTATGTTCACAGTAGCATTGTTAACTATTGTAAAAAAATAGAAACAACTTTTAGGCTCACTGAAGAATATTTAAGTAATTTATGAAATAATCATTCAATGAGATAAAATTCGGCAGTGAAGATGGATCAACTAGATAAGCATAACAGAATGAATAATTAAAAATGTCTCCTGGGTCAAGAAGCTAGTTCAACATACTAGAACACAAGATTTTCATGCTTGATGTCCCACAGGTTCCAGGTTCAATACCCAGCACAACAGGCTAGAGCTGAGCAGTACATTTTTCTATTGTTCTCTCTCTTAGAAAAATAAACCGATGAATAATGTAAAATTCTCTTATTGAGATGATATTAAAAAATTATTATTCATTCTTCAACATATGTAAGTAATTAACCTGTGAACCTTAAACTTAATAGTATGATGTATCAATGTTACCTCTATAGAACTAGAAAAACATATAGAAAAACATATTTCTTTGTAACATATTTGTTACAAAGGCAGCAGATTTATACATTTAATTGGGACTATAATCAAATATGTATAATTTTTCTAAAATTTATATCACCACAAACATGGTGGCAGTGTATTGGTGGATGTATTTTTGGTATAACACTTCTAGAAAAGTAGAAATCCCCAGTGAAGTCGTACTTTCAGATAAAAAAATAAAAATTGTTTTTCATATATGTATGCTCTGCAAAAAAAAAAAAGGGGGGATGACTAAAATCATTTTGGCGGTTTCTTTTAAAATCCTCCTGGTGGAGATCTTTATATTTGTTTGGCAAATCTTACAATCCAGTGAGGGGGTTGGGGTGCATAGGGATTTCAAATCTATTGCTAATACCTGGGTGTTGAATATTCGGTGCATTTTTCTTCATGTTATTTTTGAAGTCTTAAATACTTAACATGATTTTGAAACATTAATAGGCAAAAATGAACCATTAAGCAGTAGAAAATCTCCAGTTATAAGATTAAATTAAGAGCCTGGACCAGCAATATACAGTCAAGAAAGATACAAAGGGGAGAAAAATAATTAGAGGAAAATAGTATAAAAAGTAAGGACAATGTGCTCTATCTTTTTTTTTGTTATTAATAGCTTTCATTTTCTTTTTTTATTTTGTTTTAATATCTATTTATTTATTCCCTTTTATTGCCCTTGTTTTTTTTTTATTGTAGTTATCGATGTCGTAGTTGTTGGATAGGACAGAGAGAAATGGGGAAAGGAGGGGGATAAAGAGAGGGGGAGAGAAAGATAGACACCTGTAGACCTGCTTCACCATCTGTGAAGCAACTCCCCTGCAGGTGGGGAGCCGAGGGCTCAAACTGGGATCCTTATGTCAGTTGTTGTGCTTTGCATCACTTGCTAAGCTTAACCCATTGAGCTACAGCCCGACTCCCAATAGCTTTCATTTTCATAGCACCTGATTTTCTCCAAAACACATGATATGGAATGCATAATAATTACAGAATTCATCCTAGTAACAAAAATTTAGAATTTTGGTATTCCCCTAGGTTCTATATTACTTTCAGTTATGTTTCAATCAATAAAAATATATTTGTCCACAGGAACGGATAGTTTGCCATCACCTCATTATTTTAAGCCTAAAAGAGAAAAAAATAGATAAAACCATAATGTAATACATGTTTACTTCTCCAGTGAAAATTAGAAAACAGTGATTCTCAATCACGAATACACATTAAAATTGCCTGGAGAGTTTTAAAAATACAAATGCAATCTCACTGAAAGTAAGTCTGATTAAATTAGTTTGCAGGAGGAACCAATCATTGGTAGTTTTTAAAACACTCCAGGTGATTCTAATATATGGCCAGTGTTGATACCAATTGACCTAACAACTGAAAGTCCATACCTGTGAGGAAGATAAGTGTAAAGCAAAAATGCATGTTCTGTGAAACTGAGCAGATTCTAGTATCAATGGACTCTACTGACTTTACACCCAGAATTTTATATAATTACTGAGACAACAGATACTGTAGGAGCACATTACCTCCTATATATAGTCAGTGTTGAACATTCAGATATTCACTGAAATAATTAAAGTATAGAAATATTCTAGATGATAATTACATGCGGCCTATGTAGTAAGCTACAGAGGACTATCAATGAAACTTAAAAAATTGTCGGGCCGTAGCGCAGTGGGTTAAGCGCACGGGGCGCTAAGCGCAAGGACAGGCATAAGGATTCCGGTTCAAGCCCCCCTATCTGCAGGAGAATCACTTCACAAGTGGTGAAGCAGGTCTGCAGGTATCTATCTTTCTCTTCCCCTCTCTGTCTTCTCTTCCTCTCGCCATTTCTCTCTGTCCTATCCAACAACAATAATAACATCAATAATAACTACAATAGGGCAACAAAAGGAAATAAAAAAAAGAAAAAAAATCCAAAAAAAACTAAAAAAAAGAAATTAAAAAATTAAAAAAAAAACTGGAAAAAAAATCTAATTTTGTACTCAAGACTCAAGACTTTTTATCCTAGAAAGAAGGCATGCCAATGTCTCCTAGCAACCCTCTTGTTTTAGAGCAATAAGATAAATTTAAAATCATCATTCCTTCTTGAATAACCTGAGCTTTGGTTTTTGCCCTTTTTCCCCCTTAGCTTCATAACTAAACAATTAACCCCATCAACAGCATTGCCTACAGAGGATGACTGGAGAAAGGTCAGCCATTAAAGATAGAGAGGGGTTTGCTACTATGGCTTTTGAGGCCTATACCCACCCACTCTCTCAGGAATTCTATTATTGCTGAGCATTTTTATCATTGATATTGCAACTCAATTCACATATATCAAGTGATAGACTCCACTTGCAGTCAATCCATATTTCTAGGTCTTGTCTAATAATTTATTTAGTTGTGTGTTTCAGTTTGGAGGAAGTTATGCACTTCAAAATATTTTCAGCCATTGCCAGTGGCTGTAGTGTTTCTTTGTATTCTACAATAAAGCACCATATTTATATTAATTAAAATCCAAACATCTGTTAATTTAACTTTGACTTCACTTAAAGCCATAAGAAACTGTATCATGATTCATGTCCTTTCAAATCTTCAAATCTACTGTCATTCCAAAATACCAGTGATCATACTGATACTCTAGGTGAGCAATGCCGATCAATATCAGTTCTTTTTTGAAATATATTTTATTTAGTTTGGATAGAGACAGAGAGAAGTTAAAAGGGAAGTGGCAGCGGGAGAGAAAGAGAGAGAGAGGTTTGCAATACTGTTTCAACATTCATGAAGCTTCCTCCCTGCAGGTTGGGACTAGAGACTTGATCCTAGGTCCTTATGCACTGTAATATTCATGCTCGAATCAGTGTACCACCTCCTGGCCCCTAGGCCAGTTCTATAAACCTAGATAAACAGATGCAATTTACAAATCTAACAATGTACTCCATTTTATGTTTAAAAACTATTCTATTACTAATAAACATTAATGCCTTTAAGTTTAACTATTTAGAAATAAATCATTGACAAAAGTTAAACATGTGACCACTCATATCAACCTACCACAGCATCTAGTCACTAAATACATAATAATGCAAAACAACCTTCATTTTCTTTCTCTCCATTGTGCCCAAGTGAAAAGATTTCTCTTTCCATGCTTAGATTCATTTCATTGACACTAGACATTGTCAACTTCTCAAAGATTTTTTTTTTGGTGGCAACATATTTCTTTCAAAAGGTTCAGATAAAAATCTACCTACTCTTGGTGACCAAACTGATCCAGATGCAATACAAGATGGCATAGATCAGTCATCTAAGTTTGGCCTTGCCAAAGCCAATTTCTTCCTGTACACCCATCAGTACTGAAAGGAGGGTAAATAACCTTATCTTATAACTGGCACTGATGGTTGAATTGTTTTCATTACCTTTGGACATCAGTGACTTAGGGACCTAATTAGTCAGCCCAAAAAACTTCATTATTTTAATGAGGTTTTTCCTCATTCCTCTAACTATGATAAAAAGTATACAAAAAGGTGAAAAACTTTCTCATTATTTCTGAAAGTAAAAGACAGTGAAAGGAAATATAATGCCTTTAAGTTCAACTATTTAGAAATAAATCATTGATAATGCAATACACAGAAAACCTGCAAAGAGAGGCCTCTGCCTCAACAAAGATAAAAGGAAATGCAATAAGGAGGAAGACATGTTGTCACTGCTTTAAAGAAGACAGTGAAGCTTCTGGGACCTTGGTATGTGAAGAAAACATTTTCTTTTCAAAAGTCTTCTTTACCCTGAATAAATAAGAACATGTATACATAGTAGAAAGAGGATAGAAGAATGTATGCCAATAATGGAGGAGAAATGACTTCACCACTCTTCATTCTTTCCCAATAAAGCTATAGCACCATTGTTCTGTTTAAAATGTTGAGCTGGGGAGATAGTACAATGGTGGTGCATCAGATTTTCATGCTTCAAGCTTGGAGGTCCAAGGCTCAATCCCTGACTCTACCATAAACCAGAGCTGTGTAGTGCTCTAGTATTTCACTCTTTCTCATTAAAATAAATAAGTAAATCTTTTTCTAAGGCTGAAGAATATATTCTTTATGCATATGAATACTTTTAAATACTGTAAAATGTCTGTTTTATAAGAAGAAATAGCACTAAAACTAATGTCAACTGTCCAAGATTTGGAATATTGAACAGTATTTAAGAGTTCAGTTTTTTCTTGGTGCTGGGCAGTGGCACACCTGGTTGAGTACATACACATTACCATGTACAAGGACCTGTTTTCTTGCCAGGTGCCAATCTCAGCATCTCAGCACCACATGGGAGTGGTATAGCATCTGAGGAAGCTCTGTTATTCTCTCTCTCTCTCTCTCTCTCTCTCTCTCTCTCTCTCTCTTCTTTTCTCTCTCTCTCTCCCTCTTCCTCTCTCTCTATCTCTAACTTCCTCACCCCCCCCCCTTGTATGATTAAAAAGTAATTGGTAGCAGTGAAATCATAGAACCTGGTTCCCTGGGAGAAAAAAAAAAGATGGTTAACAAAGCTGAAGCTTTTGTTCATGTGCTATATATTAGAAATTATCTTATATCGGGAGTCGGGCTGTAGCGCAGCGGGTTAAGCGCAGGTGGTGCTAAGCACAAGGACCCACATAAGGATCCTGGTTCAAGCCCTGGCTCCCCACCTGAAATGGAATTGGAGTATTGCACCAAAGTAAAAGACTCTGGGGTGGGTGGGTGGGTGGGGAGAATACAGATCCATGAAAGATGATGACTGACATAGTGGGGGTTGTATTGTTAAATGGGAATCTGGGGAATGTTATGCATGTACAAACTATTGTATTTAATGTTGAATGTAAAACATTAATTCCCCAATAAAGAAATAAATTATTTAAAAAAAAAGAAAAGAAATTATCTTATATCAATTCAATTTAATCCTTTCAACAACCATGTCCAGAAATTACTCTCATTTTTACAAATGAAAAATGTGAACAGAAAGCCACAAAGATTTCTACTTTAAGGTATATGTGTAGCAACTCAAAGCTGGTATTTTCCTATACATTCCACTTCAGTGTAAACTGCACGGAGTTCCATACCTCATTTTCCTTTATTGAAATACACAAACCCTCTGTTACACAGTTTGCTATGTTTTTACTTTCACTTTTATTGTCAGTAAACTTTCACTCTTTTTGGTGTGAATCTACTGCTTCCAAAAAGTGGCTTTAATACACACTAATCATGCTAAATTCAAATGTGAATACAGTACAGTACTAAAGGTTTTTTTCTGGCAACTTTTTACCCTTTCTACATGTTTCAGTCCATATCTTAGGATGCTTTTATTTCTTTTTGACAATCGTATCATTACAAGTTCCACTCTTAAATGGAGCAGAATACACAGAGAGATAGAAAGCTATCCCCTTGGAGAACTACAAACAAAATAGCATTTCCAAGAGCATTATTTTCATAAAGAAATTTATTCACACAGAAGATGAATAGAGTTGATAAGCTTGGTGTCTCTAAAGGCTTTCCCAAACTTGCACTTTCAAAAAAAAATTAATAATACAAAGGAGAGTGCTTTAGGAAACAAGTGGTACAGTAACTACATTCTATTTTATTAGAGAAAGATAGGCTTCCCTCCCAGGATAACAAGGTTTTTCACAGCTATCAGGCCTCCAGACTGATTAGATATAGTTAAACCCATCATGGTCATGCAGTGTCTGTTGATTCCTGGGCTGATCTTAGGGCTCTAGAGGCAAACACCCCTGTGCACAGGGAGAGCATTATCCTGGACAGCTGAGTGATGCCTGGCTATTGCTGCTTCTGTGTCACTTTGCAATTCTGACAATGCCATGAGGGACCCTGAGCTTTAAGAACCTCCAGAGACTAATAATGCAAGTGCTAATCCTTAGCATCTCCCAGAATTCTTGTAGTTCTCTTCTCCTCCAGATTCTCAGGCTGCTGTTTGTGTAATTGAAGAAAACAACACAGCCAAAGGGAGGTAATTTATCTTGTGAACCTCCCTATAGCAAAGCAACCTAGCTGGGCTGCATAACAAAAATCCAAGCAGAGGAAATAATTGATCATTTGGGGCCTGTGGGTGTGGTCTCTCCTCCTTTAGGTCTTATAGTCATCTCAGAGAGGCATCTCCCACTGGAAAGAGCAACTAAGCTGAGAAAAAAGCAAAAATAAGTGCATATAATATTCAAAGCTAATCAATATTACAGAGTGGCATCTTAGGCTAAGTAGATTTTCTACTTAGTGGTTTTGAATCACCAAATTTGACTAGGTAGTAAGAGGTTATTGGTCTAATATAAACACTGAGAATCAGAGTTTTACATGTGAAATAAGCTCCCTGGCCCTTCAGTATTGATTTTGCTATTATTATGTGACCTGTCATAATAAAAAAAAAATCATGCTCTTTCAGATAATTCTAGATACACAGATGCAGGTACAGATACATGTGGTACAAGGATATTTCTAGAAGGTAGATATATAAGTAAATAATAAACGCAGTAGAAATGACACCTACTTGGTAACATATACTTTCACCTTCACCTAACTCAAGTTGGACGTGCTAAGATCAACCCAGTCTGGAAAAGAGAAATTTCCCATGAGTGGTCATCCCACTTCCGGTTATCTTGTCCATCTCCAAAACTCTCTCCCTTTACACTGTCTGAACTGGAAGACGCTTTGAAGAGGGTTAAACTGGGAACAGCTGCTATGATAACATCACCCCAGAACTCATTCTTAACCTAGGTCCCGCGGCAAAGAAGTGGCTCGCTTCATTCCTGTCCCACATCTTGGAATCTGAGTCTATGCCCAAAGTTTGTCGTCGTGCGAAGATTATAGAGGTTTTGAAACCAAAGAAAGACCCAACACTGGCCACCAGCTATACACCAATTTCTCTCCTCTCCATGTGTTACAAACTCCTTGAGAGGCTGCTTCTGTCATGTATTTCTCATCTTACAGAGAAATTCCTATCACCCGCCCAAGCTGGTTTCCGCCCAGGAAGATCTACCTGCAAACAAGCCCTGGCCCTCTCAACTTACATTGAAAATGGATTCCAGAAGAATTTAAAGACGGGTGCTGTCTTTGTTGATCTCACAGCAGCCTATGACACGGTCTGGCACCGTGGTCTCCTAGTCAAGATCTCGAGATGCCTGCCTCCATGGGTGGCCAACACTATATCGTTTCTTCTCCAAAACAGAAGTTTCCGGGTACATCTGGGTGACAAGTCTAGCAGATGGAGACTTGTCTCAAGTGGCCTCCCCCAGGGCTCTGTTCTGGCTACTACGCTATTTAATATTTACATCAATGATCTCCCAGAAACTTCTTCAAGGAATTTCATCTACGCCGATGACATCTGCTGTGCAACTCAGGCATCCAAGTTCGACATCCTCGAGGAAACACTCACAAAAGACATGTCTCTGATATCTGATTACTGTAAAAAATGGCGACTAATCCCTAGCACTGCAAAAACAGTATCATCTGTTTTCCATCTACACCATGCCTCGGCCTTGCGTGAGCTTAATGTGCAGCTTGGCGATACGAGAATCCGGCATGAAGCCCAGCCAGTCTATCTTGGCGTTACTCTCGATCGCACTCTGTCATTTCACGAACATCTCATAAAAACTGCAGCAAAGGTGGGCGCGAGGAATAACATCATTGCAAGACTGGCCAGCTCCTCATGGGGCACAAGCGCTTCCACACTACGATCATCATCTCTGGCATTCTGCTATTCCACTGCAGAATACTGTGCCCCAGTATGGTTCCATAGCCCCCATGTCCACTTGGTTGATTCCAAATTATATTCCTCCATGAGGATAATTTCTGGAACCATCCGTTCCACCCCGGTTCCATGGCTGCCAGTTCTTAGCAACATCGCCCCTCCAGATATTCGTCGGGATGCGGCATCATCTAAGTTCATTTCCCATGTCTATGCTCTACCGGACCTGCCAATATACGCGGATATCTTCGCCCACCCTGTCCAACGCTTGACGTCTCATCACCCAATCTGGTCCCCTATGCCTACACTGAACTTCTCTGTTCCAGTCTCTTGGAAACAGAGCTGGCAGTCAGCTGAGGTAAAGAACAAACACTTCATCACAGACCCCTGCAAGCGTCAACCCGGCTTTGACCTAGCACGTTATGATTGGGTCCTCCTCAATCGCTATCGAACAGGCCATGGCCGGTGCGCTGCTATGTTCCATCGCTGGGGAGCCAGAGACGACCCGAACTGTCCCTGCGGCTACAGACAGACTATGACCCACATAGTCAACGACTGGCACCTCTCCAGATTCAAAGGAGGTCTCGAAACTTTACATCAGGCTCAACCTGACGCTGTTGACTGGCTATGGAAGAAGGGCAAACGCTAGAAGAAGAACCTTCACCTGATAAAACTTCTTTTTTCTGGCGGGGGTAGATTGCATAGTGGTTATGCAAAGAGGCTGTCATGCCTGAGGCTCTGAAGTCCCAGGTTCAATCCCCCTGCACCACCATAAGCCAGAGCTGAGCAGTGCTCTGGTGTTTTTCTGTGTCTTTCTCTCTCTGCATCTCTCTCAAAAATAAAATAAGTAAAATACAAAACAAAAAACCTTCTTTTTTCAGATAGAAAGATAGAGAAAGAGAATAGAGAGAAAAAAACACAACAATGGGGGTCAGGCAGTGGCACACTCAGCTAAGCATACATAGTACTAAACTCAAGGACCCTGGTTCCAGAAGCCCCTCCCCATCTTACGTGAGGACTCTTCACAAATAGTGAAGCAGGTCTGCAGGTTTCTATCTTTGGTCTTTCTCCCTTTCTACCCCCACCCCCAATTTCTTTCTAACTTATCCAATAAAATGGGGGGAAAAATGTCAGCTGGGATGCAGTGGATTAATAGTTCTGGCACTGAGCCCCAGAGACAACCCTGCAGGAAAAAAAAAAAAAAAAGAAAAAGAAAAAGAAAGCCAGACCCTTCATTCTAGTGGGGACTGTTGCAATCTGCGGGGCCTATGTGTGAAAAAGTAAGCACTCAGCTTCATCTGAAAATGAAAGTTCTTAGAAAAACTGATAGAACCATTTCCAGTGCAGACCTGTTGAATCAGAATTTGAATTGTAACCTGACCATACAAATCATCTGGAGATGATACTAGTACTCTTTTGTTAATTAACTTTCTAAAAATCCCTTTCTTGCCTGCCATCTGCAACAAAATAATTTAATGTTTCAAAGAAATAAATCCAAGGGGAGTCCGGTGGTAGCACAGCGCCTTAAGCTCCCATGGCGCAAAGTGCAAGGACTGGCATAAGGATCCCAGTTGGAGCCCCCAACTCCCCACATGCAGGGGCGTCGCTTCACAGGCAGTGAAGTGGATCTGCAGGTGTCTTTCTCTCCTCCTCTCTTTCTTCCCCTCCTCTCTCCATTTCTCTCTGTCCTATCCAACAACGACAACAACAATAATAACTACAACAATAAAGCAGGGGTAACAAAAGGGAGGAAATAAATAAATAAATAAATAAGAAATAAATCCAAGGATATCGAGGTATAAGAAGAAATCAGAATAACTAGAAATTGGAATATAATCGTAGGGCATGAGAAAACTCATTTTAAAAATATTCTCAAATTTTATATCTTTTTAAAAAATCTCTTAAGTTTTCTATCATCTGAATTCAGTGGCATCATCATTTCAACTTCTCTTTGGTATGGAGGGGTCAGTGTACATGTTTGGGGTATAATAACATTGTGGTTTGCAAGCTTCCACTGAAGGAGCAACACTTCACAAACCACTTATTAACTAGGCCTCATTTAGTAAAATCCCCCGTATCTGACATTTCTTTAAATCACCTTTTTCACTAGTACACCCTTCCCCATTGTTTTATTAGATCTAATGGAGAACAGGGATCCCACAGGAAGAAGTTTACTCTGTGTGACTAAGGTAATCATGCTGGACTGATTAAATGACTATGGAGGAAGCTAAGCAAATCTAAGCACTTGATATGGTTCTCTGAAAGCCAAATGTTACTGAGGCCATACAAGTGATCACACATTATGTTCATGTCTACTGTACCCTGGCTAGAAAAAAAAATATTGAAGTCAGTAGGATATTAAAAAAAAATTTTTCAACTACTAGAAAAATGCTATAATTGACATCCTTATGCATAATCTTAATATCAACTAAAAGTCCAGTGTTTAGATAATGAAGAAGTACTATGGTTTTCTTTGAAGGAGTTGTTTATTCATGAATTTATGAGGAAGATCATGGATGGGGGGGCAAATTCAACAAGTAATCATATACCAAGTTTAATTAATCTATATTTTTGTATATTGTTTTGGTAAAGTAAAATAAAATCATAGCTCTAAATAATATAAGTAAAATAGAGAGAGAGAGAGAGATGGAACTAGGTGTGTAAAGAGGTAGTATGGCATGCTTGAAACTCAAAAGGCATGAGATAGTGACATCAATTTACTAGTCCGGGAAACAAAATTTGTGAAAATTCTTGGCAGCACAATTTGTAATAGCCAAAACCTGGAAGCAACCCAGGTGTCCAACAACAGATGAGTGGCTGAGCAAGTTGTGGTATATATGCACAGTGGAATTCTACTCAGCTATTAAAAATGGTGACTTTACTGTTTTCAGCCGATCTTGGATGGACCTTGAAAAATTCATGTTAAGTCAAATAAGTCAGAAACGGATGAAAATGGGATGATCTCATTCTCAGGCAGAAGCTGAATAACAAGATCAGAAAAGAAAACATAAGTAGAACCTGAACTGGAATTGGCATATTGCACCAAAGTAAAAGACTCGGATGGGTAGGTGGGGAGAATACAGATCCAAGAAGGATGACAGAGGACCTAGTGGGGGTTGTATTGTTATATGGAAAACTGGGAAATGCTATGCATGTACAAACTATTGCATTTACTGTCAAATGTAAAACATTAATTCCTTAATAAAGAAATTTTAAAAATTGTGAAAAAAATTCACAAGAAATGAGAAATTAATTGGTAGATTTTTGCCCCTGTTCTTATTTCTAATTTTAGTCTGTTAAAATATGAATTTGTCTGAATTACTGCAAGTTTTATATTGCAGAATGCTAAAAATCAATATTAAAGTGAGTAAATATATATATTGTGTTATTGGATTCCTCATAGATTTTAGAAATTGCAGATGAATCACTGCAGTTGCTAGTTTAATATTTGTTGGATTTTACCTATGACTATGCTGGTTCCATATCTGGAGTTATTGCATTTTGAATCATAAGTATAACATAGATTTTGAATACTACCTCAGTTTTATAACATTACATAGGAGGATTTTAATCATACCAAATTAGCTGCTTCTTTGGATTTTTTTAGAACTTGATGGAAGAGGAGGATCTAGAGAGGGCTGAATTGTTATGTAGAAAACTGAGAAATCCTACACAGGCACAAACTACTATATTTTACTGTTGCCTGTAAACTATTACCCCATCCCCTAAGGAAAAAACAAAAGACAACAATTAATGTGGCCTGGGTGCTAGTGCAATGAACAGAGTGCTGGCTCTGTAGCCATACAGTTCTGAGTACAATCCAGGGTATCACATGTATAGTCTCAGTCTCTCTCTATATATATTTCTCTCCCTCTCTCTCTCTCTCTCTCTCTCTCCCTCAACTACAAATAAATAAATGAAACTTTGAAAACAAAATGTCAAATGCCTTAGCCTTCTCAAGTCTTAGTTCCTTCACTTGAATTCTCAACAAGCAAGACTGCTTCATCCGCTTCATCCACTGGGAAATAGTGCATTCCTAAGATTTCACAGTCAGAAACCTCCCTTTAATTATTAAATCATTGTCAGTTGGACCCTTGCTCATACACTCCAAATTTCATCATTTCTATTTATATGATCACGACCTTGCCTCTTCTTGGTTTCACTATAACCCCCCTATTAGAAGCTTCTCTGGTCTTATATAGCCGAAACTCCTGCCAACCATTTGTTCAGCCTAGAATTATTTCAGGGGACTGTCTTAGAGCTAACCCTCAGTTGTGAACAACTTGCACATTCTTGATTGATTGAAACAGTGAGGTCACCCAGCTAGTGCCCAGAACTTAGTAAGATACTATCATTGCTGCTATATTTTTTCTTTACTTCTCTTATCTACGCATTTAATCCTTTCCCAGGCCTGAAAATATGGGAGCGAAGTTCATAAAATGGGTCCAGATTGAATCACTAAAATCCATGTTTGTTTCCTCTGAGCCAGATACTCATCATTCTCTGAAATTACTACATTTTTCATGTTGATTTCTTTCAGATGTCTGACAGAAACTATCCCTATTTTTCCTGCTCTCTAGGCTACTTTTCTTTCTGTTCTCTACAGTTTACCAGGTTCCTTTCTGAGGAAATCATATCAGTTTCACATAAACCACTTTGACTTGCTCTGAAGACACCCTCTAAATACCACTTTTGTCTTCAGGAACTGTGTCACCTTCAAGAGAAAATTGAATTCTTCTACATATTTCTCAAGTCCCATTACTTCTTGTATCTCTGGAGGCCTCTTTTTCCTTATTCTCATTCTCCTATCTTCAAAATATTTCTTCACACTGCTTTACCTTTCTAAGTAGGATAAAATCTCCTGCTCTGCAAGAATTATACAGTTATGCTTCAGTCGCCCTGCAACAAACAAATCACTGTGAATATGCATTTCAGATCTGTTTCTCTCGGAAGAATTAGATATATTTGCCAGTATATATGTTCATTTCTTAGATGCTACTGTTTGGGGGGGAGATTTTTTAAAATTTATTTTTGATTTTATCGTTTAAGAGATTGTTGTGATTAAGCAGTCTTTTATTTATTCTTTTATTTTTATTGGGGGACTGGTTATAATAAATACGGTTGTTGATACATGTACAAAATATCTCATTTATCTGCAAAACACTGTCACTCCAGCCTAAGTCTTCTTGCACCATCATGCACCAAGACCTGAAAGTTCTCCTGTTCTTCTCCTCCTCTAAAGTTCATAGCTTTTGTACAATACACTGATCTCAATACAAGTTCCATTTTGTTTCCCCTTTCAGTTCTTATTTCTCAAATTCTGTTCATGACTGAGAACTTCCCAAATTCATCCTATTTCTGGATTATCTCAGCATGATTCCTTCAAGCTTTACCCAAGATGAGGTGAAGAAGCTGAATTCATCATTTTAATAGATGAGTAGTACTTTACTGTGTATATGTACCACAACTTTCTTTTTTAAATTTTTAGTGTATTTATTTATTATTGGATAGAGACAAAGAGAAAAATGAGAGGAAAGGGGGAAATAGAGAGAGAGAGAGAGATGCCTGAAGCACTGCTTTACCACTCATGATGCTTTCCCCCTGCAGGGGAGGACTCAGTGCTTGACATGGGTCTTTGCACACTGTAATGTGTGTGCTTAACCAAGTGAGCCACTGCCTAGCCCCTTAAATACCATAGCTTTTTTAGTCACTCATCTGTTGTTGGAAATCTAGGTTGCTTCAAAGTTTGGGCTATGATAAATTGTGCTGCTATGAACATAGGTACACACATCTTTTTGGATGGATGTATTTAGTTCCTTAGAATATATCCCCAGATCCCCAAATACTCACACCATATACCCAGACAATACCTTTGGACTACCTGCATGTTAACTGTTGGACTCAGGCAAAAATCAGTAAAGCCATGAGCTCCTTGGAATATACCTAAATAGACCTACTAGCTTTTTTGAAAATGGAGGTCCCAAATCCTAACTGCTGTATTCTTGCCTTTAAGTTCCTGATTATTTAACAATTTGTTCTGCGGGGGTTCCCGGAAGATGGCAGACTGAGAAGCCTCTAGGGGCTTGAGCTCTGATCACATCTTCTGGAAACGGTAGGATTTTCTGCCTTTAGTAGGCCAGTCAATAAGGGGTCCTAGTGGTGACACCAAGGAGGTGACTATAACTTAATTTAGGTTAAGAATTAGAGTAGAAAAAAAGGGAACAAAAAATTTTTTTCCTTTTAATTATTAAGCACACCACCTCCCCCCCCCAACCAGTCCCTGGGGACCAGCTCCTAGCAGAATCCCCGCTGAGTTTCTGTCTTTACCAAATTCCTGTCCAACCAGGGAGTATCATTCATTCTAAGTCTATACCCTTCTGAAACCTCTGGCTCTTTTTTCTTTCTAAGTAGCCAACCACCCCCACCTCACCCTGCATAGCTAATTAAATAATTAAAATAAATAAATTAATTTAAAAAACTCTTTTCTTCACCGCTCTTTTATGACTGTTCTTTTTCTTATCTTTTTCTTTTTTTTCTCTCTCTTTTTTTATTCTTTTTCTCATTCTTGTCATCCTTTCTTCCTTAATCCTACAGTTCCCAAAGCCATAGGCCCCAGCCCCCCCCCCCACCAAACAGTGTGCTTTTTTGAATTCACTGATACACATTTGTGAATTATTTTGGGGAAGAATTCTGACTCAGAGTGGACTCTCTATGTGTATATCTCTGCTCTAGTTCCCTTTCCCCTCTTGTTACCCCTAGAATATACAGTGGATAGCAGACTTGCATAACTCTATACTTGCTATCCCTTCTTTTTTTTCTCTCTCTTTCTTCTTCACTGGGATTTGGTTACTATTCTTTCACAGACTGGAGAAATTGTTTGGCTAACTGGTAGTGATTAAACTGCTTCAATACTTGCTTAAGTTGCTACTGTAATTCCGGAGGTTGGTGAGTTCAATTGTCATAAAGGTATTTAGTACAGTGTTGCTTGTACTCAAGACACAACTGAGGAACAACAGAGCATAAAAACAAAACACATAAATCAAAAAAATGGGTAGATCAAAAACAAAATTGCTACACCAATGAATGAAGACAAGAGCCCAGAAGAAACTACAAATCAGCCAGAAGTAACCATAGATAAGAAAAGTATGCAAGCAATAATAAACTTATTAATCACAGAAATGAAAACAACATTGGAGGAAAGGAATAGCAGTATTAAAGAAACAACAGTTGAGATCCCCAAGGAAAATACTGATTATCTTGAGGCAATTAGAGAACTGAAAGCTGAAATAGCTGTAATGAAGAAAGAAGTTGAGGCAAGGGAAAGCAGACTAACAGAAGCAGAAAACAGAATTAATCAGACAGAAGATGAGTTAGAGAAAACTAAGAAAGGGGTGAAAGAGCTTAAAAAGAGATTGAGAGACACTGAAAATAACAACAGAGACATTTGGGATGATCTCAAAAGAAGTAACATTTGCGTAATTGGCCTGCCAGAGGAAGAAAGAGAGGAAGGGGAAGCAAACATTCTAGAGGAAATAATAGAAGAAAACTTCCCAGACCTGAATAACAGAAAGGACATCAAGATTTAAGAGGCCCAGAGAGTACCAAACAGAATCAACCCAGACCTGAAGACACCAAGACACATCATAGTCACAATGAGAAGAAGTAAGGATAAAGAAAGGATCCTAAAGGTTGCAGGAGAGAAACAAAAAGTCACATACAAGGGAAAACCCATAAGATTATCTGCAGACTTCTCCACTCAAACTCTAAAAGCCAGAAGAGAATGGCAAGATATCTATCAAGCCCTGAATGAAAAAGGGTTTCAACCAAGGATAATATATCCTGCTAGACTTTCATTCAAGCTAGATGGAGGGATCAAAACCTTCTTAGACAAACAACAGTTAAAGGAGGCAACCAACACCAAACCAGCCCTGAAAGAGGTTCTAAAAGACCTCTTATAAACAAGAACATCACTACAATACTGGCAATATAACAGAGAAAACAAAAAAAAATTTTTTTGACAAATGGCACTACAAGACATTAAATCCATAATATCAATAAATGTCAATGGCTTAAACTCACCCATCAAAAGGCACAGGGTGGGGGGATGGATCAGAAAACATAACCCAACCATATGCTGCTTGCAAGAATCCCATCTGTCACAACAAGATAAACACAGAATAAAGTAAAAGGATGGAAAAATATCATACAGGCTAACAGAACACAAAAAAGGGCAGGAACAGCCATTCTCATCTCAGACACAATAGATTTTAAATTAAATAAAGTAATAAAAGATAGGCAAGGACATTACATAATGATTATAGGATCAATCAGCCAAGAAGACTTAGCAATCATTAACATCTATGCACCCAATAAGTGACCATCTATATACGTCAAACACGTACTGAAAGAATTTCAAAAAAACATAAATAGTAATACAATAATAGTGGGAGACTTCAATACCCCACACTCACACTTAGATCAACAAAGCAGAGAACCAACAAAGATACAAGAGAATTGAATGAAGAGATTGACAGACTAGACCTCTTGGACATTTTCAGAGTCCTCCACCCTCAAAAAATGGAATACACCTTCTTTTCAAATCCACATAACACATACTCAAGGAAAGACCACATGTTAGGCCACAAAGACAGCATAAATAAATTGAAGAACATTGAAATCATCCCTACTATCTTCGCAGACCACAGTGGAGTAAAACTAACATTTAACAACAGACAGACAATTATTAAAAGGCACAGAATTTGGAAACTAAACAACATACTCCTTAAGAACCACTGGGTCAGAGATTCACTCAAGTAGGAAATTCAAATGTTCCTGGAAACAAATGAAAATGAAGACACAACCTCTCAAAATATTTGGGACACAACTAAAGCAGTACTGAGAGGGAAACTTATAGCCATACAATCACATATTAAACACCAAGAAGAAGCTCAAATGAATGACCTTACTGCACACCTCAAGGACTTAGAGGAAGAGGAACAAAGGAACCCTAAAGCATCCAGAAGGACAGAAATCACTAAAGTTAGAGCAGAAATAAACAACATTGAAAATAAAAGAACCATAGAAAAGATCAATGAAGCCAAATGTTGGTTCTTTGAAAGATTAAACAAAATTGACAAACCCCTAGCCAGACTCACCAAACAAAAAAGAGAGAAGACTCAAATTAATAGAATTGTAAACGATGGAGGAGATATCACAACTGACACCACAGAAATCCAGAGAATCCTGTGAAACTTCTATGAAGAACTATATGCCACCAAGCTAGAGAATCTGGAAGAAATGGAACAATTCCTAGAAGCATATGCCCTTCCAAAACTGAACGAGGAAGAACTACAAAATCTAAATACACCAATCACAGACAAGGAAATTGAAACCATTGTTAAGAACCTCCAAAACAACAAAAGTCCTGGACCAGATGGCTTCACAAACAAATTCTACAAAACTTTCAGGAAACAGTTAGTACCCATACTTCTTAAGCATTCCATAAGATTGAAGAAGCAGGAATACTCCCTTCCACCTTCTATGAAGCCAACATCACCCTGATACCAAAAGCTGATAGGGACAGAACAAAAAAGGAAAACTACAGACCAATATCTCTGATGAACATAGATGCCAGAATATTAAACAAGATCTTGGCCAACTGGATACAGCAACATATCAAAAAGATTGTTCATCACGACCAAGTGGGATTCATCCCAGGAATGCAAGGCTGGTTCAACATCTGTAAGTCAATCAATGTCATTCACCACATTAATAAAAGCAAAGTCAAAAACCACATGATTATCCCAACAGATGCAGAGAAAGCCTTTGACAAAATCCAACACCCAGTCATGCTCAAAACTCTACAAAAAATGGGAACAGATGGGAAATTCCTCAAGATAGTGGAGTCTATAGCAAACCTACGGCCAACATCATACTCAATGGACAGAAGCTGAAAGAATTCCCCCTCAGATCGAGGACTAGACAGGGCCGTCTACTGTCACGATTACTCTTCAACATAGTATTGGAAGTTCTTGCCATAGCAATCAGGCAAGAGAAAGAAATCAAAGGAATACAGATTGGAAGGGAAGAAGTCAAGCTCTCACTATTTGCAGATGATATGATAGTATACATAGAAAAACCTAAAGAATCCAGCAGAAAACTACTGGAAGTTATTAGGCAATATAGCAGGTGTCAGGCTACAAAATCAATGTACAAAAATCAGTGACATTTCTTTATGAAAACACTAAATCTGAAGAAGAAGACATCCAGAAATCACTCCCATTTACTGTTTCAGCAAAAATCAATCAAATACCTAGGAATAAAGTTGAGCAAAGAAGTGCAAGACTTATATACTGAAAAACTATGAGTCGCTACTCAAGGAGATAGAAACTGATACCAAGAAATGGAAAGATATCCCATGCTCATGGATTGGAAGAATAAATATCATCAAAATGAATATTCTCCCCAGAGCCATATATAAATTTAATGCAATACCCATCAAAGTCCCACCAAGCTTCTTTAAGAGAATAGAACAAACACTACAACAATTTATCTGGAACCTGAAAACACCTAGAATTGCCAAAACCATCTTAAGGAAAAGAAACAGAAATGGAGGCATCACACTCCCACACCTTAAACTATATTATAAAGCCATCATCATCAAAACGGCATGGTACTGGAACAAAAATAGGCACACAGACCAGTGGAACAGTATTGAAAGCCCAGAAATATATCCCCACACCTATGGACATCTAATCTTTGATAAGGGGGCCTAAAGAATTAAATGGAATAAGGAGGCTCTCTTCAATAAATGGTGCTGAGAAAACTGGGTTGAAACATGCAGAAGAATGAAATTGAATCACTTTATCTCACCAGAAACAAAAATCAACTGCAAATGGATCAAAGACCTAGATGTCAGACCAGAATCAATCAAATACTTAGAGGAAAATATTGGTAAAACAGTTTCCCACCTACACCTCAAGGACATCTTTGATGATTCAAACCCAATTGCAAGGAAGACCAAAGCAGAAACAAACCAATGGGACTACATCAAATTGAAAAGCTTCTGCACATCCAAAGAAACTATTAAACAAACAGAGAGACCCCTCACAGAATGGGAGAAGATCTTCACATGCCATACATCAGACAAGAAACTAATCACCAAAATATATAAAGAGCTCAGCAAACTTAGCACCAAAAAAGCAAATGACCCCATCCAAAAATGGCCAGAGGATATGAAGAAAACATTCACTACAGAGGAGATCCAAAAGGCTAACAAACATATGAAAAACTGCTCTAGGTCACTGATTGTCAGAGAAATGCAAATTAAGACAACACTAAGATACCACCTCACTCCTGTAAGAATGCCATACATCAAAAAGGACAGACAGCAGCAACAAATGATGGAGAGTATGTGGTTACAGAGGAACCCTTTTACATTGCTGGTGGTAATGGAAACTGGTGCAGCCCCTGTGGAGAGCAGTCTGGAAAACTCTCAGAAGGCTAGACATCGACCTTCCATATGACCCAGTAATTCCTCTCCTGGGGTTATACCCCAAGGACTCCATAACACCCAACTCAAAAGAGCTGTGTACTCCTATGTTCATAGCAGCACTATTCATAATAGCTAAAACCTGGAAGCAACCCAGGTGCCGAACAACAGATGCGTGGCTGAGAAATCTGTGGTATATATACACAATGGAATACTATGCAGCTATCAAGAACAATGAACCCACCTTCTCTGACCCATCTTGGATGGAGCTAGAAGGTATTATGTTAAGTGAGCTAAGTCAGAAAGATAAAGATGAGTATGGGATGATCCCACTCATCACAGAAGTTGAAGAAGAAGATCTGAAAGGGAAACTAAAAGCAGGACCTGACCAAATTAGAAGTAGGGCACCCAAGTAATAACCCTGAGGTGAGGGGTAGACATGCAGCTTCCTGGGACAGTGGGGGGTGGGAGTGGGTGGGAGCAATGGGTCACAGTCTTTTCTTGGTAGGAATGGTGTTTATGTACACCTCTAGTAAAATGTAGTCATATACATCACTAGTTAATTAATAGGAGAGGGGGAAAATTAATTGTATGTCTCGAAGTTTTTCAAAAACACAAACTGAATCTTTTCTCAATATACGCAGTGTAATTGATATTCAGAGTCTCTCAAAAGCCTAGACCAAGTAGATCAGAAGCAACCAATAGCACTGATATATACAAGATACTGGGTACTGTACAGCAAACCATAACAAAAGGACTTTTCAAAGTTAACCCAATTACCAAATAATGTGATGATAACATTAACTATCGATTGTCTTTTTGAACCCTAAGACAGCAGGAACCTCATATCTCCACTATAGAGCCTCTACTTCCCCCAGTCCTGGAACCATTGGATAGGGCCCACTTTCCCGTATGCCTCTCCCAATCCATATCAAATAATATTGCTTCTGCCGATCACAACCTAACCAACACAACGATTGCCACCTCAACATGCTTCACTTCAGACTGTGTCCAGAGACTACACGTGTGGAATGACAACCCTTCAGCTTCATTACTCGGGTGAGACCTTTCCTTTCATAGTATATTCTAATTCCATCTCAGGTGGTTCACTTTCTAACAAAGTCCCAAAACTTAGATATACAACAGTTTCTGTGAGAGAGAGCATATGTTCACACGTATCCGTAAACTACTGCAAAATATATACATGAAAGCAGAAGTACACTAGAGTTTGCAGTGAGTACCTCCCTAACACTTCCTCTCCACTCTTCCAAGCTTTGGGTCCATGACTGCTCAACAACTTGTTTGGCTTCGTATGTTACCTCTCTTTTCAGTCACCAGGTTCCAGATGTCATCAGGATGCTGGCCAGGCTTCCCTAAACTGAAGACCCCACCAATGTGTCCTGGAGCTCAGCTTCCCCAGAGACCCACCCTATTAGGGAAAGAGAGAGGCAGACTGGGAGTATGGACCAACCAGTCAACGACCATGTTCAGTGGGGAAGTAATTACAGAAGCCAGACCTTCTACCTTCTGCAACTGACAATGAACCTGGGTCCATGCTCCCAGAGGGATAGAGAATGGGAAAGCTATCAGGGGAGTGGGTGGGATATGGAGAATGGGTGCTGGGAATTGTGTGGAATTGTACCCCTCCTACCCTATGGTTTTGTTTATTAATACTTTCTTGAATAAAAAAAAAATTTTTTTCTGCTTTATATCTTAATGCTTTTTCAGCCACCAAGTTCCTAATGCTACCATGACACCAACCTGACTTCCCTGAGCAAATGACCCCACCAGTGTGTCCTGGAACCCCATCTCTTCAGAACCCTTCTCCACAAGGGAAAGAAATATACGGGCTGAAAATATGGATTGACCTGCCAACACCCATGTTCAGTGGAGAAGCAATTACAGAAGGCAGACCTTCCAACTTCTGCACCTGATAATGATCCTGTGTCCATGCTCCCAGAAGGATAAAGAATAGGAAAATTTTAAAGGGAGGAGATGGGATATGGAGCTCTGGTAGTGGGAGTTGTATGGAATTGTACCCCTCTTATCCTATGGTATTATCAATATTTCTATTTTATAAATAAATTTTAAAAAGAATATATCCCTAGAAGAGGAATTTCTGGGTCCATTTCTAGCCTTCTGAGAGTTCTGTAGACTGCTCTCCATGTGTGTGTGTGTGTGTGGGGGGGTTGACCAATTTATATTTGCATCAGCAGTGGAAGAGAGTTCCTTTACCATTGCAATCTCTCCAACATTGGTTGTTATTATTCTTTCTGATGTATGACATTCTCATAGGAGTGAGAGCTATCTCAAGATTGTCTTTATTTGCATTTCTCTGACCACCAATGACTTGGAGCAATTTTTCATGTCTGTCAGCCTTTTGGATCTCATCTTTGGTGAATAGTTTTTTCATATACTCTCTAGACTTTTGGATGTGGCTTTTTTGTTTTTGTTATTAAGTTTGGTGAGCACTTCATAAATTTTGGTTATTATTTAACTTTGGCATTTCTTGAGATTCCATAGTACTCAGCAGCAAGTAAGAAAGTGGTGGAACTCACCATAATTTGGGTGCATTTCTGAAGTTATTTAACTTTCTAGCAAAGACTAATAGCAATGTCTAGCTGTTTTTGAGAAGAAACTGCAGCCACAAGGGTCTCTGAATTCATGAGGAGAGAGAAATCCAGGAATTATGAGTCAAGATGAGTTTTGCCAGGGTGGATTTTCTTACCTGTAGAATTACAGAACAGGGAAAAAGAGAGACCACTTCCTTAGTCTACTACTTTTGAAGGTTTCCCCTTGCTTGATAGTCCCATGTAGTGATTCGTGCTAAATTTCAGGTCGACCTATCTCCTGGTCCCATCTCCCAATTTATTAAAGCATAAACTGTTAGAAAATTATCTGGAATAAATATTCTCAAAAAATATATATGGTTCCTTTCATGATATTCCTCTTATATTTTAGACTAGGGAAATTAAAGCTAAAGAGAAATTTCAAATGTAATCATATTTCACACTTAAGAACCCTGTAAATCTTATATTGTTTCTGAAAATAAATATATTAGATTGTTAATTGGATAAAAAAGCCCTATTTATTTTCTATTTGCATATATTTATTTATTTATTTATTTATTTATTTATTTATTTATTTATTAAAGAGAAATCCAGAGAGGAAGAGAGAGAGAGAGAGTGAGACCACAGCATTGCTCAGCTCTGGCATATTGTAGTGCTAAGAACTGAACTTTATTGATACTTTAGAACCTCAGACATGAAAGTCTTTTGCTTAACTATTATGCTATCTCTCCAACTCACATATTTTCTTTTATCTAAGCAAATTACCTAAATGTTGACTGAAATAAAATTGTCCTTTGCTTTTGCATTCTGAGGAAAGAAAAATAAAAAGCTTCTCAGTTAACTAAGAAAAAATTTCTACCTATGTTGCTCCTTAAAAGGAATAAGAATAGGGTGGAGGGTAGATAGCATAATGGTTATGCAAACAGACTCTCATGCCTGAGACTCCAATATCCCAGGTTCAATCCCCCACACCACCCTATGCCAGAACTGAACAGTGTTCTGGTAAAAAAAAAAAAGGCAGGGGATAAGAATAAACCTAAAAACTGACATCTGAACATAGAATAAGCAATCTGTGACAAAGCCTTTCATTGTTTAAACTTCATTATGAAGCTTCTACACTGTGTGACAACAGTTTACTTAGAAACCCCACAAAGTAATCAAATCTCTGCTGTTTGGCTTTAGCGCAAAGTAGTGAACATGTCCATCAGCTTCTGTGCTTGGAGTGATAGGCAGAGCACCCTCAAACAGGTATTTTTTTCCTTATATTATTCAGCACCATCCCAATCAGTGAGCCTCTTCATTTCTCCTGTATGCAGTAATTCTGATTTCAGGCATACACCTCACTTATTTTCTATTCTGAAAGGCAAAGTGATGTGCATTTTCAGGTCCTTGTGCCGAGGACTAGGACAGAATTTTTAATCAACCCTCAAATGTGCAAAATCTCACAAAAAATATGTGAGGGACCCAATCTTCTTCTCACATTGTCTTTCCTTATCCACCTGCCATCCTTTAGGAAATTGCTAAACATAATGCTGCTCCCCTGAGCTGGCTGTTACAGATAGTGCTCCAAAGTTATTGTAAATTCCAGGTGATCTCTGAGGTGAATGTGTGAATCTTTTATCTTCAAAAATGAAAAAAAAAAAAAAAAGCTCATTTCAATGAGGATTCAGTTGAAATGCTTTCCCTGCCCCAGCTACCTATATCCCCTACAAAGATGAAATGAGGTGGAAATTCCAAGACTGGACAGAATGAACATTCTTGATTTAGAAATCATAAAGGGCAAATGTTATTGCAGACAATCCACGTGCAAAATTAAAGTATTTTTCTCTTTTGAGTGGGCTTCGAAGTTGATGAGCTGCTTAAAACACTAATACTGGCTGCACATATGTGAAACTAGCTGCCAGATGATGGCTGTTCCAAGGATAACACAGGACACCCCCATCATGTGTAGGACTAGGGTAGGAGACAGAGAGGGAGACTGATGCAGAACTGACAGTCCTGAGAGGAGCAGATGGTGGTGAATACTCACAAAGCTTTTTAATACACACAGCATTCCTATTCCAAGTTATTGGATAGGGATTTCCTATGTGCCAGAATTTTCAGACCTAATTGTCTTTGTATCTGCTGCCATTATGGTGTTTGTCCAAGGAGAAAGCCAGGGGTGAAGGCAGAGAGAAGGACGTAATGTGAACTTTCTGGCATTCTACCACTTTCTTATTCAACTATCAATTAATTATGTAATTTCACAGTCTATAGATTTCAGAAGGTATAGCCAGGAATAGATCAGATGCCCTTTGGGACAGAAAATGGGAAAGAGGAAGAATAAAGGAGAGCAAAGGTTGGAAAAGGCAGTCTTTAATTTCATGAGGAAGTCACAAAATCAAGCTAAGCACTGAAAAAAAAATTATCTCAATAGAAGAGCATCAGAGTATAGCCAAAGCCAAGTGAGAAGAGATTGAAGGTTTCTTCTGAACCTGAATTTTTTTTTTATACCAGAGCACTACTCAGCTCTGGTTTCTGGTGGTGCAGGAGACTGAACCTGGGGACTTTGAAGCCTCAGATATGAGACTCTCTGCATAATCATTATGTTATCTCCTCTGCCCCAAGAAAAATTCTTAGAAAAGTGTGTTTTCTGTACATTCTCTATGGAGAGATCTTATTTGTGTATGTCAGTTTTAAAGTACCTGCTGTCCCTCATTTTCACTTACTGAATTCTCACTGTGTGTGCTGTTGGTAGCCATAGAAGATGGGAAGGATAGTGGTTGAGTCAGGGGGTTTTCTCCAAAGAAACAGAACTGACAGGATGAGTAGATTTATTTTAAAGAGCCAAATAATATAATTTTGGAGGCTGAGAAGTTCAAAATCTGCAAAATACCCCGACAGGCTGGAGAACTAAAAAACAGCTCTGTTACAGTAAGTCTCAGGACAGTGTGGAGGGAGAATGTCTTCTATCTCTCTCAGACAACTCCACCTCTGTTTTTTTTTTTTTTTTTTTTTTTTTTACTCCTAAAGATTCCACCTGACTGGATGAGGTCTCACATATTATGGAGCACAATCTGTTTTATTCAGCCTATGGATTTAACTGCTAAATTAATCTACAATTACTTTTACATTAACATCCACACTAGGGTTTTTACCAAATATCTGGCTACCAAGTTGACACCTAATTTTTTTTTTTCCTCCAGGGTTATTACTGGGCTCGGTGCCTGCACCATGAATCCACTGCTCCTGGAGGTCATTTTTTCCCCCTTTTGTTGCCCTTGTTGTAGCCTCCTTGTGGTTATTATTATTGCCATTGTTGATGTTGTTCGTTGCTGGACAGGACAGAGAGAAATGGAGAGAGGAGGGGAGGAGGGGAAGATAGAGAGGTGGAGAGAAAGATAGACACCTGCAGACCTGCTTCACCGCCTGTGAAGCGACTCCCCTGCAGGTGGGGAGCCGGGGGCTCCTACCGGCATCATTATGCCGGTCCTCGTGCTTTGCGCCACATGCGCTTAACCCACTGCGCCACCGCCCAACCCCTAACACCTAAAATTATCCATCACACAATCACCCTAATCATTTAACATAAAATGGACTAAAATGCCTTAATTTTTTTTTCTCAAAGATCCATCTTAAATAAAAATGCGAGCCCTCCCTGAAGCTCTGTTCTGAAAACCTAAACTTCTGTTGTTACCTCAAAATTTTCCTTGGAAGTAAGGTAATGGAGCACCCAGTTAGGCACACATATTACCAAGCACCAAGCACAAGGACCTGGTTTCAAATCCCCACTCCCACCTGCAGAGAGTCCACTTCACGAGGGTGAAGCAGGTCTGCAGGTGTCTAGCTTTCTCTCCCTTTATCTCCTTCCCCTTCTCAATTTCTCTCTGTCCAACCTAATTAAGAAAAAATGTAGAAAGAAAAAAAAGGCTGCTAAAAGTGGTGGATTCCAGCACCAAGCCCCAGTGATAACCTTGGTAGAAAAAAAAAAATTCTCACCTTATGCACCCCATAATGACCTGGGTCCAAAGGGATGAAGAATAGGAAAGCTATCAGGGGAGGGGATGGGATACGGAGTTCTGGTGGTGAGAACTGTGTAGAGTTGCACCCCTCAATGTTTCATTTTATAAATAAAAATTTTTTAAAAAGAAAAATCCTTAACAATACATATGCTCAAATTATGACCTTCCCCTCAAAAAATACTTTTTATTCCTCTTGGTATTCAAAACATTTCAAACAAATGTCTTGGTTATAAGAAATTTAGTAAAATGAAAGCAAATAACCTTTCTTCTTTATATGTCTGGGGTCTTTTAAAGACATCATGAGCTTGAGAATGATATTGGGTTGTGAGAAAAGTCATGAGATATTTTTTCTCTGCTTTTCTATGCAAAATGAGCTATGACTTTGCCAACAACCTAGTTTTTAAATCCTGGTTATATAAAAAATCAGATTTATTAAAGTAGTGAGGATAGAAGAGATACATGGCACAGGTGATTTTCTTGATTATTTCAATTATAAAAATGAAACTGCCATTGGGAAATATGGTTATGTATATTTTATAGAGTGAATAATAGGGTCCTGGAGATATGTCACTCAGTAGAGCACGTACATTACTGTGCCTGAGGCCTATTTTAACTCCTAGTATACATGAAACTCTAAGGTCCATACTGGGGGACTTCTATAGATTGTGCAGCACTGGTGTGCTGTCTCTTTTCTATCTGTATCTATCTCTCAAAAAATAATGGATAAAAATTTGAAACTTGTACTAGGTATAGTCTGCTTCAGTACTGGGGGTGCGATGGTGGAGCATGGCTGGTGGAGAGAATATTGGTGACATAATGATGGAAGAGGACTTAAATTGGTGGTGGGAGTGGTGTGTAGACATATATCAAGAAGAAATAGATTATATATTCATGTAACAATTGTCTTGTCCATCATTATTTTTTTTTAATTTTATTTATTCCCTTTTGTTGCTCTTGTTGTTTTATTGTTGTAGTTATTGTTGTTTTTGATGTCGTCGATGTTGTATAGGACAGAGAGAAATGGAGAGAGGAGGGGAAGACAGAGAGAGGGAGAGAAAGACACCTGCAGACCTGTGTCACCACCTGTGAAGCGACTCCCCTGCAGGTGGGGAGCCTATGCCGGTCGCTTTGCGCCACGTGTGTTTAACCCACTGTGCTACTGTGGGACTCCCCTCTGCCAGTCATTATTGACCCACTATAATGTTAAAAAAAAAAAAAGATGTCCAGAGATCCTACTCAGTTGTATTCCCTAGAGCTGCATTTAAAACATTTAAATAGGGGACCAGATGGTAGCCGGTTTAAGCGCACATGGTGCAAAGGCAAGGACTGGCTCAAGGATTCCAGTTCAAGCCCCCAGCTCTCCACCTCGAGAGGTTGCTTCACAAGTGGTGAAGCCAGTCTGCAGATGTACTGTTTTTCTCTCCCTCTTTCTGTGTTTCCCTCCTCTCTCGATTTCTCTCTGTCCTATCCAACAACAATGACAGCAATAATAACAACAATGATAAACAACAAGGGCAACAAGAGGGACAAAATGACCTCCGGGAGTAGTGGATTTGTAGTGCAAGCACCGAGCCCCAGCAATAACCATGGAGGCAAAAAAAAAATAATAATAAATATAAAATTATAACTTACTCCTTATATTTTCCATTAAGTCAAAACATATCATCTAGTTTTCATTTGCCCATGCAGCCTCACTAATTTTTCTGAGTCATAAAGGGCAGCTGCAGGTTAAGTCATACTTGAGAACTGGTGGCTAACGCTTTGAGTAATTATGAAATTTGCTTTTGGTTACTAAGCTAGTAGGTGGTATAAAGAGAATGTAAACCATGTCTGCCTTATTTTAAATTTAAGGGGTGGGCAGTTACAAGTAACCCTCATGTATGAGCCATAATATAGTCATCCAGTGAACGTGAGTTTAATAACATTGTAAATAATTATTTTAAAGACTGCACTAGAGGACTTCGGAGGTGCTGCAATGCATAAAGCATTGGTTTTCAAGCCCAATGTCCCAAGTTCAAACCCAGCTTCCCAGATGCCAGAGTAGTGCTCTGGTTTTATCTCTCTGTCATTAACAGATAAATATATCTATAAAAAATAAGACTACATTAGTTTGTCCAAGAACAGCACTTATATAACAAAATAAGCCATTCTTTCCAGTCTTTAGCAGCAAAATGGAACACAGGACTTGCATAAGGACTTGCAAATACTCCTGTATTTGATGCCTAGAATTACATATTCCAAAGCAATACTGTAGTTCTAATTCTCTCACTTACCTCATAAAATAAATAAATCTTAAAACAAACAAAGAATCATCATTAGGCATAGTACTAAAGGAGTTATAGAAAGAAAAGCACCTAGAACCTAGACTGCTTGTTCCACCCAGCAGTATGATCAATATATGAAAGTACCCCTCAGAGTCTAATAGTGTCTCTGCTTATCAATCAGTACACATAAGCTACAATTTTATTGCTAGTGGCCCAAGAGTTAGTTAAAGTAAGAATAACAGTCCCGGGTTTCTGAGAGATAGCTCACTCAGGACAGTATACATCTTACCATGCTCCAGGCTTTAGGTTTGAGTCCTGGTAAGACATGAGAGCACCATGATGGCAATGTGGGGGGGAGGGGAGGCTCCAAGGATGACAGAAGGATGCTATTGTATCTCTTCTCTATGTGTCTCTCCTTGTCTTTCTGTGTCACATTTGTTTTATCCCTCTAAATAAGAATATAAAATGTGGCAGCTCAGTAGTATTGCACAGAAGTGAGGGTCTGAATTTATCCATTGATGCTGCTACTTACCCCCACGAGCCCCACCCCCACATACATTAATAACCCCAGAAAAATGAAAACTGGTCAGTTGTATCAACATACCCAAAGTCTGGACATCACAATGTATCTTGTTACTAACAGCTAAGAAAGTTACATGAATACAAACTTTGTAACACTCATTACCCTATGGTAGCTACCCTACCATGTCCAGGTTCCTGGTAATAGGATGTTTTCCATATAGTTCTTTCCTATCTGTCTTAACAAAAAATTAAGGATGAACATTTATGGGTGAAATAAAACATTTAACTGCTTATAATCAGCCATTTATTAAGTAGGAAAATCATATTACAGTTTTTTTCTAGAAAATCCTCTCATGAATCTTTTAATCACACATTAATATTTTTAAATGGGGGATAAAATTATATGTCTTCTTGGCATACATAGAAACCAAGATATATAAAACTTAATTATATTTTACTTAAATCTATAAATCAGTAAAAAACCCAGAGTGTAATCTAAGAGAAGTTTTTTATTCATATTATTTGTGTATTCAGAGAACCAATTGTCTTCACTTACATTTCAGAAAGGATAATAAATCAGTCTAAATCCCTTCACAAATCCTAGATAATATAAATTCAGTATTCCAAAATGAAAAAGGTACCTTAGATTAAAATATCAATATAACTGTCTTCAGAGGAATCACATAAAATATTACATCTAAAAGAAGTTTGTTTATACTGACAGGCTTTGTGAAAAATATCACATTCAGTCAATCTAAGCAGTAAACCTATAAAAATCAAGTTTCCAGACACAAAAATTCATGAATGACATAGTCTATAATTATGGCCTTATCCAAACATTTACAACAACTAGACAATATAGTTATAACATAAAATGTAATAATTCATCAAATTAATTTTTACTGCCTTTTAAAAACCTTTTTAATAGTAAAACATTATGATGGCAGACTCGAGAGAGACTAACAATTAGTTCTAATTTTTCATGTTTTGCTTGCAGTAGCTCAAGTGTGCTCAGCATTGAGGATAATGGAAATAAAGAAAACAATTTCTGGTGTATAGCTTATATTGGGTTCTCCCAGAAGCTCAGCCCTGAAATTAGAAATTATATGTAAGTAGTTTATCTGGGCAATAATCCCAGAAGAATGAGGTAGGATGGAAAGAAAGCCAATATAGGGTGTCTTATAAACAGAATAACAATGTGGAAAACTAGCATTCTGTGTGGACTATATTTTTTGTTGGGGCATGAGATACATCCCAGAACTCAGAATGAGAGGAGAGAGACAAATGAGAGAGAGACAGAAAGAGAGAAAGAGAGAGAGAGAGAGAGAAATTCCATTTGTCATTTCAGAACTAGGTTGTTAGTAATCCTTCTAGAACTTTTGGTTTACAACATGCCTCTTCGTTTAGAAAATGCCTTTATAAGGACCGGCATTAAGTATCCCCGTTCGAGCCCTGGCTCCCCACCTGCAGGGGAGTCGCTTCACAGGTGGTGAAGCAGGTCTGCAGGTGTCTATCTTTCTCTCCTACTCTCTGTCTTCCCCTCCTCTCTCCATCTCTGTCCTATGCAACAATGACAACAACAATAATAACTACAACAATAAAACAAGGGCAACAAAGGAAATAAATAATAAATAAATAAATAAATAAATAAATAAATAAATAAATAAATAAAAAAGAAAATGCCTTTATAGGACAGAAAGGGAGCCTATATAACTTCTGAGTCCCTGTGAATCTGAACTTGCAGTTCATTGTCACAGCTGGAACATTCTAGGCTGCACTCATGTCAGGCCCAGTCTTCCTTGAGTAGCAGAGTAGGATGACCCAGCCACCCTTTGGAAATTTAGGCAGTCCCTATCATTGCTACTTTGTAATGAATACATGGTAGTGTAGAGGCCCTTGAACAACATAGATGTTTTAAAATCATGAAATCATGAAATAAACATGTGTAGTCAGGTGAGAGGCAAAATTTTTAGCTATTACAATTACAAAGTAGAATTGCATTCTAAGTTTACTCTTTTTTTCTTTTTATACAAGCTTTATTCATGATTGATAATTTATTTGAAAATATGGAAGCATCTGTATCTGAGTGAATCAGAATTGGAAGAGATAAGTCAGAAACGTGGCTGGGGAGACAGAATCATGGTTTTGCAAGAGACTTCCATGCCTGAGGTTTTGAGATTTCAAGTTCAATCCCATGTATCACCATAAATCATAGTCAAGCCATGCTCTGGTCTCTCTGCTTCTTTGTATCTTTATGTCTGTACTTCTTTCTCTCCATATCCACTGGAGAAGCAATTATGGAAGTCACAATTCCAGCCTTCCGCACTCAATAGAGATCTTTGGTCCATATTCCCAGAGGGATAAAGAATAGAGAAGCTTCCAATGAAGGGAATGGAATATGGCACTCTGGTGGTGAGAATTTTATAAATTACCCTCTTATTCCACAACCTTGTCAATCATTATTAAACAACTAATAATAAATAAAAAGTGAAAAATAAGAACAAACAAAGCAGAATTTGGACTGGGTTTGCCGTATAGAGCCAAAGTAAAATACTCTGAGATAGGAGGGAGGGTTCATGTCCTGGAACATGATTGCAGAGGAGGACCCAGTGGGGTTGAATTGTTATGTGGAAAACTGAGAAACGTTACACATGTATAAACTACTGTATTTTACTGTTGACTGTAAGCCATTAATCCTGCAATAAAGAAAAAGGTGAATAAATAATTTTTTTTTAAAAAGAGAGGTAGCTGGGAACAGACATTTGAGTTTACACTTTGAAGGAAACAGTGCAACATTGGAGAGTCAGGGGCAGTACTTAATGAAGTAAAGAAATCACAAAATGGGGGGTAATACACATATCATACTGTTTTACCAAAGGTTTTCTCTGTTTTTTTTTTTTCTAATCCTCCAGGGTTTAGTTGACATCAAGTATTTATACTCTAGTTTATTGTTAATTTAAATGACTTTCTGGTACTCTATGTATTCTCTGGATGAAACTACTCAGAGAATAAACTGTCATTCTACTTTCTGTCTATTTATACAGAGTTTACTTGATTCTATTAGAATTATTTTTCAATAAAGCATAGTAACAACATCAGGCCCTTTCTACAAAAGGCAGAGCCACTTTAGAGATGAACTTAGAAATTTTGACCTAATCAATTTTACTACAAAATTCAGATGAATAGATTGTGTTATTAAAATACTAATGTTTCCCAGGCCTAAGAAACATTATGAAACTGAGGGTTCACATCTAAATAGCTAATAACTTGACCTGAACAAATATTTATTTATTTATTTATTTATTTATTTATTTATTTATTTTTACCAGAGCACTGATCAGTTCTGGTTCATGGTGGTGTGGGGGATTGAACCTGCCACTTTGGAGTCTCAGGCATGTGAGTTTCTTTGCTTAATCATTATGCTGTCTATCCCCAACAAATATTTTTCTTAAAAATGATACAATTTGTGAAATTTGAATTTCTGTTCTATAGAACTAGAAAATAAATTGAGTTTTCTTTTTTTATGTTAAACTAAGTTTGTTTTTCTAGAGCACATAATATAGGCAGTTTGATCATAGGTACAGAACATTAGTAAATTATCAGAAAAAAAAATCCCTCTTCCTCTAGTTGACCTCTTCTTTTTTAATTATCTTCCTCTGATGTAATAAATGTATAATGAGTAGAACCTCTCCTTATACATAACCTCACAGAAAAATGATATACTGAGTCTTATAAATAAAAACATGAATAGTTCTGTTGTTGAGGAATTCTTGATTAAAATATACCTAAAGAATAAAACTTTAATTACTCTTGTACACTCATTCCTGAAGCCAGCTTTCAATCAGCTTTCATTAACTGGGAAGATGAGATTTGAACTTAGAGTTTCAAGTCTGGTAATCCAGAGGTCATCACTGAGCTACTGCCCTAGCTCTACTGGCAAGTGCCTCTTCTCTTCCCCTACTGGTCTCTTACAAATGAAAGAAAACAATGAAAGTGGTGCTTACTTTAGTATCCTTCACCACTCTTTGCTCTGTGTTCCTACCAATGTGTCAGCAACTCTTAATACTCACAACACACTCACAATACATTGCCCAACATACCTTGGTAAATATACTCAAAGACTTTTGAATGATATTTCCACTTTAAATAGATTCTACATGTACTTTCACAGGAAAGGAGTCCTTCAAATATATTCTCAGTACAACAGATTACAGGACAGTGCTTAGAAGATTCAACATTATATTTGGAGGGATTTAATGTGGACTTATTTTCCAAATATTCACAGAGTATGGTTACCAGTTGGCTTTTAAAAGATCACTATGTAATTTATACATAGGCTTAAAATATTTGCAGTATTAAAAGTTTCCCTCCTCTTCCATGGATTTTAATACTGATCATTTCCAGCGTGGGATGCAAAATCTCTCCCCAGTGGTCTACCACTATGGCTCCACGGGCCAGGGATTCTTCTCTTTCCCTAATGGTCTTTATGAGCAAAGTCTGTGAAGGGGATGCTCACTCACTACCCTTAGTCATTCAATGAGTTAACATAGTTAGTCTATGCTCCTACCAAGACAATATGTTAGCAAATCTTGACACTCTTAACATAATCACAAACATGTTTTCACACTTTGTTCAGCACACTTAAGAACTTTTGAATATCTTCACTTCAACTCTGCTCTATCTCCATTTTGTACTGGGAAAATAGTCCTTTAAATTTACTCTCAATGCAACAGACTACAGAGCATGCTTGAAAGTCCCTACACTATATGTAGGGAGAGTTTGTACTCCATTTGATTAAACTATATGCACTGAACAAATATATATTTTTTTAATTCACTATGTAATTTACACATGTGTTTGAAAGATTTGGCAGTGTTTTGAAGAAGTGACATGGTATTATGGTGCCCAATGTCCCTTAAATAGAGCCCAAGTGTGTGGGGGTGGGGGAGGGAGGTGGGACCCCAGACTTCCTAAATTGTTTTGTGAGAATGGGAACTCTGCTGTGAAGTTGAAGTCACTTTCCAGACTGCGGGGAAATCCAACCGTATTCACCAGGATCTCTATGGCAGTTGAGACACCTTAGAGCTTTCCTGGCTTCCCAGTTACTCCATGGTACAATGTTCAGTTTTCTGAAATTTTTCCAAGAGTCTGTGACTTTTGCAACTCTAAAGATTAGTCTGAAGTGCCTTATTCTCAAAGCAGCTTGATTCCAGAGTGGTTCCCTGCTGGCCCTTTAGGTCTGCCACATATATTTGAAGCAACTGTAAATATGACATCCACCAACAGTGCACTGCACCATTTTTTGTCTGACTCGCTCCCTCCATTCCTATTCTTGCTGTCCATTACAATCACCAACCTTCAGACAGTATTGGCATTTGCTTTATTGGATATCCCAGCAATGCTCAGAGTTTTCAATACTTTACATAAATGGTACTTTTTTTTTTTGAGTCTTGAAATTCTCACTCAACAACAATGCAAAATCTCTGCCAGTCAATGGTGCAGGTGTAATCCATTTTTCTGAATGGCTATATGGCATTCCATGATCTCTCACAATAAGCATTTACTTTATTTCCAAACTTCTGTGCTATAAAAACATATATGTTCATATGTGTGCATGCTGCTAAATTTACGTCTATGAGATAGATTACCAGAAATGGACATAAGAGTTTAAGTATCATGCTTGCTTGTTTGTTTCTCATTTAAAGATTAACTAACTCCCTGGTAATGGAATAAATAGACACAAAGGATAGTGGAATTAAATTGAAAACCTAGAAATAAGCCCCCATATGTGTGGGCATCTAATTTTTTATAGAGGGGCCAAAAACATTAGAGAGAGTAAAGGGAATCTAACCAACCAATGGGTTTAGAAAATTAGATTGAGATGTGCTGATGAAGCTTGACTACCACCTTCCATCATATACAAAAGCAAACTCCAAATGGATAAAGATGTTTGGATATTAGACTAGAAACCATGAAATACTTAGAAGAAAGAATTGACAGAACTCTTTTCAATGAAAGCTTTAAAAATGTCTCTGGCAACTAAAATTTAATTGTAAGGAACACAAAAATAAAATAAATGAATGTGACTATAGCAAAGTGAAAAACTTCTACACATTAAAAATAAATAATGTCTACACATCAAAATAAATCACCACCTAAACAGAAGGCTTCCCACAGAGTGGGAGATAAGTCTCTACAAGTCATACATCAGACACAGGGCTGATAACCAAAATATATAAAGCACTCACATACTGGCACACTTAATGATGGCCTTTTTGGTTAATACCAGACCACCCCATCATCTGGGGTCCCAGTCAGGGAATCCTTGGATTACTACACAGATATGATGGGACTAGACTTCTTTCTACCATCACTGGTAACTTCCATTAGGAACATCATCATAAGCCTTCTTGTGGGCCTCTCTAGGACCTTGCCTTCCATATAGCACTGGTAGGGACCTCCCCACTCACTCTGTGAAGGGAGTCTGGGTCAACTTACACTGCCACCTGAGGAAGAATGGTTCTGAAAAGAGTGTAGCTTAGTTCTGAAATGAGTGTGACCATGGACCATGAACTCAGACTGACAGGCATGCAGAGGTTATACAGCCTCCTCTGCTAAATAGAAATAGATATGGTCAGATTGGTTGAGTGTACAATTAATAGTATTTTTATACTTTCATCACATTTGGGAGATACCCCAAATCCAGCTTTCTAGTCCAGTTCTCAACTCTGACAATATCTCTTCCCAGACAATATTTTTAGCTCAACTGCATGTTAGCTATCAGGCTCAGATAAAAATTACTAAAGTCACGGGCCCCTTGGAACATAACTAAAATAGACTTCCTAGCTTTTTCCCACATGAAGACCACTAGTTTCATCTTCTTTATTCTTATCTTTGGATTTCTGTTAATTAAAGAATTTTTTCTGTTTATATCTTACCACCTTCCAGACACTACCATGATGCCATTCTCACTTCTCTGGGAAGACAACCTCACCAATGTGTCCTGCTACCTCACCTCCTCAAAGCCCTACCCCACTATGAAAAGATAGCAATGGGATGGGAGTATGGATTGACCTGCTAACATCTATTTACAGCAGAGAAGCCAGACCTTCTAAGCTCCCCATAAAAAATTTTGGTCTCTACTCCCAGAGGGATAAAAAGTAGGGAAACCTTCAATGAAGAAGATGGGATACAAAACTCTGGTGGAGGGAACTGTATACCTGTTATCCTATAATCTTGTTAATCATTATTAAATCACAAATAAAATGTTTAAAAATGATGAAATCATCTTCTTTGCCATATTTTAGAGGGACATAGAAGATATAATTTTTTAATACTTAAGGAACAATTTGTTAAAGTTTTTTTAATAATACTTCTGCTGCAATTCTTGCCCCTATTTATAAGAAATATTTATGTAAATATCAACTTGTGACGTGAAATAACTGTCTTCAGTAATAATCAAGCACTAATATTACCTTCATTTTATAAAAGAATAATTCATAAAAAAGTTTTAAAATCATGCATAAGATCTCATAATTAATATGGTAATACCAGTATAAGAACCCAGGCAATCTTGTAGCAAGGCCCCATCCCTCCTATCTTAAGCCAGTACTTTTGGCACTTACATGGCACATTTTTTCCTGAGACTTTTAAAGAGCTGTAAAAACTCAACCTTAGGTGTTGGCTACAAACTGGAAGTACAATCAGATAAATGGATGAAACTTTCTATGTGTCAACAACTGTACTGTAAACCACTAATCCCACAATAAAAATGAACTTTAATGCATTTATAGAAAGTGCAATACAGAATGTTATCCTTATATTTATTGTTTTTTTGAGAGGACAGAGATAAATGGAGAGAGGAGGGGAAGACAGAGAGGGGGAGAGAAAGACAGACACCTGCAGACTTGCTTCACTGCTTGTGAAGCGACTCCCCTGCAGGTGGGGAGCCAGGGGCTGGAAATGTTTTTGTTTTCTTAATCATACTTTGGTGTTATTACTAAATTCTAAGCTTGAAATTCCAAAGATTCAGAAAATGAGTACAATAAGATCTGGAGGATGTAAAATATCTTGCATAAATGAATAAAAAAAAAAAAGACAGTTGCCATGAATCTCAATTCTCATCCCAATTCTGTTTATCAACATTAAGCAAATATGCTACCTCTAGAGGGCAGGTTTTGAAAACCCACAGTATTTGAGTGACATTAATGAAGTTTCATCCATTTATCTAATTGTGCTTCCTGATTTGTAGCCAAAACCTTTTGTCAGATACTTAGCATAAAAAAGATCTTCTCCATTCTGTAAAGAGTCTCTCTCTGTTTTTTAGTAGTGATTCTTTTTTCCATGTAGTTTATCAAATTGATGTAGCCCTATTGTTTTCTTTTTTTTCCTTTGTTATTGGACTCATTTAAGATGCCATTGCAATTGGTATTGAGATATCAGAGACACCCAAGATTAGATGAGTTGCTAAGAAATTTATAGTATATAAAGTATATACACAGTAGAATACAATGAAGTTGTTAAACATCAAGTCATTTCTTTTGTTTTATCTTATAGGGACTTTGAAAGTATCATCTTGAGTAAGATAAGCCATAAAGAAAAGGGAAAATACTGGGTAGTATCACTTATAGGTGGACATATATACATTTGTTTATAGGTAGAATTTAAGAAGCAAGGACAATAAGGGAAAACATACAGTGGCACTTGCACTGGATATGATACATTGCATCAAAGTAAAGGACTGTGGGGTGGATGGATAGAAGAATTCTGGGTTCCTGGGGTATGATGATGGAAAAGGATGAATGTTGGGGGTAAGGGTGCCTTGTTGATACCTGTCTACAAGATGAGAAGCTGTACCTGTGTGACAACAGCTATATGGTAAACCATCACACACACCCCAACACAGCACACACTCATAAAGTGAAAAAGAAAGAAATAAAGGAAGTGAAAGAAAGAAAGAAAGAAAGAAAGAAAGAAAGAAAGAAAGAAAGAAAGGGAGAAAGAAAGGTCAATTTCACCACAGTCAACAACTCTAAAAGGGGGAGGCTGGAGGAGGTTGAGACTGTACTGGTTACCCAGTCTGCTCTATGGAGGGAAAACATCAGCTAGTATTGGGTGTGGTGTACACATAGCTATCATAGGGAGATATATCATGTGACAAAACTGTTTCGTAATATATCTCACAAAAAAAAGTGATTTACAGAAAAAATAGTGGAATAGATTTAATACTAGAAAGTAATTAAACATAACCTGTTTCAGACAACAACTTGGGTCCACTGGCATATCAGATGTCAGGCTCAGGAAAAAAAAAAAAACTAGTAAAGTCAAGGGCCATTTGGAATATAACTAAATTGGGCCTACTAGCTAACTTTAAAGTGGAGACCCCCAAATCTTCATCTGCAATATTCCAGCCTTTAGGTTCATTCATGATTAGAGAACAATTTGTTTGGCTTTTTATGTAAATTCTTTTTCCAGCCATCAGGTTCCAGATGTTAACATGATGCCAACTGGACTTCCCTGGGCAGAAGACCCCACCAATATGTCCTGGAGCTCCACTTCCCCTAGAGCCCCGCCCCACTAGGGAAAGAGACAGGCTAGGAGTATGGATTGACCTGCCGATGCCCATGCTCAGCAGAGAAGTAATTACAGAAGCCAAACCTTCCACCTTCTGCACCCCATAATGACCCTGGGTCCATACTCTCAGAGGCTTAAAGAATAGGAAAGCTGTCAGGGGAGGGGGTGTGATACAGAGTTCTGGTGGTAGGAACTGTGAGGAGTTGCACCCCTCTTAACCTATGGTTTTGTTAGTGTTTCCTCTTTATAAAGAAAAATTTTAAACAAAACAAACAAACAAAAAAACAACCTGCTTTTGATTACAGCAACCCATCTGAAAGAATAATCAGTGAAAGCTAAGTGAGACGACATGATTAAAAATAATTTCATTTCTTTTCATTTTATATAAAGCTTTAAATCTCACCAGAAGTTCCTTCAGATTAAAAAAGAGTGATTCTATATCACTATAAATGATCTCTTTAGGAGGAAAAAAGACCATATAAAAGTAAAAAATAAATACTACCAGGCAATGAGCTTGAATAATGGACTCTTAGAAAATGGAAAACCAGACTCTATTTAAAACCATAAAATGAAACTCTGCATTATTCACTTTCTATGCAACCTATATAAATTTAAACAGCCATTATAAAATGGGTGGTTCCATATTGAGACTATATAATGTGCAAAGATATTTAGACAATTTATCAGTGATATTAAGAAATACTATTGAATTTGTTGCAGAATGCTATAAATTCCACATGTTAATACTCTCATAAATTGAGTTTAGAATAATCATCTGTGTACTAGGACAATGACTTCCAGAGAAAGAGATACTGTAAGAAACTATGGTAAATCCTACCTCCACAGAAAACTTAATAGTCATTGCTTAGGGTGTGTACTTTGCCATGTGTGAAGTCAGGGTTCAAGCCCCAGTATCACATGGGGGTTGCTGTCAGAATTGTGCTTTCTCCTTCAATCTCTGTCTGTATATCTAAAAGAAAATGTAGGCATGTCATGGTGACGTTGCATGTGTATGAGACACAAGCTCCTCAAAAAAGAGAAAATAAAAGAGATAGAGAGAGAAAATAAAATTTTTGTATACTATAAAAATATACATCTCATTTGTCCAAATCTGTATATAGGGAGTTTCCAGGATAACTCTGGATGATGAGCCCAACAAGCAGACAAACCAGTCAAATTTTGTCTTTCTTTTGAAAAGCTCCTCCAGCTTTGCCTTTTACTACTCCTTTATTGCCTTCTTCCAAATGTGACTAAGATTTCTGTCACCTAAACTATGTTGTAAGATTCAGGTAGTGATAGTGGTTACTCAAAAAGTGGCATCTCCCTAACAAATTACTAGCTTTAAGGAGAAAGTTTTGCCAAGAAAGTATATAATGACACAAAAACACATCATAAAAATAATAGGTATTCAGAGTAAAAGGTTTTTATGGAAATACTGTAGCCATGCTACATTTGCTCTTCCAAACAATCTATATTTTTCTGAAAAGGAGCTGGACCAGAAGGATAGATTTTAAATCTTTTCCTTAGGAAGGAAAAAAAGGTGTTATAAGTTATCTATCAATAGTAGCATTATTATTATTTTGGGGATCCTTTTCACCCCCACCCCCAGAAAATCCAATGTACACTATAATAATTATACAATCTCTCTCTCTCTCTCTCTCTCTCCCTCTCTCTCTTCCTCTCCCCCTCATCTGTTCATCTATCTGATATTAAGAGACATGAAAGGAAGCTCAGAGGCATATCTAATGTAAAAACATAGGTTCTTAGTGAAACTATTTCGAAAACCACTTTAATTATATACTTATTAATGTAAGTGTGAAAACCAGAGCATCACTCTGGCATAGGCAGTGCTGAATTTTGGACTCAGGGACCAATGCTTGCATATCCTGTAATTTCACACTGTACTACCTTTCCAATTGATGAGATAAATCATTTAAATAGGAACCAAGTACAGGTCCTGGATAATCTTTCTAATGTCTATGTATGGGAAGTTGCTCATGTAAAACTAACTCCCTAGACATTGAAATTTGGGGGTTATAAGAGATCAATAGGGCATTGTTCTAACTGGCATATGGTGAGCCATTTAAATGCATAAAGCCATTTAAATGCATAATGTCGTTCCACATTAGAAACAAGAAAGTGATAATTGAGAAAATTATGAATTAAGTACTTGATAAAATTGCTGAGCAATCTACTAGTTTTAAAAAGTAATGATGTTAGTGAGTCTTCTCCTACCCGTTGGATGACTTACTCCAAATATGTCATATTTTGAAAACAAAAAACAGACCTCAAAACCCTTTTAAATTGGCCTAGGCAGTGAAATTTGGACTAATACAACAGGCTTCATTGTTCCCCAATCAAAACAAAATGAAAGAGATAAATTCTTTTGGAATAAACCTTCTTTAATGTTGATTCAGATTTAAAAAACATCAATTATTGGAAATCTCTTGTCATCACTCTGAACTACAATTCACTCTTTTAAAGGAGAGTATATTTCATTTTGGTATATGTAGGAATGGACTATGAATGCCAAATTTAACTTGTAATTTCTTTTTATTTTCCTAGTCTTCTAGTTTATAGAAAGTATTTTTTTCCTGGTATCTCTTAAGGTACAGACACTTATCAGCAGAAAAAAAAAAAGGAAGGAAGGAAGTAAAAAAGGAGAGTGGAAAGAGTGAAGAAGAAAGGAATGAAAGAGGGAAGGAAAGAGAGTGTGAAGACGAAGGGAAGGAACAAAGAGAAAAATAAAGAATGTTTTATTCCTGCCTGCAAAGCTTGTAAGTTGTCCAAAACTACCTTGGGCCAGTCTGTCTATTTGTGGGGGTCAGTCATAGGAAACGACTTTATTCACTCATGTAAACATATTCTTCAGCATTTCTAAAGCAATATGGCTGATATTTTTCCATTATCTATTTTTGTTCATCAATTTGTTTAGATATAAGAGAATAGAACAAAATCTAGAAATGTTTATCTGGAACCAGAAAATTCTCAGCATTGCCAAAGCAATCTTGAGAAAAAGAACAGAATTGTAGACATCAACCTCCAAGATCTCAAACCATATTATAGGGCCATAGTAATCAAAACTGCCTGGTACTAGAACAAAAGTAGATACACTGAGCAGTGGAATAGAATTGAGAGCCCAGAAATAAGCCCCTACACCTATGGACATCTAATTTTTGAAAAGGGGACCCACAGGATTAAATGGATAAAAGAGAGTCTATTAAAAATGGTGTTGGGAAAATTGAGTTGAAGCATTCATAAGAATGAAACTGAACCACTACATTTCACCATACAAAAAAAAAAAAAACTCCAAATGGATCAAGGACTTAGATGTTAGACCAGAAACTTTCAAATACTTGGAGGAGAATATCAGTAGGACTCTTACATCTAAGTTGTATAGGCATCTTCAGCAACACAAGTCCAATTACAAGGAAGACAAAACAAAAATAAAATAAGAATTTTTTACACATGTTCCAATAACTGTATTTACTTAAACCATTGATCCCCCTAAAAATGATGGAAGGAAGGAAGGAAGGAAGGAAGGAAGGAAGGAAGGAAGGAAGGAAGGAAGGAAGGGAGGAAGGAAAGAAGGAAGGAAGGGAGGAAGGGAGGAAGGGAGAGAGAGAGAAAACTTTGGGCTAGGTAATGGTGCACCTAGTTAACCACACACATTACAATGCACAAGGACACAGGTTCAAGACCATGGTCCCTACCTATATTGGGAAAGCTTCACAAGTGATGAAGCAATGCTACAGGTGTCTCTCTGTCTCTCTTCCTCTCTATTCCCCCTTCCTTCTCATTTTCTTTCTGTCTGTATACAATAATTAATAAATAAAAATATTTTACAAATAAAATATATAGTTTAAAAAATTTTATAAATCTCAAATTTTAATAAATATGCTAATATAAAAGTAATTTAAATTTTAATATAGAAGTAATCTAAGACAGAAAAATCGTGACCTTTTAGAAGGCTATGCAAAAAAAAAAGGCTATGCTAGGTAATATGTAAATGTAGCACTTAACAGTTTTTTACAAGATATCATAAAATTCTTTAAAAAACATATTATGAAGGTCAAAACAATAATCCAACCTTAAATTTTCTGTAAGAAATCTCTTGTAAATTAGCTGGATGGCTAGTTGTAATAACTTTTAGATGTTTTCATTCAAGTTTTTTTCTCCTCAAAATAAGGGGACTTTAGCATCGGAGATTTGTTTAGAATTGAATGAACCCATAAAGAATAATAAAAGATGATACAGGGGCCAGGTGGTGGTGCACCTGGTTCAGTGCACACAGCACTGCGCAAAGACCCAGGTTCAAGCCCCTGGTCCCCACCTACAAGGGGAAAGCTTCACGAGTAGTGAAGTAGAATTGCAGGTGTCTCTCTGTCTCCCTTCTCAATTTCTTTCTGTATCTATCCAATAATAAATGAATAAATTTTTTTAAACAGATGACACAAACTCTGAGTAGGAAGCTTGATTCGTTGCATTTTTAATCCTGATGAAAGTTGTTCAAGTGCTATCTTTTTAAATTAATGATTTAACATTATTTTATAGAATTATCAAGCTTTAGGTATGTATGCTTACTCATACTTTGTGCAAGCAAGTCACTGTATTATCCACCGAAATGTATGTGCTGCTTCACATTTGGTCTTGATTTATCACAGTCAGTCAAATTCGAAACTAAATTTGTTAGGATGAGATTATTTATATATTTTCATCTTCTCAGTTTTAATAAGGTATAGCATGGGATTCCTGCTCAGACAACAACAAATTCAACAAGTATCTAGTAGATATAACTTCATTTTAGAAAATTGAGAAGAAGAATAAGGAGTCTTCTTTGAGATGTACCTTGAAATTCTAATTTAATTTAGAAATAATTTAATATTTTAAACAATCTTTGCAAAATAATCAAAGAGAACTGATCTCTTAAGAAGAGTTTTAGCACAGAATTGAATAATCATAGTAAGACTGGTACTAGTAATAATGAAAATAGTTTTATGTGAACAAGACAGACAAATTGTCTGGTAAAATTATAATAAATTTTTTTGTTCTGCCACTATAGTTATCACTGGATGTCTGTGCCTGCTTGATAAATCTACTGGTTATAGGTCCTTTTTTTATTTGATAGGATATAAAAAAATAGAGAAGTGGGAGGGGGGGATGGAGGGAGAGAAAGAGAGAGAGAAATACTTGCAGCACTGTTTTACTGCTTATGAAGCTTCCCCACTTCTGTTGGAGAGCAGGGGTTCAAATCCCGAGTCCTTGTAAATGGTGTTCACCTGTGATTCATCAACTGTGGCATTGGCTGACCCCCATAAAATTATGGTATATTTTTTAATATTTCATAAGATAAAAAATAACTGTGCCTAGATTCAGCAATATATGCCAGTATAAAATTGAAGTACTTTGGAAAGGATTCCATACAAATCATCTTATGCTGGACTACATGCCATATGCAAATCAATAAAATATTTTAGTCAGTAAGATACTATCAAATATAGTCTATCTAGTGATTGGTGATTATGGGTTTTGAGATTAAAAAATCATGCATATCTATTCAACATACAATGAGGAATTCTCTCAAACACAGAAGAAATGAGTAATTTTGGAAAGGAAAACATTGGCAGAAATTTCACAGGATCTAATTCATAAATGTTGAAGTATCCTACTTGAGCAATTTGTGTGATTAATTGCATGCAAATGTACTTGGAAGAACATTTTAGGCATAATGCTATGGTAAAAGACATAGAAATATGGCAATTCATTGACTTAGGAAAGCAGCACATAGACTTGAGAAGTAAAAGGAATGAGAGGTCATAATCTGTATGAATTCCCCCAAAATTGTGTTCCTGCCTATGGAAAGTGGAATCCCACCAAAGTTTTCTCATATAGGAATCAAATCTATAATCTAGGTGCATAGAAATGATAGTTTGATGAGAATTGTGAAAATAATGATAATAATCCCAATTACCAAAATTAAATGTCTAGTTACTATATAAATTTGGCAAATAAAGACATTACATAAGGGACCTTTATAATTGGAATTGGCATGTTTCACCAAAGTAAAAGACTCTGGGTGGGGGGGAGGGTTCAGGTCCTGGAACATGATGGCATAGGTCATAGTGGGGATTGTATTGCTATGTGAAAAACTGGGAAATAATAATCCAATATTAATAAAATTAATCCCCCTCTTCCCCCCTCCAAGTCGAGACATCGGACTCAAGGGATGCAATCACAGGCCTCTAGCTTCATATCCAGCTACTTAACCACTCAACCACAGCTGTCTGCCATGCCAGGGGAAGATTTCTAGTAACCTTAGCTTCTATCCATAATCACAAAAACCTGCAAGGACCCACTTCCTGCTTCCAGCCACACCTTTCAGATGTTTTTCTCTTCTCCATCTCACTCTTGCCCTCTTTCTTCCCTTTCCATGACACATCTCGACAAAGACCAAACCATCCCTACCTACCCCACTTTTTCAAACCATCCCTATGTACTCCATCATTTTTCTTCTTTTTCCTTAGTAATGCTTTGTTATTTTTGTCTTTTTAAAGTTCTGCATAAATTCCTGAATAAGATGTTCAATTTCCTCAAATTATGTCATTGGGAATTCAATAGAAATTCTACTGGTTTTATAAATTGCAGACTAGAAAGAGCAGAACCAGAAAGAGCAGATGGGGCAGCCCAGCCCCACACATCTGCTTCTCTGGGTGGTTCACACTGTGAGAAGTAAACTGTTATACTGTTGACAGTAATAAGTTGCAAAACCTTCAGCCTCTAGATTGTTGATGGAGAGAGTGAAATCTGTCCCATGTCCACTGCCACTGAAGCAGGAAGGGACCCCGGTTTGCAAACTGGATGCTTTATAGATCAAGAGCTTTGGAGCTTTTCCTGGTTTCTGCTGGTACCAGGCCACACCATTAGTAATACCCTGACTGAGATATTTTTTCAATTTAATTTAATTTATTTTTTGAGAGAGAGAGAGAGATGCAGAGAGAAACACCAAAGTACTGCTCATCTCTGACTTATGGTGGTGCAGGGGACTGAGCCTGAAACTCTGGAGCCTCAGGCGAGTTTCTTTGTATAACCATTAGCTATCTCCCCTGCCCCAAGATTTTTTTTTTCTTCCCCCAGAACACTGATCAATTCTGGCTTATGGTGGTACAGCAGATTGAACCTCAGAGTCTCAGGCATAAGAGTTTGTTTGCATAATCATTATGCCGTCTCCTCTGCCTGAGTATTCTATTTTTGATCTGCACAGCTTACCTTTCCAAATATGCCTGGATTGATTTGGTTCTCAGCATTTTGCCCACAGGTTTCCGTATAGATGTCACACGAGGCAGCGAGGCACACTATATCCTTCACAAATGCAGAAATTATCAACCAACCTGGAGGTAAGAGGAGGACAAGGAAGAAGTAAGTGGCAGCTGGAATTCCTAGAGCAGGACTTTTTGGTGAAGATCAATGCTCAGACACAAGAGCAACTGTAAAACATCAATCCCTCAATAAAGAAAAGAGGAGGGAAAGACAGAGAAGGGGAGGGAAAGATAGACACCTGCAGACCTGCATCACTGCCTGTGAAGCAATGCCCCACATGCAGGTGGGGAGCTCGAGGTTTGAACTGGGATGATGGTCCTTGAGCTTCGTGCCACATGCGCTTAACCTGCTGTACTACCGCCTCAACTCCTGAGGCCTGTTTTTTTAGGTTATGTCCCATTATTACAAAATCTTACTCTAGGGTAATATCTGGATATGTCAGAGAATTTACTATGCCACAGGCAGTATAGTGTCAATGCACACATTACAGTTACCCATAACTCTGATGTCTGGCTTCTGCCCAAGGGGTGTGAAGATTGTGCATGAGATAAGTGAAATATATTCAATACCTATGCATCAAAAGAATGTACCTGACGTAATATCATTTGGATAAGGACAGTTTTAAGCACCCTTATCTTGATGTTTTCTCCCTTAGAAATGTATTTTGATCTTTATTTATGTGATGTATAACTACCTGTTACTTGTGTCTTAATAGTTACTCCTGGTGTATATTTTGCTTAAAATATCTTTAATCTTCCTTGTTCACTTCTGATGTAGTCCATAATTTGATATTTTTTCATTTATAACTTCAATTCACTCTACCTGAAACCGAAACATCCTTTTTGATAAACTTTCAAGTTGTCAGTAAGGGATATTTTGCTTAAAATTAGCAAAACCATCCTGACACTCCTCTTGGCATATTTCACCTAACTCTGTTTAACTAATATCATACCCTATTACCATCTTTTAATATACTATTCTCATTTGTTTATATTTTCCTTCCATCATTCAAAAAACTCAGTACACTGAGAACAGTAATTTGAATTTGTTCATTCACTTCTAATGATAATATTAAATAAAATGTCCTCAACAAATATCCATGTAATAGAAGAATCATACTAGCTGTATTGTAAAATACTATATGCAGTACACTGAGTGTACATTAGTAATAAAAATGGCAAAATGTATGAGTACATAAAGCAATAATGCTATGTACCAAATATTTACTAATAATTTCTTTGGGGGAAACAAGAAAATTAAAATATGACTGTGGACAGGACAGCTGGTAATTTCAGCATTATATGAAATACTTCCACACATTTATTAACAAAGAAGTGAAATCACTTAATAATTTAAAATTCATAATGATAAAAATACTGATATTTTTATTACTATTCTATGTAATTTCCTTCTTTTAAAATTTTTAAATTATATATATCAATTATTACTTCTCATTTTAAATTGAATAGCAAGAACTATTATTTTCTCATTTACTAGTTAATCATTTATAAAACCTTCCATAAAATGCAAATTGAATAGTAGAACACATTTATTAAACCAACATGACCTTTTGGATAATGCATTCAGTGAAAGAAATTTGAAGCTAAAATTGTAAACTAGAAGCAAAAAAATGATATTCCCATGTATTTCTACTACAAAATAATTGAAAATTTATTTCAAATTAGTTTATTAATCTTTACTAAAGCTATCTCTAAGAGTTTATTCCTATAATAACTATCACCAGCTCTCCAGTTTTAGTACATGTTTCTCTAACTTGTACTCAATAAGGTTCTTATTTTATGTCTTTGTGACAAAATGGAAATGTTTTACAGAAGTTCTTTAACTCTTTTAAATATTGAGGGAGGGTTAATGCTTTACAGTGAAATCATTGACATATGTATATAATTTCATTATGTAACAGGCCCCCAAAGTTTTCTTCCTATCCTCCTAGTTTCTCCCTCTCTAGAGTTCTTTGCTTTGGTGGAATACTGTCCAGACCATGTTTTCCTTTGTATCCTTCTCCCTACTATATTAAGTTCCATTAATAAGTGAGATCATTTGATATCCATTCTGTTTTTTTTTTTTTTTTGGCTTATATAACATGATGTCCTCAAGTTTCATCCAAGAGGATGCAAAGGAGGAAACCTCATCATTTAAACAGCTGAATAGTACTTCATCATGTATATATGTGAAATTTTTTAAAAATTTTTTATATTTATTTATTCCCTTTTGTTGTCCTTGTTGTTTTATTGTTGTAGTTATTATTGATGTTGTCGTTCTTGGATAGAACAGAGAGAAATGGAGAGAGGAGGGGTAGACAGAGAGGGGGAGAGAAAGATAGACACCTGCAGACCCACTTCACTGCCTGTGAAGCAACTCCCCTGCAGGTGGGGAGCCCGGGGCTCGAACAGGGATCCTTTGAGCTTTGCGCTTAACCTGCTGTGCTATCGCTGGACTCCCATGTGAGAATTTTTTTAGCCACTCATCAGATGCTGGACATATGGTTTGCTTCCAAGTTCTGATGACTACAAACTGCTGCTATGAACAGATCTCTTCTGATAGGTGTTTCTTCCCTTTGGATAATTCTCCAGGGTAGGTCCATTCCTAGCATACCAATAAGTCTCCATATTGCTTTCCAGTGGTTGGACCATTTTGCACTCCCACCAGCAGTGAATAAGTGTTCCTTTTTCTCAACATCCTCTTCAACAGGTATCATTTCTGTACCTTCTGATGTATGACATTTTCACAGGTGTAAAGTCGTATCTGATTATTGTCTTTATTTGCATTTTTCTGTTGATCAGTCACTTTGAACATCTTCTCATATATCTGTAGCCCTCTGGATCTCTTCCTCAGTGAAATGTCTGTCCATGTCCTTGCCTCATTTTCATTTTTTAATTGATTTAATTTTGATTAACAAGTCTCTTGGTGAAAAGTGGTACAATTCCACACAGTTCCCATCTCCAGAGTTCCAATTCCCACCCTTCCACTGAAAGCTTTCCTATTCTTTATCCCTCTGGAAGTATGGACCCAAGATCATGATAGGTACAGAAAGTGGAAGGTCTAGCTTCTGTGATTGTTACTCCACTGGACATGGGCGGTAATAGGTTGGTTCATGCATTTATACATTTCCTAATGGGGCTGCTAGTGTGTGTGTGTGTGTGTGTGTGTGTGTGTGTGTGTGTGTGTGTGTGCACTTGCTTAAATTTACTGACCTCTTTATGTATATTGCTTATTTATTAGTCCTTTGGTGTGTGTTGCGTAAAGATCTTCTTCCATGCCATGGGGTGTCTTTATGTTTGGGTAGTGAATGGCACCCTTTGCTCTGCAGAAACTTTTCAGTTTAATGTAGTTCCATTGGTTTACTTTCATTTTTGTTTTCTATTAGATTTGGGTCCTTGAAGCTCTTTTAAAGCATAGGTCATGAAGTATTTTGTCAAAGCTTTCTTCTATGTATTTTATAGCTTCTGGCCAGTGGAATAAAATAGAAGATTCAGCAAAAAGGCCCCACATCTATAGCCAGCTAATTTTTGACAAGAGGGCCCAAACTATTAAATGACAAAAGGAGAGTCTCTTCAACAAATGGTACTTGGAAAATTGGATTGAAGCATGCAAGCAGAAGAAACTGAACCATTACTGGGAGCTGGGCGGTAGCGCAGCGGGTTAAGAGCAGGCAGCGCAAAACACAAAGACCGGCATAAGGAAGGATACTGGTTCCAGCCCCAGGCTCCCCACCTGCAAGGGAGACACTTCACAAGCAGTGAAGCAGGTCTGCAGGTGTCACTTCTCTCCCCTCTCTGTCTTCTCCTCCTGTCTCCATTTCTCTTTCTCCTATCCAACGATGAATACATCAATAACAACAACAATAGTAACTACAACAAAAAACAACAAAGGCAACAAAAGGGAATAAATATTTAAAAAAAAAACTGAACCATTACTTATCACCAGGTAGAAAAGTCAACTCCAAATGGATAAAGGGCAAGAACATGAGGCTAGAAACTATCAAATATACAGAAGAAAACATTTAACTCCCTCCCCATCCATCATACATTTGGAAATATAACACCTTGATCCATCTAACAGAAAAAAAAAATTGACACAATGTTCATGATAATCACTGTATGAACTCTATTATGTGATTTTTCAAACTTTTAAAAATATTTCACTTATTTTATTTTAAACACGTGAGAGAGATAAAGACCCGGGCTTTGCTCAGCACTGGCTCATGGTGGTCCAGGGAATTGAACATGGGCCTTGGAGTCCCAGGCAGGAAATTCTTTTGCATAACCATTATGCTATCTTTCCAGTTCATTCAAAAATGCTTTATTTTCTGAATAAAAATTACTTTTCTTAACGTTTAGTGATGATATTAGAGGGTAGATATGTGGGAAAATTAGAGATACATAAAAAAATGAGATGTTTTCATCTCATCGAACAAGTTTAAAATGAAAAAAGTAGCAAGGTATTCTCTGAATTAGAGCTCAAAGTCCACTCCATTATTCTAATAAAACTCTACTTTTCTTTAATTTTTTTATCAGTAACACTGAGAAACTATGTTTGATACTATTCAGGGAGAAACCCATAATTTAAATGAATATTTCAACAATGTTAAAGTGCCAAAAGTTTATAATGATTTCAAAACTTTATTTTGGAAACAATGAACATAAAACCACAATTGGATATCATGATATTGCTGATAGAAAGTAATTTTAGCAAGCCCAGAAAAGGTAAGCAATTGTTTGGGATTTTGTCTTTCTAATACTAAAGAACTTATAAAAATCAACTGAGCAACTCAAAAGAAATGAAACTTTAAAGAAACTGTTTTTCAAGTATACTCACAGAAATAATGGTAGATGCCAAAATTGCATAGAAACGTACTTTATAATCAGAAACATTTCAATTGAAGGCTACATTTTCAGCAAATTACACTCTGTAAAGATAGGCTAAAATTATCTCTAGACAAGGTGATACTATCATTCTATCCTAAAGATAAAGTGGAATCTACTCACTGAATGATTATCTTTCTTTTTATTTTATTGATTTAGGTTCTTTCCAGAAAAAGGAATAGATTATATAGAATGAGGCAGTTAAGTGATATACAAAAGATAATACACTTGCCCAGAACCATCATTATATATATGAAAAGACTATATATTATTGTATTCATCATTTGGAATAAGTTCAAACCCAAATGTAGATATAAAATGTGTAAGACATATCAATTATACAAAGTTGCCATGTTATAGAATTCAATGTATCTTGTGATTCAGACTCTCCAAAATTAGAATTTTCATTGCTGCCAATATGTAATAATTATCTATGAGTTATTCCAAAATCATTTCTATGATTAAGTACACAAGAAATTTGAAAAGCCTCTAGCAGAATTTCAATAATACCTGGCTTGTATTGTCAATATAGAGATAAATTTATATTTTCTAATAGTATATAGCCAAACCTATTTATTCTTCCTTGCTTGTATATATCACCTCATTTATTCAAGACATTTATCAAAATTGCTTAGGATACAAGTATGTATTACAGAACAAGTCAGCGAAAGATTACAAAAAGTCATTCTTACTGGATGAATGATTGTACAAAGTAATTTCCAAACATATATTGTGTTATTAAAAATACTTAAAAATAAAAAAATACATTTTTCAGATAATTTAGAAGTTCATGATAAGTCTAACAAACTTTTAAATGGTATTACTTTTAAAACTTCAGCAAAGTGAAAAGTTCCAAAGTTCATATAAAAGAAACCTTATGGGAATATATAACATGATTATTAAGAGATTTTCTTATATAAAACATATACTAAATGTAGAATTATTATAAAAAGTATGCCAGTTTTGACCACCAAAATATCAGTTAATAAAGCCACAACAGGTATTATTTGGCAACAAAAGAACAGAATAATCATCAGAAGAGCGTATATATAGTGTCAACACCATAATGACAGTACATGTGTGGCTTCACAGCTGACATGAGACACCCTTAGGTGCCACTCTCTCATCTTTGCAGCAAAAATAAAAGGTGGAACAGTGGAAATATTATGACTTATATAGTTTCCTTATAAACCCATATATGTACTTACTGTAGTCTCCTAACATCATTTAAATGGAGTTATGATCACTGATATAAAGACTAGATACTAAATTAATAACATAGAGTAGGACACTTAGATTATTAAAAATTATATATTATGAAATTATCATTATTAAGAGTTAAACTAATATTTCAACAGATTGTATATGAACAATTGATCAACCAGGTATAGAATCACTAAATTATTCTTTCATTACTTATCCCCAAGTAAATTCCAAATATACAAAACCATGCAATAAATATAAATATCTAAATCTATAAATCAGTATTTGCTAGCTACTTAGACTCAAGGAAAGATTTTATTATTGATATTACTATAATATTTTACTATAACACATCTAATTCACTTCTTTATCATTTGAGAGAGAGAGAGAATATGAGTGCATGAGTGCATGTTGTATGATTCTGGCATATACAGTGCCAGGAACTGATCCTGGGACCATACTCATGCAAGTTGTGTTCTTTACCACTAAGTGACCTTGACTATATTTAAAACTAATCAACATGACTTACATCAAATGGCAAACATGAGAAAGATAACTGCAACAAATACAAATGATTCCCTGATGAATATATTTAATAAGCACTGAGCTATAAAAATTAATTTAATCAAAGCAATATTTCAACTGCACCCAGTGAATCAATAGTGATTATGACTCAATCATTTTCAAATTAGATATAATATATGAAGAAAGCTATGAAAAATATCTTATATCATTAATGAAGAAATAAATGTGATGAGAGGTAATATTTTTCTTGCTATCATGTACAAAAATTTTATGCAAAATTAAAATATTCCATTGTTGCATGAAATATAAAGCTGTTTTTACATCAACCAGTAAAAAGAACAGATTGACCTAACCTTCATGAAAACAATTTTGGCAGATAATGAAAGAATAGTAACTCTCCTTTATTAGATGTATGAAATTTTTGATTCCATGATCTTTGCAGTAGAATAATACCACAGCTTACAAAACACTAAGCCTGCAAGAAAGAAATAATTTCAAAGCAAAATAACTTATTATACTGTCTATTCATCTTATTGAGTTGCTTACCTCAGAAAATATTAAGAGGTCTTAAAAATATCACTTTATCATCTATTTGGACAACCTCTGTACTTGGCCCTTTTCAACACTTCAAAAATTATGTGAGTGCAGTGCATTACTTCCCTCTATATTTTCTGTGTATTCTCAAATCTACACCAACAAAAATGGGAGTTAATATATCAATGTTAGAACATCAACAGAAGAGGAGTTTATCAAAAGGAACAATTAAATAAATTAAGGGGGGCAGGAAATAGGTCACCTTAACATGTTTAAGGCTCTTAATTCAAACCCTAGCATCAAATGGAAACACTATGGGTCACACCAGAGGAATCTCCACAGAAGATGAAGAGATAGAGAGCTGTAGTGTCTACCTTATCTATCTGTCTGTCTATCTATCTATCTGTCTGTCTGTCTGTCTATCTATCATCTATCTATCTATCACCTATGTAAAATAAAAATAATGCAAAAGTGAAGCTGAAAGCAGTAGACTCCTACTTGTGTGTGGACCCAACATTACAAAAATACACAGATTACAAAAATACACAGATGTTAGAAAGACATAATTTGACAGGGAAAAATCAAGATGACAGGTTGAGCCTATGTTTATAGCAGTGCAATTTGTAATAGCCCAAGTCTGGGAGCACCAACCTAGGTGTCCAACAACAGATGAGTGACTGAGTAAGTTGTGGTATATGTACACAGTGGAATACTACTCTGCCAGGATAGCCTGAGGGTACTTCTTCCCGAGCTAGTGCTCTCTGGGTTGGAGAGAACTCAACTGGAGCCGATCTAGGCTGCTGCGTGGGAGAGGGATCAGGAACTCATGCCGCACTAACTTCGCAGGAGATACACTCTGGAATTCTCAGAGCCGGAAAGCAATTTCCAAGTGTCTTTAATCAGAAGAGCAGCTGTTTTTATACTCTCCAAGTAGGGAGGAAACAGGATGTGATATAGAGAGGGTGGAGAGAAAAGTGACTGGTGAAAATCAGAGTGTGACAAGGAGGGGGCGGAGCAGGCGAGAATCCTATCATTGAACCACCAATGCCCTGGAGGGAGTGCTTTATGTAAATGTAAAAGTGATTTATGTAAATAGACCAAAGCTTTGAATGGGATTAAATCTATCCCTATATAGGCATATGGTTAAGCAGAAGCCAGGGGGAGCTGGCATACTATCCAACACTACTCAGCTATTAAAAATGGTGAATTCACCTTCTTTATACCATCTTGGATGGAGCCTGAAGATAGTATGCTAAGTAAGACAAATCAGAAAAAAAAAAGATGAATATTGGATGATCTCATTCACAGATATAAGTTAAAAAAACAAGATAAGAAGGGAAAACACTAAGCAGAACTTTGACTGGAGTCAGTGTATTGCACCAAAGTAAAAGACTCCGTGGTGAGGCAGTGTTCAGGTCCTGGAACATGATGGCAGAGGAAGACCTAGTGGAATTATATTTTTATGTGGAAATGTTATACATGTATGCACTATTGTATTTTACTGTGAACTATAAAATATTAATCTCCCAATTAAAAAGAAAAATAGATGGTAGCTTGAGGACAACACCTGAACTACTCTGCAAAAAAAACAATCTAAACCTGGGAATTCCAAATGAGAGGGAGATTTTCAGGCCAGTAGGAGAGAACTTATAGAGAAGGGATAAAGAGGAACCATAGTGGAGCATTATAACTCATCTATAAGTTGGCAAAAGGCTACTAAAAGGACAAAGAAGAATGGAGCATGTGGTGAGTATATTTTTCCTCTGCACCTCCCCTCCCCCCCCAACAAGCCCACTCCCCACAGGCTAGAAGTGGCTAGAAATGGGGTTGGAGAACCTGCTACAAAGAGGAAGATTCTAATGCTAAACCTTTATCAGAGCTCAGTAGGGAGCCATCTGAAACCATTGGGAACTTACTGACTGAGCTAGAGAAATTCCCAACCACCACCATTTTTTTAAGGGGAATTAATCTTTTAGGTTAGTTGATTTGCAAGATAAGCAGTTAGAATTGCTTAAATTCTTTTTTTTTCCCTCCTTCTTGCTGGCATAATCAATCTCTGTATCTGTTGTTGATGTTGTATACATTGATGGTTGTTTGTGATTTCTTGTGTGGAAGGAATTTGGTTTGGTTTTGGTTAGTTATTTCATTTTATCTGTTTTCTTTCTTCTCTCTATCTCTGAAGTTTATGTTTTATGTTTAATAGCTGCATTTTGTGATCACTTTTGCTTTGTTTTGGTGGAGGGAGGGTTTGGTAGTTGATTTGGTATAGTTTAATCTGCAGGCTGTTAATTTTTCTTTGTTTGTTTTCCTTTCTCTCTGGTTTGATCAAAATTTGCTTCTGTTGTCTGTTGTTCTTTTTTTTTTTTTTTTCTCTTTTTTTGTCTGTTCTTATATTGACTGGTGTTTGGTTGTTCAGTGGAAGGAGCCTTTTTTTTTTTCTTCTTCATCTCTGATTTCAACCATCTTTGCTTTTGCTGCTGTTTTTGTATTCATTTGTATTTGTCAGTGATGTGTGTGTGTGTGTGTGTGTGTGTGTGTGTGTGTGTGTGAAGAATTTGAGTTGATGTGGTTTTTCTTTCGTTTTTTATTTTTTCTTCTTTCCCACCATCTTTTGAATTTATGTTTGATGGCTGATATTTGTAGTTGTTATTGCTTTGTTTTCATTTTGCACAGGGTGTGGATTTTGCTTTGATTGTTTTGGTTTGATTCACAGGCTACTTATAACTTTAGTTATTTATATTTTTTGCCTGTTTGTTGGATATTTTCCCCTTCTTTCTGGTTTGATCAAAATTTCATTTTGTTGTTGTATTGGATGCTGGTGATTAGCAATGTGCCATATATATATATATATATATATATATATATATATATATATATATATATATATATAGTGGTTTTAGTCATATATCCCCATTTCAATTTGAATCCACATGGAACATCCTCAGGAACAGATCATGCCACAAAGACAGTATCAACAAATTCAAGAGCACTGAAATCATCCCAAGCATCTTCTCAGACCACAGCGTCATAAAGCTAACACTCAACAAGAAACTAAAGCTTAGTAAAAGTCACAAAATTTGGAAATGCAACAACAGACTGCTTAATAACTGCCAAGTCAAAGAGGAACTCAAGCAAGAAATTAAAGTGTTCCTAGAAACAAATGAAAATGAAGACACAAGTTATCAAAATATTTAGGACATAGCAGTACTTAGAGGGAATCTTATAGTCATCCAAGCACTCATTAGAGAACAAGAAAAAGCTCAAGTAAACAGCCTGACTGCATACCCTTAAAACTTAGGAGGAGAGGAACAAAGGAGTCCTAAAGCAACCAGGATTGAAATAATTAAAATTAGGGTGGAAATAAACAACATAAAAAATAATAGAATTATAGACAGAATCAATGAAACTAAATGTTGGTTCTTTGAAAAAAAATAAATAACACAATTGGCAAGCCCTGAGCAAGACTCACCAAAACAAAATTTACAAAAAGAGAGAAAGACTCAAATAAACAGAATTTTAAATAATAGGGAAGAATCAACTATATGCCACCACTGTAGAGAACCTGAAAAAATGGAAGAGTTTCTAGAAACATATACCCTCCCAAAACTGAACAAGGAAGAACTACAAAACATAAACTGATCAATCACAGACAAAGAAATTGAAATATTTATTAAGAATCTTCTCAACAATAAAAGTCCAGAACCAGATGGCTTTACAAATGAACTCTACAAAAAAACTTTAGGAAAATGTTAATACCTACACTTTTAAAGCTCTTCCAAAAGATTGAAGATACAGGAATACTCCTTTGCACATTCTACGAAGCCAACATCACCCAGACACCAAAAGCATATAAGGACACAAAAAAAAGAAAAGAAAAAGAAAAAGAAAAAGGAAGGAAGGAAGGAAGGAAGGAAGGAAGGAAGAAAGAAAGAAAGAAAGAAAGAAAGAAAGAAAGAAAGAAAGAAAGAAAGAAAGGAAAGAAGGAAGAAAGGGAAAAGAAAGAAAAGACAAGGAAAGGAGAAGAGAGGAAATGAGAGGAGAGGGGAAGAGAGGAGAGGAGAGGAGAGGAGAGGAGAGGAGAGGAGAGGAAAAGAAAGGGAAAAGGAAAACTACAGACCAATCAATATCTCTGATAAACATAGATGCTAAAATATTGAACAAAATTCTAGCTAACCAGATACAGCAGTATATTAAAAAGATTGTTCATCATGACCAAGTGGGATTTATCCCAGGAATGAAAAGCTGGTTTAATATATGTTAATCAACCAATGTGATTTACCACATCAGTGAAAGCAAAACCAAAAACCACATGATTATCTAAATAGATACAGAGAAAGCCTTTGACAAAATCCAAGACCCATTCATGCTCAAAACACTACAAAAATGGGAATAGATGGAAAATTCCTTAAATTAGTGGAGTCCATATACAACAAACCTACAGCCTGCATCATACTCAACAGGTAGAAGCTGGAAATATTCCTTCTCAAGTCAGGTACTAGTCAGGGATGCCCACTATCACCATTACTATTCAGCATAGTATTGGAAGTTCTCGAGCAATCAGGCAAAGGAATGAAAGGAATGAAAGCAAGCAATACAGATTTGAAGGGAAGAAGTAAAACTCTCACTCTTTGCATATGATAGTTTACATATAAAAACCTAAAGAATCCAGCACAAAACTTCAGATATTATTAGGCAATATAGTAAGATGTCAGGCTGCAAAATTTACATACAAAAATCAGTAGCATTCCTTTATGCAAACACTAAGTCAGAAGAAAAAGAGGATATCCAGAAGTCACTCCCGTTCACTATCACTGGAAAATCAATATAATATCTAGGAGTAAACCTAACCAAAGAAGTAAAAGAGCTGTATACTGAAAATTATGAGTCACTAGTCAAAGAAATAGAAAATGATACAAAGAAGTAGCAAGATACCCTAAGCTCATAGATTGGAAGACTTAACATCATCAAAGTGAATATTCATTTTTTAAAAATTGATTTAATAATGACCAGCAAATCTAAGGATAAAAGGGGTACAATTACACACAGTTCCTACTATCAGAGTTCCACATCCCATTCTCTCCATTGGAAGCTTCCCCATTCTTTATCCCTCTGGGGGTATGGATGCTGGATCATTATAGGGAACAGAAGGTGGGCGGCCTGGCTATTGTAATTCTCCACTGGACCCAGAGCCATATACATATATCCCTCTCTATCTTTTTCCTCTCCTCTCAATTTCTCTTTGTCCTATCCAATATAATGAAAAGCAGTATATTCGTAGTACTGGCACTGAGCATCAGCAATAATCCTGGAGGAAAAAAAAAGATTAAGGAACACTCCTAAATATTTTAAAGTGTCATAAAAGAAAATAATGTACTGGGTGTTGAGTAATGGCACTAGGACCTGGGTTCAAGTTACCTTTTACCAACAACAAAGGGAAAGCTTCATGTGAAGTGGAGCAGATCTTTGCATATCAATATTGCAGAGGAAACAATATTGAAAAAATAAAAATAAATATAACTATCAGGAGTGGTGGAGTTGTCATTCAGGCACTGAGCCTCAGAAACCTTAGTGTGGAAAGACAAGGAAATAAAATACACTGCTCAAGATTCATGTGCAAAGAAATATTCACACAAGCAATGCTTAACAGCAAATCAATGAACTAAATTATTATTCAGTTAATCAATAGGTCAGCTATTAAGTAAAACATTGATCATAAATGCAATATGATGCAGTAATTTTTAAACCGTGAATTTTCAAAAAAATGATGCAATGAAAAGGGAAAAAAATGTGTTTTTATATGACAGAATTTTTACCTGGAGAACATAAAACAAAATAAACAACATATCAGACACATTGTTATAGGTAGCTGGAATTTTTCCTCTGTGTACCTTGAATATTTATGTTTTACTAAGGTTCTAACAGTAAGTATATATTCTTTTAATGATTTATTTTATACTAAATATCTTAGGGCAAAGAGAAAAGGTGGGAAATGACCCACTAGACTGGCTGGTTTCATTTTCTTCTGATATAGAGGGAGTTGGCTAATTATCAGTCAGTCCTATTTAGTGAGAATCTAAAGCCATAAATTTCCTTCCATTAGTCACAGCTAAGGCTAGCCAAGCATTAACATTACTGTTGCCTTCTCTTGGCTATTATCACAGAAGCTAGAGAAAATGGTATGATCATGAATCTGAACTTAGGATGATGACTGACAGTGTTGGTAAAAGAAACTCATTTTACCTAGTAATTTCAAAAGAGAGACCACAGAAGTAATTTATCTTCAGATACTGCCCTAAATATAAATGAGGGAAACATCAGTGCATTAGTTTATGTCTCTAATAGTCGCAGTTACAATTTAGCATATTACTAAGGAGATAATTTTTGAATATGCCCTGCATAAATAACAAATTATCATATCTCTGATAATAAAGTAAGAATAATTAATGTATAACTTTATACCACATTATATAAATGTTATCTTATTAAATATTGAGTATATAGAATTGAAGGTGGCCATGTATTCATATGGTATATACAAATCAATTAAATTACTTACCAGTTTATAAAAGAACATTTCTTGACCTTGTTGGAGAATTCTTTTCCATTTAGGTATACCTACTGGAATTTTCATTCACTATACATTTACTGTTCTTAGATTTACTAGGAATCAATATTTCAAAAATTAGACCTTTTCATAATTTATACAAAAATTGTACTATTTATCTTTCCATTGCTAGATGTTGATGGAATTTAGGTTCATTCATTATATGCTGAACACTCTTATATACAGTATCAGTCCTTTTCCACCATCATGTACCAACCCCCAGCCTCCAGTCTCCTCCCTGATTCCCCAGAGTCCTTTGCTTTGTTGCAGTAAACCATACCTAGTCCAAGTTTTACTTTATGTTTCCCCTCCCTTTCTGTTCTTGTTTTCTTAAGGCCTGCCTATGAGTGGGATTGTCCTATATTCATCCTTCTCTTTTTTTGTTTTCTTTGGGGAAATTACTGTTATTCACTCCTACAACAGTGTTCTTCTGAAATGTTTCACGTTTCACTACACCCTAATAGAGTTGAATAGCAAGTGTATTTAGAAGTACAACTGTTGGTAAATAGGATGATCTGATTAAATGCACAATATGATATCAAATATTTTATAAGGATATTTTCCATAGAATTTGATATTTTGTTTCTGCTTTATTAGAGAAATAATGATTTGTGAGACAGTTGTCATGAGTATAATTTCTCACCTTTCCATGATAGGTGTTTGCATACCACTTCCATTACCAATTTAAATCCTCCTCAATCATCATGTGCTGAAGCCCCAATGTTCATTCAACGTATATTTCATTCATTTAATTGTCACATTATATTTGCTGATGCAGTTTTAAAATCTGGATTCTAAGCTTAGTGTGAGGGTAGTCAGTATTTTATTTGGCTGTAATACAATCTGGTTTTGTTCTGATGGTTATGTTATTATTACAAAGTGAGGCATAGAGTTTCCCTCTTCTTTTTACTAAGAAAATCACATGAGATTATGTATTTTGAGTATTAGTCTATAGTGAAATTTAGGCCTAGAGAAAATATAGTTGAAGTTTTTCAATTAATGGTAAATACATACCTTGTTAATAATAGTACTATACAAGTGAAGACAAAATTTATTGCTATAGATTCATTATAGGGTTATGACTATTGTTATATGAATACTATAAATTCAATGTCTTTAAATGCTTTACACTTAAAATATTGCAACTAATCTTTTGACAGCTCATATATATATATATATTTGTTGTAATCTTTTTAAGGAAACATAACTGTATTATAACATTATATAGTTTCTAATATATGTTATTAAAATCTTCATGTGTAGTCTCTGATTCATATTTCTCCAGTCACTTGCCACTGACTCCTCCTCTTCTTTAATTGGTCAAACCACTAATTAGTCATATATTTTATGTCTTTCTATAAAGTACTGCGTTTATAACTACACAATCTTATTTCACATGTTTTATAGTTTCATTGTTTTTTTCTGTAATTAAATTTTCCAGAGTATAATGGCTTTTAAATCTTGGAACTTTTCTTGGAATATTCTGCTGTATATATTTTTTATATATCATTTACAATACAATGAAGATGCAATACAATGAAAATACAATGCATTTCATGGCAATATACTTTTCACTGTTTAACTGATTTTTTTTCTTTATTGGGGGGAGTAATGATTTACAATCAACAGTAAAATACAGTAGTTTGTACATATGTAACAGTTCTCAGTTTTTTATATAACAATTCAACTCCCTCTAGGTCCTCCGCTGATATCATATTCCAGACCTGAACACTCTGCCCCACCCCTAGAGTCTTTTACTTTGGTGCAATAGACCAAACCCAGTCCAAGTTCTGCTTTGTGTTTTCCCTTCTTATTTTTCAGCTTCTGTCTATGAGTGAGATCATCACATATTTGCCCTTGTCTTTCTGACTTATCTCACAAAACATAATTCATTTAAGCTCCATCCAATATGAGGTGAAAAAAGGTGAATTCGCCATTTTTTTCTTTTTTATTTAAGAAAGGATTAATTAACAAAACCATAGGGTAGGAGGGGTACAACTCCACACAATTCCCACCACCCAATCTCCATATCCCACCCCCTCCCCTGATAGCTTTCCCATTCTCTATCCCTCTGGGAGCATGGACCCAGGGTCATTGTGGGTTACAGAAGGTAGAAGGTCTGGCTTCTGTAATTGCTTCCCCACTGAACATGGGCGTTGACTGGTTGGTCCATACTCCCAGTCTGCCTCTCTCTTTCCATAGTAGGGTGGGTCTCTGGGGAAGCGGAGCTCCAGGACACATTGGTGGGGTCTTCAGTCCAGGGAAGCCTGGCCGGCATCCTGATGACATCTGGAACCTGGTGACTTAAAAGAGAGTTAACTTACAAAGCCAAACAAAATGTTGAGCAATCATGGACCCAAATCTTGGAATAGTGGAGAGGAAGTGTTGGGGGGGTACTCACTGCAAACTCTACTGTACTTCTGCTTTCATGTATATATTTTGCAGTAGTTTATGGATACGTGTGAACATATGCTCTCTCTCAGAGAAACTGGTGTATATCTGGATTTTGGGACTTTGTTAGAAAGTGAACCACCTGAGATGGAATTAGAATAGACTATGAAAGGAAAGGTCTCACCCGAGTAATGAAACTGAAGGGTTGTCATTCCACACGTGAAGTCTCTGGACACAGTCTGAGCTGAAGCATGTTGAGGTAGCAATCGTCTAGTCTGTCAATCTCTTCATTCAATTCTCTTGTATCTCTGTTGGTTTTTTGCTTTGTTGATCTGTCTAAGTGTGAGAGTGGGGTATTGAAGTCTCCCACCATTATTGTATTACTATTGATGTATTTTTGAAATTCTTTCAGTAATTGCTTGACGTATTTAGATGGTCCCTCATTGGGTGCATAGATGTTAATAATTGTTAAGTTTTCTTGGCTGATTGATCCTCTAATAATTATGTAATATCCTTGCCTATCTTTTATTACTTTATTTAATTTAAAATCTATCGTGTCTGAGATGAGAATAGCGGTTCCTGCCTTTTTTGTGGTCCATTAGTCTGTATGATAGTTTTCCATCCTTTCACTTTAAGTCTGTGCTTATCTTGTTGTGACAGATGGGATTCTTGCAAGCAGCATATGGTTGGGTTATGTTTTCTGATCCATCCCCAACTCTGTGCCTTTTGATGGGTGAGTTTAAGCCACTGACATTTATTGATATTATGGATTTAATGTATTGTAGTGCCATTGTTCAAAAAAAATTTTTTTTTGTTTGCTCTGATATATTGCAAGTATTATAGTGATGTTCTTGTTTATAAGAGGTCTTTTAGAACCTCTTTCAGGGCCAGTTTGGTGATGGTTGCCTCCTTTAACTGTTGTTTATCTAAGAAGGTTTTGATCCCTCCATCTAGTTTGAATGAAAGTCTAGCAGGATATATTATTCTTGGTTGAAACCCTTTTTCATTCAGGGCTCCATAGATATCTTGCCATTCTCTTCTGGCTTTTAGAGTTTGAGTGGAGAAGTCTACAGATAATCTTATGGGTTTTCCCTGTATGTGATTTTTTTGTTCTTCTCTTGCAGCCTTTAGGATCCTTTCTTTATCCTTACTTCTTCTCATTGTGACTATGATGTGTCTTGGTGTATTCTGGTCTGGGTTGATTCTGTTTGATACTCTCTGGGCCTCTTGAATCTTGATGTCTTTTCTGTTATTCAGGTCTGGGAAGTTTTCTTCTATTATTTCCTCTAGAATGTTTGCTTCCCCTTCCTCTCTTTCTTCCTCTGGCAGGCCAGTTATGTGAATGTTACTTCTTTTGAGATCATCCCATATGTCTCTGTTGTTGTTTTCAGTGTCTCTCAATCTCTTTTTAGGCTCTTTCACCTCTTTCTTCGTTTGCCCTAACTCATCCTCTGTCTGACTAATTCTGTTTTCTGCTTCTGTTAGTCTGCTTTCCCTTGCCTTAGCTTCTTTCTTCCTTACAGCTATTTCAGCTTTCAGTTCTCTAATTGCCTCAAGATAATCAGTATTTTCCTTAGGGGTCTCAACTGTTGTTTCCCTAATACTGCCATTCCTTTCCTCCAATGTTGTTTTCATTTCTGTGATTAATAAGTTTATTATTGCTTGCATACTTTTCTTATCTATGGTTTTGATTTATGTGTTTCTTTCTTTATGCTATGTTGTTCCTCAGTTGTTGTATCTTGAGTACAAGCAACACTGTACTAAATACCTTTATGACAATTGCACTCACCAATCTCAGGAATTATAGTAGCAATTGTAGCAAGTATTGAAGCAGTTTAATCACTACCAGTTAGCCATATAATTTCTCCAGTCCGTGAAAAAATAGTAACCAAATCCCAGTGAATAAGAAAGAGAAAAGAAAGAAGGGATAGCAGGAATATACAGTTATGCAAATCTACTATCCACTGTATATTCTAGGGGTAACAAGAGGGGAAATTGAAGTAGAGCAGAGATACACACATAGAGAGTCCACTCTGAGTCAGATTTCTTCCCCAAAATAATTCACAAATTCAGAAAGGCAAAGAAGAAGGAAGGAAGAAGTGTATGACAAGATAAAAAAAAAAAAAAAGAGACAAGAGAGAGAAAAGAGAAAAGATAAGAAAAAGAGCTGTAATTAAAAAGCAGTGAAAGAAAGTTTTTTTTGATTACTTTATTTTTAATTAAATTTAATTTAATTTTTTAATTAGCTAGGAGGAGGAGCGAGGGGAGAGTCTGTAGAGGAGGTAGGAGTAAGGAGACAAGTTCCTCCCACAATAGATAAGATGCCCACTACTCTAGCAATGAAAGATACCCTAAGAGTTAATTCTGGTCAACCTAAAGGGGGGGGGAAGATATATGCCTTTATATAATATTAATAATAAAATAGTGCTGGGTAAAAAAAAAAAAACTTGTCCCAGATTACCTCAAATCTCGTGATCAGAGGCAGCTGATTGTTAAGAAAGAGAAAGAAAAAAAAAAACCTTAGGACTAGACAAGGATAGCTGAAATAGACAGTTAAGTAGATCTACTATCCACTGTATATTCTAGGGGTATCTAAAGGAGGAAGGGATGTTGAGCAGAGATACTCGCAGTGAGAGTCCAACTCTGAGTCAGAATTCTTTCCCAAAATAATTCCCAAATGTGTGTCAGTGAATTCAAAAAAGCACACTCTTTGGTGGTGTGGTGGCTGGGGCCTGTGGCTTAGGAAGCTGTAGGATTAAGGAAGGATGGCAAGAATGAGAAAAAGAAAAAAGAGAGAGAGAGAGAGAAAAGAAAAAGATAAGAAAAAAAACAGTCATAAAAGAGCGGTGAAAGAAAGAGTTTTTTTTATGTATTTATTTTTAATTATTTAATTAGCTATGCGGGGTGAGGTGGGGGTGGTTGGCTGTTGGTATGCATGAGACCCTTTCTGTTTCATTTGGTTTAAATCCCTCCTGCTTAACACTATTCTATTTACATAACCACTTCATTCTATTTACATAACCACTGTTAACAAGTTCCATCCTCCCTCCAGGGCATTTGTGGTTCAGTGATAGGATTCTCGCCTAATCTGCCCCCTCTTTGTCACACTCTGATTTTCACCAGTCACTTTTCTCTCCACCCTCTCTATGTCACATCCTGTTTCCACCTTACTTGGCAAGTATATATAAAGACAGCATTGTGAGTTTTACAGTACAGTACCTTGAGTTTAGCTTAGCTCGTCTTAGATTGTGCTGCGTCCTGCATGAATAGAGATACTGCGTACAACCCAGCCATGAGTCCCTGGTCATCTGTTACCCGCCCGTGAAGCCAGCCTGGCAAAAACAACATAGCCCAGCGAAAACAACAGTTGGCTACTTAGAAAGAAAAAAGGCCAGAGGTTTCAGAAGGGTATAGACTTAGAATGTATGATACTCCCTGGTGGGACAGGAATTTTGGTAAAGAAAGGAGCTGGTCCCCAGGGACTGGTTATGGGGGGGGGGGAGGAGGTGTGCTTAATAATTTAAAAGAAAGAAAAAAATTTTTTCCCTTTTTTCCTACTGTATATTTTAACCCAAATTAAGTTATAGTCACCTCCTTGGTGTCACTGCTAGGACCCCTTATTGACTGGCCTACTAAAGACATAAAATCCTACCGTTTCCAGAAGATATGGTCAGAGCTCAAGCCACTAGCAGATTCTCAGTCTGCCATCTTCTGGGAACCCCCGAATTCGCCGTTTTAAATAGCTGAGTAGTATTCCGTTGTGTATATATACCACAAATTATTTAGCCACTCATCTTTTGCTGGACTCCGGGGTTGCTTCCAGTCTAACTTCTAAGTCTTTGATAACTTTTATATAAGATGAAGTGTGGTGTTCCAGTTTTTCTTTAGTTTCTTCATTATTGAACAATTTGTTCTGCTTTATATCTTAATGCTTTTTCAGCCACCAAGTTGCAAATGCTACCATGATGCCAACCTGACTTCCCTGGGCAGACCACCTCACCAATGTGTCCTAGAACCCTACCTCCCCATATCCCTGCTCCAGTAGGCCCTTTGGAATATAACTAAAATATGCCTACTAGCTATTTACAAAATGGAGTACCCCCAACTCTTCATCTGCACTATTTCAGCCCTTAGGTCCATGATTGGTCAACAATTCGATTGGTTTTGTATGTTAACTCTCTTTTCAGCCACCAGGTTCCAGATACTAGTATGATGCCAAACAGACTTCTCTGGATAGACAACCCCACCAATGTGTCCTGGAGCTCAACTTCCCCAGAACCCCACCCCACTAGGGAAAGAGAGGGGCAGGCTGGGAGTATGTATTGACCTATCAATGCCCATGTTCAGCGGGGAAGCAATTACAGAAGCCAGACTTTCCACCTTCTGCACCAAATAATGACCCTGGGTCCATACTCCCAGAGGGATAAAGAATAGTAAAGCTGTCAGGGGAGAGGATGGGATAAGGAGTTCTGGTGATAGGAATTGTCTGGAGTTGTACCCCTCTTACTCTATGGTTTTGCTAATGTTTCCTTTTTGTAAATAAAAAAATTAAATAAAAAATACCTAGTACCATTGAAGATAACAATGTCCGCTATCATTATTACTATTCAATATAGTGCTGGAAGTCCTAGTCACAGCAGTTAGAAAAGAGAAGGGAATTAAAGGGACATGTTTGATAGTAAACATAGAAAACCAAAAAATAAAAAATCTAGTACAAAATTCCTGTAAATGATTAATCAATATATTAAGGAGACAGACAAAAATTAATACAGAAAATCAGTGTCATCCCTTCATGCAAACACTAAGCAGCTGTATAAGAAATGCTAGCATCTATCCCTTTTACCATAGCATCAAAAACAATCGAGCAATTAGGAATAAACACAACAAAGGAGGAGAAAGACTTGTACAGCAAGTTTGACCTCATATTTTCCCTTACTGTATTTTCATTACTTCTTCAATTCACCTTATGAGTGAGATATTCATATGGAATATACCAACTGTAGGCCTAGTAACCAAAAAACACGAAGAGCTCACTAAACTACATAATAAGAAAACAAACTACTACATCAAAAAATGGGGAGAGGATATGGACAGAATCTCACCAATAAAGAGTTTCACAGAACTGAGAAAAAAGACAACAGTGAGATACTATCATACTTGGCTTAAAATTCCATATTGCATATAACTTAGGAAACTACACTTTTCAACATAGTATTAAAATATTATCTAAAATTTTATTAAAGTACCTCTTTTCAAACTATATATATATATATATATATATATATATATATATATGTATATACATATATATCTAATTTTTATGACTCACTTTGATTCTGGTACACTACAGGAGAGTTCAAAGGTAATGGTGGAGTTCCAGCACTATGTAGTCTCTCTCTCTGGCATGTTAAATATTTTGCTTTCATTTCTACATGTATCAAAGCTGACAAATTTCAATAAAAATTTTACAAACATTCCATATAATAAAATCTTACCTGGAAATAGTAATGGGTTATTGGGTGTATAAAACATGTGAATATTTGTACACCTTTTTCACATTTCTATGCATCTTATAACAGGAGTGTAAAAGCCCATGTCTTTAATTCCAGAGAAAAATAATATACAAAAATTCATGCAAAACTTAAACTATCCTTTTCCTAATTTAATAACATTTATAGAAACTATATTTATGTTAAAAATAAGATTATTTTTATTAAACAATTACTTACACTTAATATGTTTTAAGTGCTTTGCAATCTTTTTCCTCTTATAATTTATATAACTAATGGCATAGCTAAAATAGATTAGCAAATACTGCCATACAATTTAATAAATGGACAAAGATATAACATATTATCATTCACTAAATGTATGTTATATACCATTGTTAACGCTAGATTTAACAAATGAATGTCTTTTTTAATATACTACTCATTAAACAATTGAGATCAAGTCTATAGAAGTATGAATGATGCAATTAAATAAATTCTTTATGGCTCATAAAATGATTGTGAATATTCATTTTTATAAGGGTCATATAGAATTAGACCAACTGAGGTTTATACTTCACAGAAATATCCATTTTACACTACTGATAATATCTATAAATCAAATTAGCATACATAGAATTGGTTCTCATTATTTGTGGATTCCATTTCTGCAAATCACCAACTTGCTAAAATTTATTATTAAAACAAAACTAGGTCTGGGGAGATAGTTTTACGTATTAGAGTATCAGGTTGAATGCCTATGATGTCAGAAGTTACAAGTTCAATTTATTTTGTTATTATTATCTTTATTTATTGGATAGAGACATCCAGAAATCAAGAGGGAATGAGGAGATAGGGAAAGAGACAGAGAGACACCTGAAGCCCTGTTTCACCACTTGCAAAGCTATCCCCCTGCAGGTGGAGACTGGGAGCTTGAACCTGGGTCCTTGATCACTGTAACATGTGTGCTCAACCAGGTGTGCCACGACCTGGCCTCACAAGTTCAATTTCTAACACCACCCTTTGCCAGAGCTTATCAAATGTTCTCTCTCTCCCTATTTCTCCTTTCCCATTCTACCTCTCCCATAATAAATTCCAAATATACGGCTGGAGATACAATATAATGGTTATGCAAAAAAAAACCTGAGTACAATCCCTAGCACCATCAGACCCCATAACCAAGCAGTGGTCTAGTCTCTCTCCGTGTATCTTCCTTTCTGTATCTCTCATTAAAAAATAAATTAAAAATATTTAAATAAATTAATTAAAAAATGTAAACCTAAATCAGTACAGTAATCCGTTCAGGTTATTCCTAAACATCGTGAGAATGAAAATTTTCAATCTATTGATGCACATGTTCCCAGATGAAGTCTGATAATTGAACATTATACCTTATGTCAGCTTTCAGACAGAGATGACCAGAATCTAGAAATGTCAGGGAAAATTATAGCATAGTGTAAGAAATCTCAACTACAAAATCCACTCTGGTAGAATCTGCTAGTAGGGTCAAACCAGATAATAAGTCATTTAACACTATTCAACCTTCCTTACCCTTTTATAATGTGAAGAAAATAAAATCTACCAGACTAAGTACTTATACTATTTAAGACCATAAACTATGTGGTGTAACATTCTCTCTCTCTCCATCTCTCACTCTCTCTTTCTCTCTCTCTGCTCTCTCTCTCTCTCATTGCTCTCTCTCTACCTTGCACACATTAGTGCACAAACATTCTTCCATTTACTAATTTAGTGCTGAAAGCAATTTATATTACTGAAAATAAAAATGATTGACTACTATATAAACGAGTGAATTCTACAAAAAGAAATGGGCTAAAAATTCTTAAATATTTTTAACACTGTTAAAAATAAATTCATGAATATATCTAGAAATTATTATATTTTATTGTTTGAAGGGAATAAAAAGCATGTGTCAATGAAAATAGTAGGCATAATTAATAACAGCCTGATTAAGCAGATACGCAAAATCAAAATCATATACCATCTAAAACATGGAAAGAATAATAGAAAAATATAATTCCCAGTACAGAGCTTTACTAATGATGGTTTTAAATAAGTTGTTGAGTAACTATCAGCTTCAAACCAAACAATTTATGAAGCAAACAGAAAAAAATAGCATCTATAATTTAGCTTCTAATTTAAAAAATAGTCTTAAATTGTTATCTCAGCATTCTGTATTTATATATGCAGTTTTCCACTGTAAAAATGTCATTGATAGTCGATATGTTGTATCTTGGTAGCAGGTAAATTACATAAATAGATATGTACAATGATTACAAATAATATACATCACTTAATACTGGTTTCAAACTATTACTGGTTTCAAAAAACAAAAAAAAATTCTTTCAGTTTCTTTTATAACATAGTTATGTATGACTGATACCCCTGATTAAGAATAAAAATAAAATTTCTAAAGTAGTAAAAATAACCTATAACAATATTATAAGAGTAAGCACTTACTGAAATTACCTTTACAACAGGCTAATTTTAATTTATGACAAATCAGTTATATTATGCTTTATAGTTTTGCTAGTAGTACAAGTACCTAAGTGTCCTCGTAAATGCAGATGTTTGAACAAGAACAGTTGATAAGTTGTTTTGTAACCTTGTTCAAGACTTGCAAACAATTAAAGTGATTATACTTACTATCCTTTCACTAGACCGCTGAACATTTTCTGGTGGACTCTCTAGACATTTATTACCTGATTTTTAAGGAACAGGAATGTGTATCTGAGGCATAGATCATTGCTAATGATGCCTGTACTGTCATGCACATGGTCCATATTTGAATCCCAACACCACAGTGGAGTTGCTATGCTATGGCAATGGAGGAAGATTTTGGTGCTGAGGTATCTCCCTTTTTCACTGCCACTCTCCCTAACTAAATGGGAAAAAAAAAGTTGTTTGTGGGAGTGGCTGTAGCGCAGCGGGTTAAACGCAGGTGGTGCAAAGCACAAGGACCTGCATAAGGATCCTGGTTCAACCCCCGGCTCCCCACCTGCAGGGGAGTTGCTTCACAGGCGGTGAAGCAGGTCTGCAGGTGTCTATCTTTCTCTCCTCCTCTCTGTCTTCCCCTCCTCTCTCCATTTCTCTCTGTCCTATCCGACAACATCAATAATAACTACAACAATAAAACAAGAAGGGCAACAAAAGGGAATAAATAAATAAAATAAAATATATTTTTTTAAAAAGTTGTTTGTGATAAAGTTAATAATTTAATATGATAAACAAAAGCAAGGACTTATAATATAGTCAAAAGTAAAGGAACTGATGAGGAATATGAGTGCTAGGTGGTGGCACACGTGTTTGAGAACATGTAATTGATCGCACATGTTACCAAGCACAAGGACCCAGGTTCAAGCCCCATGCCCCTACCTACAAGCTGAACGTTTTATGAGAGGTAAAGTAGTGCTGAAGGTCTCACTCGTTCTCTCTCTCTCTCTCTCTCTCTCTCTCTTTATCTCTCCATCTTTCCCCTTCTCTCTAAGTTTATCTCTGTTTCTATCCAATAAATAATAAATAAATAAGAGAGAATACATATATTTTTAAAACTAGATTAGGTTGAAAATAGATGAAAGAATTTTTAAGGTAGCTAAATATTAAACCAGGAATAACCAATCTGTAAAAGATACAAAGTAATTGGATATTGAAAATACTAATGTTAAAGAAAAGAATCAGTTTAAATCTCATTTTGTTTCTGAACTTCTGAGTCACTGTGACATCATCTAATATCACTGTGCCCTGAAGGTTTATTTCTGCTTTCTGGAATTATTAAAGAGTACTCAGCTACTAAGAATGATGAATTCATTTTCTTCATCTTATCTTGGATGGAGCTTGAAGGAATTATGTTAAGTGAGGTAAGCCAGAAAGAGAAGAATGAATAAGGGATGATCTCACTCATGGACAGAAGCTAAGAAATAAGAATAGAAAGGGGAAACAAAAGGTAGAATTTGGACTGGGTTAGTTTATTTTACTAATGTAAAGGACTGTGGAGGTGCAGGGGGTTTTCAGGACTTGGTGCATAATGGTGGAGGAGGATCTAGGCCAGGATTGAAAGTGTTTTGCAGAAAATTGGGAAAACTTACAGATGTATTTACAACTATATTTACTTGAAACCACTAATACCCACCAATTAAAAAATATGTAGAGAATATAGGAAGCCTTTTCTGAACTTTTTAGCACCTTGTAAATGTTACTAATGAGTGTACATAAACATTATGAGCATATATATATATATATATATATATATATATATTTACTCAAAAGAAAAACTGATCTTTTTTATGAGGGATTTTTGAATTTTTTTATTTTTCATACAAGGCTAAAATTATAAAATGCATTTTATATTTCTATTCTTTATATTATTTATTTACTTAATTTTTGCCTGGAGGGTTATTGCTAGGGCTTGGTGCCTGATAGGACAGAGAGAAATTGAGACAGGAAGGGAAGAAAGAGAGAGAGAGAGAGAGAGAGAGAGAGAAAGAGAGACACCGCAGACCTGCTTCACCATTTGTGAATTTACCCACATGCAGGTGGAGAGCCAGAGTCTTGAACAGGGATCCTTGCAGCAGGTCTTCGGGCTTCATACTATGAGCACTTAATCCAGTAAACCATCGCCTGCCCCCCCCACCCCTATATTTCTATTCTTTACATGTTTTTTCCCCACCAGTGTTACTGCTAGGCCTCCTTGCCTACATGATGAATATACCACTTCTAGTGGCCACTTTTTTTTTTAATTACAACACAGAAATAGAACTAGAACTAGAGAGGAGGAAAGGGAGCGAGAGAAAGAGACACCTGCTACACTACTCATGAAGCTTCTTACCTGCAGGTGGAGACCAGGGCTTAAATCCGAGTCCTTATGCATGGTATCATGCAGTTTACGAGTATCACCACTGCCTGGCCCTGATAAAACCTTTAATTTCACACAATATTATTATATTTTTTCTTACCATCAAGGATAACATATTCTTAGATATTATTACCATCAAGATAAAATGTTCTTTTACTTTCTTGATACATAAATTTCAGTGAAAAAGTCCTATTTTATCTACCTAATTACCTATGGTTACATTATAGCTTTAACCTATTGATATAAATAAACTGAACCATTCTATTTTTTGGAATGAAATAAAAGCAGACTCTCTCTCTCTCTCTCTCTCTCTATATATATATATATATATATATATATATTGATTTTCATATTCAGAAAAAATGACATGAAAGATATATATATATATATATATATATATATATATATATATATATATATCCAATTCATTTGCTGAGTGGCATAAGCATACTTTTTTTGAGAATATTAGATCTATGTAAAATAATGTTGGCTAAAGGCAGATGTCTTGTTCAGTTGCCAAAACTCCAGTTCTAGCCTCTCCTCCTAAGAAGCCTGTCTATGAAATGCAAGAAAATTTATGTGTTGTGGAAGTATTTATTAGAATAATCTTAAGCAATGTGGTGTGATTTTCTGCCTTGGTACTTAACAAAATATAATCTTTAGATAGCTTCAAAGAAAAATTTTGTCTACATATACATTTTACCATTTTATTTCTTTAGAAAAATGCTAACTTGAATGTTATTTATTCCAGAACAGCAGTACAGTTATGAGGCATGTTATTCATTTACTTACTTACACTGAGTTTCTAATACATTATCATCCTTTTTCTGTTGTCCTTCCTTAAAAAATTTTATAAAAGTAGTACAGCAACACTTTTAGAATTAATGTAATCTTCATTGATGGCCTTTGATAGCAATTGTTGGAGAACTAATTTCTTGATAGACCTCTAAATAATAATGTCTGTTATTTCTCTGATGACCTATTTTTTTAATTATTAACATCTATGCATTATAATCCATATGTCAGAAGTTCTTTGTTATCTCTATAGTTATGTCTTCAGACCCCAGGATTACTTTGGCCATATCAGGGTAAACACAGATAGTGGTCAATTGGCCTTCAGGTTAACATAAAGCCTGTCTTATCTGATATTCCTGAATTATACCTACACCCTTTGAGTAAGGTCAATATTTGCAGAGTAAACAAGAATCTAATATTGTATAGAGATAACCATACATACTATGAGAGAGATCATTCAATTATGCATGTCCTTAAGGTGTTTATATTTATGTATACCCATAATATGTTTATACTTGACATTACTGTATGCACATGTACCAAAAAAATAGAGAGGCATTGAATCTGTGTTATCATTTGGTAAACACATGCAGAAGATTGGGAGACACACATTCTATGTGGGAGACATTTCTGCAGAACCTCATGAGGTCTGCATGGCAGGCAACTCAACATAACTCATTGTGAGATGCATGCCTTGAGTCAGACACTCAGTGAAACCTTGGTTTCTGCCACTACTAGTGGTGTAGTTTATTTCTCAAGGCTGAGAAGTGGAAAAAATTCTGCATCTCGGCATCCAGAAGCCCAAGTGATTGTGGTTTTTCTATAACAAATTTACTACTATGCTCGAGTGGAAGAAACAATCCTGTTTTCCTCTAGCTTCTTTATAGACTGGATAAATAAGCAAATAAACATGAGAAATCATAGGAGAAGTAAATAACTGAATATATATACCTCCAGCAAGATCGAAAAACTCTAACTCACTATGCAATCCTTGACATCATTTTGAAATAAGTTATTACATATTTGGAGAAGGATAAAGGGAGCATCCATTAAAGAATTTACAATAAAAAAAAAGACACAGTAAATCAAGAACATGAAGACTCTAGGTCTGCCTTCTCCACTGATTATCTCATCCCTGGGAGAAAAGCTTATCTCAAAGATAATCATCTTTCTGTCTTTAGGCCTTCTATAAAATTAACTGTTTGTCAGGCATATTTTAAGGTGGAGTTGACATATTTTGTTTCCCTACAATCTCTTCTTAACATTAATTATTCGTTTTAAAAGTTGAAGCATCTGTCTGATTTTCTCTGTATCTTTTTAGCTCTATATAGTCATTGTTATTGAAAAGCACTATTATATTACTATTCAAAAGTTCCAACATAAGAATAACTACTAAACCAGTATATTATTTCAGAGAATATCTCATTTCATCTTCTGAAATGTGGTTTCTTCATAGAACAAATGACTAGGAGCTAGCTATATAAACACTGAGGTTTTTATATAGACCACTTTACAAGTCTCTATATAGAAATAATTTATCTATTTATTTATTTACCACCAAGATTTTGCTGGGCCTTTAGAAGGAGAGAATGATAGAGATGTGCTGGGCTAGCTTCACAGGCGGGAGACAGATGACTAGGGACTCATGGCTGAGCTGGGAACGCAGTTCAATGTTTATTGATGAGCGGGGATGCAGTGCAATCAGTTAATCTCTCTTCATTAGAAAATCCTGTCCTTTATATGTCTCCTGAGGTGGAAGTGTCAGGAAGAGGAAGTACATAGGATAGGGGGTGGGGAGAAGGAAATAGCGTGCAAACCAGTGGGGATTAAATGGTGGAAAACAGGATGTGACTAGGAGAGGGGGCAGAGTGGAAAAGAGCACAAATCAGTGGGAATTAAACCAGTGTGGGTCTCAAACAAAACAATGATTATGTAAATAGACCACAGCATCAAGCAATGCAGGAGAATCTGGTGTGACACAGATAGAAACAGAAGCAGAACTAGCCAAAGAAGAAATGTTGACCAACAGAGATGGGCTACCACAGTACTTATAAATTCCACCATTTATAAATCTTCCCCTTTGCATCATGCTCTCATGTGGTGGCAGGGTTCAAACTTCAGCCCTCATTCATGACAAAATGGGTTCTTTACTGGGTATCATCTGACCTCCCACAGTGCAGAAATGCCTAATTATTGATGCTGTGGTTTTCAGACACTAATTTTTGTCATATCAGATGTGGAAAAAACTGAGAGGGTGCTGCTTTGCCATGAGTGTGATCCAGGTTCCAGCCCACACTGGAGGGCTATGTCAGTACTATGGTGTCTTTACCTCTCTGTGTCTGTCTGTTTCTTTCTTTCTATCTGAAAAAGTCACTTTGGAACAGTGAAGATTGGGGGAAACAATTACAGTAAAAATACATTAACTACTACAATATGATTTCTTTTTTTTTTTTTTACCAAAAAGACTTTGATACATTTTCATTGGTATTGATGATAATCTGCCCTCTCCTCTAAACTTCATTCTATCAATTCTGACCAAAGTGTTATTATTACAATTATTCCTCTGTAAAGAAAGTGTGCACCAGTTGTCTTCAATATTTTCTCTTTGTCTTTGGGATTGTGTATCTTGAATATCATAGTGTGATCTCCAATACTATGTTTTGTTTGTGGCACCTATAGTATTATTTCTTGTCAGTCTTAGAGAATCCTAAACTTGTTGTTTGGTACTCCTTATTACTTTTAGAAGAGCTTCAGTATTTCTTCTTCCAATGTTGCTTCTTCTATTATTACAATTATGTATAAAAGTTTAATTAACAAATTTAATGAATATAATATGGAATAGATGTTTTATATTTCCCCATATAATTTATTACATGTTACTTCATTTTCTTAATTTTCCCTCTTTATTTATCAATGAGGAGTTGTTATTGGCCTATCTTCAATTTCAGTGAGTCTTTTCTTTTCTGCATTAAATCTACAAACACATCTATGTAAAACTTTTTTTTTCTACTGTGGTTTTCATTTCTTTCACACTGTAATGTATGCACTAAACCAGGTGCGCCACTGCCTGGTCCCTTATGGTTATCATTCTACCCTTTCCATTTATTTCTTCTTATGGTTTCTATTCATTTGATGAGCCCCATATTTTAGTCTTTCATGATTTTTATTTCATATATTAGTACCTTTAATATATTAATTACAGTTATTTTACATACACATATCTGATTATTTCATCATCTACAGAATATGAGTCTACTTATAGTATTTTTTTTTTACTTTATAACCTGGGTAGTTTTTGTTGTTTTGTATGTCCTCTGACATTAATCAATATTCATATTGAAAATAGTAAAATATACACAGTTAAACAGATAATTAGTCAGAGGATTTAGGATTATTCAGCTAGGAATTGGGCTGCTTTTAATATTCTATATGTTACAGTTTTAATTTTTTTTTTGCTAATGTTTGTTGTAGTCCTGGTACCAGAGACTTCAAATTCATTGAATATCCATGCCTTTAAAAATATTTTTTAAGGGACAAGGTGGTGGCGCACCTGGCTGAGCACACATATTACAGTATGCAAGGACCCAGGTTCAGTCCCCTGGTCCCCACCTATACGGGGAAAGCTTCACAAGTGGTGAAGCAGTACTGCTGGTGTTTCTCTGTCTTTCTCCCTTTCTATCACCCCCTTCACTCTAGATTTCTACATGTCTCTATCCAATAAATAAATAAAGATAACTTTTTAAAAATTCTTTAAAAATCAATTTATTAATAAAAGAGAAATACATAGCAAAAAGAAACAGAATGAGGCTGGGGAGAGAGCAAAACCCTCCATCCTTAAGATATTACAGGAGGACTTAAATTAGTCCCCTAGGAATGTTTCCCCCTTTGCTTGTGGGAAGGTTCTCTCTTTAGAAAGTAGGCATCTATTAAGGAGAAAATTGCGGTGTCACATATCTTGGTTGTTCTTCCTTTCCCTTACCTTGCATTCTGTAGTTTAATAGTACCTGGAGTATAGTGATGAAATGAGTTAGGAAAATTAGCAGGGAAATTCTCTGGCAGGGTTCTTGGAGAGAAAGCTCATGAAAACCAGAAGACACCTATGATTTCAGCCCCTAGAACTTTCCCATTCTCATTGTTGTTCCTGCTTAGTATCCAGGAGTACTTCATTCAAATTATTAATGAAGCTATGCTATCTCGCTGACTTCCAATGGCTTTTGCTGTACCTACACAGATCCCAGATACTACATTTCTCTGGATATGCCTGTCTCTTTAGATTTTTGTTATGAGAGTTTTCCCTGTGGTCTCAATCTTTCCATGACTGTAAAAGAAAAATCTGTGGCTTGCTTTTTTTTGTTTGTTTGTTTTGTTTTTATTTTGGTGTAGCTTTTTATTTGTTGTAATCCTGTTCCATCTACAGCACTTGATTCCCAGTGTCACATTATTTCATGTTTTAATATATGAAGTAAATTTATTTTCATTGATAAAGTAATCACTTATAAGTTAAACTTTGTATGATTAAAGTTTTACTGTTGCCATACGCAAACCTCTAATAGGTCATCAAACAAAGAGAAATTCTTATTTCCTTTTTGTATCCTAATTTTCATTGCTCACACCATTTGACATTTAAAAACAGACAAGGCATTCAATTACTGTTAATCCTAAACTTCTCAGTTAGTAAAATTGAAGTGATATATTCTATTATTTCCAGTGAGATGAATACAAAAATTATTTTGAAACTGATATCTGGTTAACACAATCATTGAAAATGCACAGGCACTAATATGATAGATGAGGCTTATGCTGCAGGCTTAACTGAAACAGCATATTCCAGATGATGGGTTAGAGAACAAGAACTTTCTGTGTGAATGTATCATAATTTATCATGTTGTTGTAGAAATTAAAGAAAAGTTTTGTTACTCCTAGCTTCTAGGATTAAGATTCAACTCAACTAGTTTATTTCCCTGGAGTACTTTCTGATAGCTCTTTCTTTTTACTCCTTTCCACCAAGTCAAACAAACTTAATACAATTCAGAAAACCTTAGAGAATGAAAAATAACTCCTGAAAATGTGGATGTATAAATGCTCCATGGCTGATATTTCAGAAAACATGATTAACTGAATTAAAAATCTACTCTGTAGTTTAGAAATAATTGAAGTTCAGTGATATGAGTTGGGAAAATCATCAGGGAAGCAAACCAATAGTTGATTTAGTTCAACTCCACTTTGTTTACCAAAAAATCACTTAGTGAACGCTAAGTACTTTGTATAAACAGTCTACCTATACCTTTAAACTCTTTTCACAATGTCTCCAACTTTCATGGTGTTAGTTAATAGTCACAGCTTCTTTTTTTTATCTTTTTTGAATTACTGGAAAATATTCTTTATATTTGTGTTGTTCCCAAGTTTTTTGTGATTTTCACATTTAAGCCAATACTCTTTTTTAGAATGTCAAAATGACAGAAACATATTATTTTAGGCTTGTGTAACATTCTGAAGTAATTCTATATGTGAAGAAGAATAGTCATAACTTAAGACTCATTTACTGTAAGTTTCCACAGAAAATTACTATTTGATAAATCTACTGTGCTTAAAGGTTATGTGGTACCAAACTAAGGGAAGTCTGGCAGTTTTCTAGGAAACTCAAGTCAAGAAAACAGTTTAAAGGGTAGATAGCATAACGGTTATGCAAAGAGCATCTCATGCCTGAGGCTCCAACATCCCAGTTTCAATCCCCCTGCACCACCATAAGCCAGAACTGGTTAAAAAAAAAAAGTTTAAATAACAAAATTAGAAAGTCAATGTTAAATTCAGTCCCTTTTTAGATGATCTAATTAAAGCATAAACTTATGTATTAAACTTAAAACACAAATTTATTCTATTATGTAAAAATTACTTATATAATATTTACTGAAACCAGATTCCATCTTTAGAGAATTACATTTTTCATCTATTAAGTAGATCTAAAAGTATCCTTTTCTAAAAGAATTGTCTTTTCTATGACATTCAAAATCGGTTCTAACTTATTTGTTTGGAATAATAGTCAATCTTAAATTACTACATCCACAGTATTAGTTCATGAAAATAATTTTATTAGTTTAACTGGCCTTCTGTGTACTAGGTGATTCATACATTTTAGTTAATATCAATTTTAATATTGATTGGCATACTGGTAAACAAAAGGAGGCAGTCTTGATGGGTAATTGCAATACGGACCCACCTTGCTATTAAACACCTATGGACGATTAGAAATTTAGTTATTCTTTCAGACCCTAATACCCTTATGAAATCTTCCCAGGGTATCCTGTTCCCTCCTACCTTGTGACAGTGTGGAACCTCACAAACCTAGAAGGGAACAATTTTAATATCCTCCAGTAACTAAGATTTTAGAAATGTCTTAATCTATATAGGAAGCTATATGATATTTAATTTAGAAGTGGATCACTGAATTTCTCTAAACACTAAGGTAGGAATTTTTTTTAAGTTGGTAGGAAGTTATTTGTTTAAATATATACACAAAGCACATCAAATCAATAGTGTTTATAGTAAACAATATTTATACTCCTTTCCCATATTAGGGAGCTACTCTCTTCCCTGATCCAGCTTTCTGATCCTTTTTCCAGCCATGACATCATTTTCCCAGACAATAACTTGGACCCACTGGCAAATCAGATTTCAGGATCAGGGGCAAAAAGAAAAAGAAAAAACCTAGTAAAGCCACAGGCCCTTTGGAATTTAACTAAAATATGCCTACTAGCTATCTACAAAATGGAGGACTGCCACCGCCAATTCTTCATCTGCACTATTCCAGCCCATAGGTCCATGATTGGTCAACAATTTGTTTGGCTTTGTATGTTAACTCTCTTGTCAACCACCAGGTTCCAGATGCTAGCATGATGCCAACCAGACTTCCTTGGACAGACAACCCAACCAATATGTCCTGGAGCTCTGCTTCCTCAGAGCCCTTCCCCACTAGTGAAAGAGAGAGACAGGCTGAGAGTATGGATTGACCTGTTAACACCTATGTTCAGCGGGGAAGCAATTATAGAAGCCAGACCTTCAACCTTCTGCATCCCACAATGACCTTGGGTCCATACTCCCAGAAGGTTAAAGAATAGGAAAGCTGTCAGGGGAGGGGATGGGATACAGAGTTCTGGTGGTGGGAATTATGCGAAGCTGTACCCCTCTTATCCTATGGTTTTGTCAATGTTTCCTCTTTATAAATAAAACATTTTAAAACTATATATATATACACAAATAAAATAGGTCTTTAATCTAATTGAGTTGTGCTACTATGACAACTCCATAATTCTGACAGACCTTTTCAGAAGCCTCTCTAAGTTGCATATCATGGTAGAAATGACCTAGGCAAATAAATTATTTCTCACATTCCAGAAATGTATTATACCATGGATCCTTTTTCACCTTGAGATCTTAATGTAAGCCTATAGATAGCATTAAGATATGAATAAACATGAGTGATAGATTGAGTTGTCTAACAGCTAGCCTTAAGCAGAAAAACCAACTGACTTGAACAAAGGATATCAGCTGAGAGGGAGATTTATGTTATTCAGCTGAATTGCATTCCTTTATAGACTGCTGCAGATGAGTTGTAGGAAAAGCAGCCATCTATCCAATTTAAATAGACTGTGTGCTAGTACTATAGATATACCATTAATTCATTGCTGGGAATTGCTGTAGGCGTAGAACTGGCTTTGTCTTCTGACAGCATCTCCTAGTTTAAACAGAAATACCATATACCAGAGTGTCAAATAAGTAGGGCCCATATAACACTATAATCAAGTTGCAGTGACATTACATATTTTAACCTCAGTATTGAAAATGGTTAAGTCAGCAGAGAGTTGCAATTCACAGAAGTCTGTTGACCCTTGAGAGCCACTTGTAATTTGTCAGGTAGCTGTTGTGTCTGTGTATCAATAAAAATGCTGGCGCCTTTAATTTCTACTGTGTATTTTAGTTATGATATGAATATTCTTTACTGGATAATTTTTACAAGTTTGTGAAATCATATTATCCTACACTCAGAGATAATAAATTTATACAGGAGAGGATAAATTATTCCCTCAAATTTATACAACTAAAAAGTATGAGTATAAATATCTGATTTCCAATAACCATATTCTTTCTTCAATGCTCTGTTAGGTGTCTGGAATGGAGTTAGGATAAGTGGAATATATAGCATAGTCTATTATGTCCGAGGTTTCAAGTAAAGCATGTAGACAAACAATTATAATAGGAACATGATCCTTATCTCTTGAAGTATAACTAGTAACTGAAGTAACTCTTGAAGTATAACTAGTAACTCTCTTAAAGCATAACTAGTAGCTGCAGTTCATCAAGTCAACAGAAGGGATAACACTGCCTTAAAGTAGCCTATAGACAAAGTTTCCTTCAATAGCTCTATATAGTTAGAAAGTGTATTTAAAGTCTCAATATTAATAGCAATTGTGATGAATTGCGATATTAAATATAAAATAAATAGCTTACAGAAGACCATATAATCTATGTGAACCTATTTTAGACTTTGTTTACATACATAAATATGAGCAAAGAGTGAGAAGGTATCTAGTTATTGTGTTCAGGTATTTAATTTACCAGTATGAAATGCTGGTAAATTTACGATGAAAAAAAGATTGAATAGTTTTATGTTATATGAAATTCAGAGTTTACAAAAACTAAAAAGTTTAAAGAATGGGTATGAAAACCCGAGATTCATAAAAGCATGTTTCCTAGACATGTCAATTGTTTTACATTTTAAGCCATGATTGATTTGATGCCTGCATTTCCAATTCTATTGGCAGCTAGCTATCTGCTATCTCCACTTTGCCACTAGTGGGGAGGCTATTTTTTGTCAAGATTTAACTCCACATACAGGCAACACCCTACCTATAATTTCATTCTCAACTGACTCCATATTAATGAGGAAGTGCCATTACTTTAATGCAAACCCTTATTTACAAATATAGATGACCAGAACTATAAAAGCAATTCTGCAGGGGATGGGGGGTGGTGCCTCTGGTTGAGCACACGTGTTACCATGCACATGCGTTCAAACCCCCAGTCCCCATCTACAGAAGGAAAACTTCAGGAACAGTGAGGCACAGCTGCAGGCATCTTTCTCTCCCCTCCATATTTCCCTTTTCCCTCTAGATTTGTCCTTGACTCCATTCAGCAAAATAAATAAAATATTAAAATCAAATATAAAATAATTCTTTTTCATATAATCATTGGGCTGGATAAGAAAAAAGAAATGTATTCTCAGGGCCGGGTACATGGCTCACATTACCATGTGTGAGGACCTGGGTTGAAGGCACCAGTCTCCACCTGCAGGGTTAAGCTTTGTGAGTGAAGCAGCACTGCAGGTGTACCTTCTTTCACTCACTATGTCTCACATGCTTTATTAAAAAGAGGAAAAATGGAAGAAAAGAAGGAAGGAAGGAAGGAAGGAAGGAAGGAAGGAAGGAAGGAAGGAAGGAAGGGAGGGAGGGAGGGAGGGAGGGAGGGAGGAAGGAAGGAAGGAAGGAAGGAAGGAAGGAAGGAAGGAAGGAAGGAAGGAAGGAAGGTAGGTGGGGAGGAAGGAAAGAAATAGTTCGAAGAAACAGTATAGTCATGCTGGCAATGAGCCCCAGCAATGACCTGGTAGGAAATAAATATATACATACAAACAAGCAAAAATATTGTTCTATCTAGATAAGCCAAGGTCTCAAAGTAGCTAAATATTTAGTATATAAAGAAATATACAAGTGCTTAGTAAAAACATATAACCTGGTTAGAATTTCAGGGGCATGGCTACTTTAAAAAGAAGCTGCTGGATATAGTTTTAATTTGTAGTTTTTTTTTTTGGTATTTTACTTATTTACATATTGTAATGACAGGGGAATATGGAGAGAAACAAAGAACGTGAAAGAGAGAAAGAGGGGGAAAAAGAGAGAGATACTACAGCACTGCTCAGCTTTGAACCAGGGGATTAAACTTGAGGGATTAAACCAGGGGCCCCTGGAGCCTCAGGCATGAAATTCTTTTGCATTACCATTATGCTTTCCCAGCCCTGGGTCCAGTTTTAAAGTAGGTTCAAATAAGACAAAAAAAAAAAAAAAAAAAAAAAGAAAAAGAAAGAAACAAAAACCTTCTTCATACAAAACTCTTACTTATAGTTTATTTCATACATAAATGTGATACTCTCTTGCTAACCAAAGCCTAATTAAGTACATATATTAAATAAATCATTTACATATTATATGAAATAAACATCTGGTGAAAATTGCAGAATTTCATTAGGAATAAACAAACATGTATATCCTTTTCTCTGTGTTTAACTGACTTCTATAATCTCATTATAATGTCTAGATAGACCTCTGACTTGACACAATCAACTTTCTAAGCATTCTATAATTTAGAGATCAACAAATACTTATTGGAACATTTTATATGTCTCAAAATTAGGTATTTGAGAAGTATTTGCATCCCTCATGTTTATCAATCACTTTTTTTGTAGAAAATAATGCTTCACAAGACATTTGTCATGTAAATATAGGTTTTCTTATACTCTCATGATAGATTTTAGATCATGCCCACCACCAGCTGAAACCTTCTTCCTGCAAAGATACTGGGTCTTTGTGGCCAGCCCTCTCCCACTCCTGCAATCTTTGACTCTACTGCAATATTACTACAGCAAACATATGAAACTTCGGCTAGCATTTGAGAAATTATTAAAAATTAAAACTTTTCTTAGAAGCTCTAGTTGTATCAACAATGTCATTAAGAAAAGTTTCCAACCTTGACACCATCTCCTCAGACAATATCTTTAGCCTACCTGCAAGTTGACTATCAGGCTCAGACAAAAATTGGCAAAGTCACAGGCCCCTTAGAAAATACCTAAAATAGAATTCCTAGCTTTCTCCAAATGAAGACTCCAACTCTCATCTGCTATATTCTTACCTTTAGGTTCCTGATTATTATTAATGGGTTCTGCTTTATATTTTAGTGCTTTTCAGTCACCAAGTTACAGATGCTACCATGATGCCAACCTGACTTCCCAGCGCATGTACACAAAATGGAGAAAAAAATATCAGCAAAAGCTTATATTACTAGTTAGCTCTGCCTGACTCCAGGCCTGAGGCCTATATATCAGCAAGGTTCTATCTTGGTTAAAGCTAAAAGAAAGTAACTGTTATGCAGGTGGATCCAAGTTATTGTCCAGGGAGATGATGTCATGGCTGGAAAAAGGACCAGAAAGCTAGATAAGAGAAGACAGTAGCTCCGATTCCAGGCTCAGGGGGAAAAAAAAGAAAAAGAAACAACAAAAAAATTAGTATAGCCACAGGCCCTTTGGAATATAACTAAAATATGCCTACTAGCTATCTATAAAATGGAGACACGCCCCTCCCACTAACTCTTCATTGGCACTATTCCAGCCTTTAGGTTCATGATTGGTCAACAACTCATTTGGCTTTGTATGTTAACTCTCTTTTCAGCCAAAAGGTTCCAGATTCTAGCATGATGCCAACCAGACATCTCTGGACAGACACCACCAATGTGTCCTGGAGCTCTGTAGACTGTTGTGTACTTTTGCTTTCAGGTATATATTTTGCCCTAGTAATGGATATGTTCATACATATCCATTACTAGGGCAAAATATATACCTGAAAGCAAAAGTACACAACAGTCTACAGTGAGTACCACCCAACACTTCATCTGCACTATTCCAGCCTCCATGATTGTTCAACAATTTGTTTGGCTTTGTATGTTAACTCTCTTTTCAGCCACCAGGTTCCAGATGACAGCATGATGCTGACCAGACTTCCTTGGACAGAGGACCCAACCAATATGTCCTGGAACTCTGCTTCCCCAGAGAGCCACCCTACTAGGGAAAGAGAGAGGCAGACTAGGAGAATGGACTAATCAGGCATGCCCATGTTCAGTGGGAAAGCAATTACAGAAGCCAGACCTATGACCTTCTGCAACCCACAATGACCTTGGGTCCATACTCCTAGAGGGATAAAGAATGGGAAAGCTATCAGGGGAGGGGATGGGATATGGAGATTGGGTGGTGGGAATTGTGTGGAGTTGTACCCTCTTATCCTATGGTTTTGTCAGTGTTTCCTTTTTATAAATAAATAAATAAATAAATAAGAAAGAAAGAAAGAAAGTAACTGTTGGGATGTGAGAGGTATCACTGTAAATAAAGCATTAGACTCTCAATAAACATGAGGTACAAAGTTTAATCCTGGCACTGCAGGTGACAGAATGATTCTCTAGTTCTCTTCTCTCCTTGATCACTTATAAAAATGTAGCTGTTTTGTTTTTGGGAAAAATTGTCATAGCCTTCAAGCTATATGTCTTATGACAGTTTTTGCTTTTCTTAACTTGAGACAGTTCATGTCAATTTTATCTAGTAAGAAAGTCTACAAAGTTGCAAGAAATGCACTATAAAAAGTTTATGACCATCTCACCAGAAACAAAAATCAACTCCAAATGGATCAAAGACCTAGATGTCAGACCAGAAACAATCAAATACTTAGAGGAAAACATTGGTAAAACACTTTCCCACATACACCTCAAGGACATCTTTGATGAATCAAACCCAATTGCAAGGAAGACTAAAGCAGAAACAAACCAATGGGACTACATCAAATTGAAAAGCTTCTGCACATCCAAAGAAACTATTAAACAAACAGAGAGACCCCTCACAGAATGGGAGAAGATCTTCACATGCCAGACATCAGACAAGAAACTAATCACCAAAATATATAAAGAGCTCAGCAAACTTAGCACCAAAAAAGCAAATGACCCCATCCAAAAATGGGCAGAGGATATGAACAAAACTTTCACCTTAGAGGAGATCCAAAAGGCTAACAAACATATGAAAAACTGCTCTAGGTCACTGATTGTCAGAGAAATGCAATTAAGACAACACTAAGATACCACCTCACTCATGTAGGAATGGCATACATCAAAAAGGACAGCAGCAACAAATGCTGGAGAGGATGTGGGGACAGAGGAACCCTTTTACATTGCTGGTGGTAATGTAAATTGGTACAGCCTCTGTGGAGAGCAGTCTGGAAAACTCTCAGAAGGCTAGACTTGGACCTTCCATATGATCCAGTAATTCCTCTCCTGGGGTTATATCCCAAGGACTCCATAACACCCAGCCAAAAAGAGGTGTGTACTCCTATGTTCATAGCAGCACAATTCATAATAGCTAAAATTTGGAAGCAACCCAGGTGCCCAACAACAGATGAGTGGCTGAGAAAGCTGTGGTATATATACACAATGGAATACTATGCAGCTATCAAGAACAATGAACCCACCTTCTCTGACCCATCTTGGACAGAGCTAGAAGGAATTATGTTAAGTGAACTAAGTCAGAAAGATAAAGATGAGTATGGGATGATCCCACTCATCAACAGAAGTTGACTAAGAAGATCTAAAAGGGAAACTAAAAGCAGGAGCTGACCAAATTGTAAGTAGGGCACCAAAGTAAAAACCCAGTGGTGAGGGGTAGACATGCAGCTTTCTGGGCCAGTGGGGAGTGGGAGTGGGCAGGAGGGATGGGTCACAGTCCTTTGGTGGTGGGAATGGTGTTTATGTACACTCCTAGCAAAATGTAGACAGAGGGGGAAAATCAATTGTATGTCTCAAAGTTTTTCAAAGCACAAACTGAATCTTTTTTTATATATAGACTGTATATTTGATATGCGGACTCTCTAAAAAGCCTAGACCAAGTAGATTAGAAGCACCCAATAGCACAGCTATATACAAGATACTGGGTACTGTACAGCAAACCATAACAAAAGGACTTTTCAAAGTTAACCCAATTACCAAATAATGTGATAACATTAACTATTGATTGTCTTTTTGAACCCTAAGACAGCAGGAACCTCACATCTCCACTATAGAGCCCCTACTTCCCCCAGTCCTGGAACCCTTGGATAGGGCCTACTTTCCCGTATGCATCTCCCAATCAAACCAAATAATATTGCATGCGCCGATCACAACCTAACCAACGCAACGATTGCCACCTCAACATGCTTCACCTCAGACTGTGTCCAGAGACTTCACATGTGGAATGACAACCCTTCAGCTTCATTACTCGGGTGAGACCTTTCCTTTTATAGTACACTCTAATTTCATCTCAGGTAGTTCACTTTCTAACAAAGTTCCATAACCTAGATATACACCAGTTTCTGTTTGACAGAGCTTATGTTCACATGTACCCATAAACTACTGCAAAATATATACCTGAAAGCAGAAGTACACTAGAGTTTGCAGTGAGTACCTCCCTATCACTTCCTCTTCACTATTCCAAGCTTGGCATCCATGATTGCTCAACAAATTGTTTGGCTTCATATGTTAACTCTCTTTTCAATCACCAGGTTCCAGATGCCACCAGGATGCTGGCCAGGCTTCCCTGGATTGAAGTCCCCACCAATGTGTCCTGGAGCTCAGCTTCCCCAGAGACACACCCTACTAGGGAAAGAGAGAGGCAGACTGGGAGTATGGACCGACCAGTCAACACCCATGTTCAGTGGGGAAGCAATTACAGAAGCCAGACCTTCTACCTTCTGCAACCCTCAACGACCCTGGGTCCATGCTCCCAGAGGGCTAGAGAATGGGAAAGCTATCATGGGAGGGGGTGGGTTATGGAGATTGGGTGGTGGGAATTGTGTGGAGTTGTACCCCTCCTACCTTATGTTTTTGTTCATTAATCCTTTCTTAAATAAAAAATTTAAAAAAAAGTTTATGACCCTCATATAACACAAAAGAAAATATGTCATACTTCAAGTTTGTGATGAAAATTGTAAGATCAATGAAAATTAATTAAAAGGAAGTACAGATGGAGAACAGCAAAATTTAATTTTATTTACACATCTATTTATCTTTATTATTTCTTTTACTAATCTTCATGTTTGGTTAACCTGTAATGTATGCATTTAATAAAAGTGAAAGTTCTTAATGTCTTTCTCAAATTTCTTATACAAATTTTGATTATAACGAAGTATAGAGTAAAATTATCTTATTTCATGTTATTACATAAACACAAAATCAGTGTACTACTTTATACTACTTTATATACATAGGAACAAATATGACATATATAAAATATTTGAAAAATTGTCAGTCCAGGTTTATATGTATATTTGTATGAATTTATTCAGAGAGAAAATTTCTTATTTCTTCACTTGACCTTAAAAAAGCAAAATATTATTATGAGGCCTTAATGAAACTTAATCGAAAATTCATACCAAAGTGTTAGTAAGTTAAAGATGAACAAAAATCATAGCAATCTTTGGTGACAAGTAGTTTTTCAATTTTTAACGATCTGTACTTTCACTTCATCTTCACTGAAAGGAACCTCAGAAATTAAAAAAAAAAAGCTTTCTTTTTGTTCTTCTTTGGTGTAAGCAACACTTTGGATGTGAATTAAGTAAACATGAGCTTTGTGCATTTGATAAATATGTATGTCTTATTTCTCCTTTCCCACTGCTTTTCATCCAGCTGCAGCTAGGAACCAAGCAATAAATACCATTCATTTATTTTAATAGTATGCTTAGTGGAAGTATTACCAATATTTCCTAAGCTTAAAAACATCCCAAATGCATTTTACTGTTAGGCTCAGCATTTTCATAGTAATTTACAACCTAAAAAAGGGTAGGCTCTATTACTCTATGTCAAACCAACAACTGGGTAAATGCGGCATGTTACCCTATGAAGTATGACCAAATTTATTGCTGTAGTCATTAGAACACATTGATTCTGTTTATAATAACCCAAAGGGAATAGTAAACCTATTATGCTAGTGCTTGGTTCTCTCTCTGTGTGTGTCTGTCTGTGAGGAGTTCAGTTTGGCACTGCCAAGTCTCAAGAAATGTCCAATTAGTTCAGCGATCAATGATGCTCCTTTTTTTGTTGTTGCTGTTAATACAACTAGTCACTGCTGCAGACTCCAAGATCTTGTACTTTACAATCAACTCTGAGAAATAACATTGCTTTTAAGGAAAGGCTTCACTCAGTAAACTTTTCTATAGAACCATTTGTTTATTTTTGTTTATATCCTGTAAGAAACAGTATTTGGATTGACAATACTGTCACACCCTAGACAGTCTCTCCTATGGTTAGCATATTACATTTACATGGACTTGGATGACAAACACATTTTTCAGAATTTAAACTTTCTGTTTATAATAAGAAACCCTAAAGACATAAATGTTTGTTCCTCCATTATTTTAATAATAGCTCAAAAAAGAAACAAGATGAAACAAAAAACAAAGAAACAAAACCAGTGGCCAAACAAATGAGAACTAGAATAGTACTACAGATCTGTGCTGCCTCAGGGTAATATGTCCTCATTTGTGGTATTAAAGGATGAGTTGTATTCCCTCAAAAATGTATATGTTGAATTATCAATACCCAGTACTTTAGAATGCAACTATATTTAAAGATCTGATATATAGAAAAGCAGTTAGTTTTTAATGAAAATGCTAGGCTGGGACCCTGGTCAAATATGATTGCATGTGTATGTGTGCATGAAAAGCATTAATCATATAAGAGGCAGGGAGAGGGCAGTTTTCTGCAAGCCAAGGAAAGAGACCTCAGTGGAAAACAGCCCTACTGGCACTCTGCTCTTGAACATCAGCTTAAAGAACAAAATATAGACCTTTGCATAGACAGTCAAGCCAACCATAGCAAATATATATATATATGTGTGTGTGTGTGTGTGTGTGTGTGTGTGTGTGTGTGTGTGTGTGTGTATCCAATCACTAATTTGTTGTTACCAAGACAGCACATACTGTTCTGAATAGAAAGACTAAAATAGGCAAGTCTACCTTGCTACTGGGAACATTTACAAAGCTGAGTTTGCTCAGTTTTGCCTAAACAGGGAGCTATCAGCAGAAAGAGTGAAAAAATAAAATTCCGAGCTAAAAAAAAATTACAAAACACATTGACAGTGACACCAGCAAGAAAAAATTTTAAAAATGATATTTACAAGCCCGTGGGCAGACTTACAAATAAATAAGTAAATAAATGGGTGAAACCCAAATGAATTGTAAATGAAATGGGAGAGATCACAACAGACACAGTAGACATACAAATCATTATTGAAAGCTTCCATGAACAATTATATATCACCAAATTAGAAGAATCCAACCTCATCAGACTAAAACAGAAAGAAATGGAAAAAAAGAATGAAACAATTACAGCCAAAGAAATTAAGCAGTAAATAAAACCCCAAAACCCAAAGTCCAGCCACAGATACTTTTATAAAACTTTTAAAAATTTTCTTTATCTGGGAATTAATGTTTTACACTCAACAGTAAATACAATAGTCTGTACATGCATAGCATTTCCCAGTTTTCTATATAACAATACAACCTACACTAGGTCCTTTGTCATCCTTCTTGGACCTGTATTCTCCCCAGCTACCCACCCCAGAGTCTTTTACTTTGGTGCAATATGCCAATTCCAGTTCAGGTTCTACTTGTGTTTACTTTTCTGATTTGTTTTTCAACTTCCGCTGAGAGTGAGATTTATTTGGGTCTTCTCCCTTTTTTGTTTTGTGAGTCTGGCTAAAGGTTTGTCAATTTTGTTCACTCTTTCAGAGAACCAACATTTACTTTCATTGATCTTTTATATGGTTTTCTTTTTTTCAATGTGATCGATTTCTGCCCTAACTTTACTGATTTCTTTCCTTCTGGTTGATTTAGGGTTCCTTTGTTCTTCTTCTTCTAGGTCTTTTTAAAAATATTTATTTATTTATTCATTCCCTTGTGTTGCCCTTGTTGTTCTTTATTGTTGTTGTTATTGATGTTGTCATTGTTGGATAGGACAGAGAGAAATGGAGAGAGGAGGGGAAGAGAAAGATAAATACTTGCAGACCTGCTTCACCACCCCTGCAAGTGGAGAGCCAGGGGCTCGAACCGGGATCCTTGCCAGTCCTTATGCTTTGCACCACATGCACTTAACGCACTACGATATGCCCAACTCCCTTCTTCTAGGTCTTTAAGATGTGTAATCAGGGTGTGTATTTGTGCTTTTTGTTGTTTCCTAATGTGTGCTAGTATGGCTATGAACTTCCTTCTCAGTACTGCCTTAGCTGTGTCCCAAATATTTTGATAGCTTGTGTCTTCATTTTCACTGAACTCTGGAAACATTTTGATTTCTTCCTTTATTTCCTCATTGACCCAGAATTTGTTAAGAAGTATACTGTTGAGCTTCCATATTTTGGGACTATTACTAATCTTTTGTTGATTGTTAAGTGTTAGTTTAATTCCACTATGGTCTGAGAAGATGCTTGGGATGATTTCAATGCTCGTGAATTTGCTGATGCTGTCTCTGTGGCCTAACATATGGTCTATCCTTGAGAATGACCCATGTGGGCTTAAATAGAATGTGTATTCCAGTTTCTTGGGATGAATGACTCTGAAAATGTCCAATAGTTCTAGTTTATCTATCTCTTCATTTAGCTCCCTTATGTCTTTATTGATTTTCTGCCTGGATGATCTGTCAAGTTGAGAGAGTGAGGTGTTAAAGTCCCCTACTATGACTGTGTTGCTGTTAATATATTGTTGTAGCTCTTTCAGTAGATGTTTGATGTATTTAGGTGGCTTCTCATTGGATGCATAGATGTCAATAATTGTTATGTCCTCTTGATTGACTGATCCACTGAGCATTAAGTAGTGTCCATCCCTATCTTTTTAATCTTATCTATTTTAAAGTCTATCGTGTCAGACATGAGAATAGCTTTTCCTGCCCTTTTATGTGGGCCACTGACTTGTATGATAGTTTTCCATTCTTTAACTTTGAGCCTGTGTTTGTCTTGTTGAGTTAGGTGGGTTTCCTGTAGACAGCATATTGTTGGGTTGTGTTTTCTGATCCATCTTCCTACTCTGTGCCATTTAATAGGTGAATTCAGGCCATTGACATTTATTGATATGAAAGATTAAAGGTATTTTAACACCATTATTGTAGATTTTTAGTGTTCTGATAGATGAAATATTTATGATGGTATGACTCTTTATAGGAGACCTTTCAGAACTTCTTTCAGGGCAGGCTTGGTGATAGTTGACTCTTTGAACAGTTGCTTGTCTGAGAAGGTTTTTATGCCACCAGCTAGTCTGAATGACAGTCTAGCAGGATATAGTAGTCTAGATTGAAAGTTTTTCTCATTGAGCACTTGATAGATATCTTGCCATTATCTTCTTGTCCTCAGTCTTTGTGTGGAGAAGTCTGCTGCTAATCTTATGGGTTTTCCTCTGTAGGTGACTCTTTGTTTTTCTCTTGCAGCCTTCAGGATCCTTTCTTTATCCTTATTCCTTTCCATTCTAAATATGATGTGTCTTGGTGTCTTTAAGTCTGGATTAATTCTGTTTGGGACCCTCTGAGCTTCTTGAATCTCTATGTCTTTGATGTTGTCTAAATTAGAGAAGTTCTCAGCTATTATGTTCTGAAGAATGCTTTCTTCCTCTCCCTCTCTTTCTTCCTCTGGTAAGCCAATAATGCATATATTGTTTCTTTTGAGGTCATCCCATAAGGCTCTGTTGTTGTTTTCAGTAACTCTTAATCTCTTTTTGAGATCTCTTACTTCTTTCTTAGTTGTCTCTAATTCATCCTTGATCTTGCTAATTCTGTCTTCAGCCTCATTGATTCTATTCTCTCTCCCCTCTACTGTTTTCTGGAGTTAATCTATTTTGTTACCCTGTTATGATACTGTTTTAGCTTGTTTAGCTAGTTGTGTTCTTAGCTCAGCTATTTCAGATTTCAGCTCTCTAATAACCTTGTGATAATTAGGGTTTTCTTCCAGAGTCTCATTTGTTGTTCCTGTATTTCTGATGATAATTCTTTCAAACTCTTTACTAACTCCTGTGATTATTTCCTTAGCTAGTGTTGGATGTTGACCCCATTATTTTCTGCTTCACCCTTTGGGGGGCTTTTAGCTGGACTCTTTTCCTGGTTCATTTCTCCAATATTTCTTCTTGGTGGTTTAACCATTTTATATAGTATGTTATGAGGTTCCTTTCTCAGTACTTTTTCAAATTACTGATCACTCTGGCCTGGATTGACTTGTGTCTAAGTAAGGTACTTAAAGGGTTCACAGTTGTGGAAGTTGACAGTTGTTTCAATAGTATTTTAATCCCTGAGTTGGAGCTCAGTGGCTTAAAAATCCTCTTTTGTTCTTTTTCTTCCCTGTAGGCTATGGGAGCCTGAGGGTTTTTAAACTATAAGTAGGCTTCTTAGCTTAATCACTGACTCCTGACCAAGAGATAAAGCAGGATGGAACAGAGATAATCCAGTGGTTATGCAAAGAGACTTTCACAGCCCCACCGCTATGCCACCTTGGCATAGTTCTTCTCCTGAGTTTCCTGGTTAGATCTCTGTCTCCTGGTGTCAGCACAGGGCCTCCCTGCCACTGCTCCAGATTGTGAGGGCAGTAGCAATGGAGACTCAGCACTTGGTGAGTCTCTGGGGAGTCCTCTCCTCCCTTCAGCCATTCCCTTTTTGGTAAAACAGACTGGAGGTGGTGTCTCTGATAAACTGCCAGACTTTTACCAGACATTTAATCTCTCCCTAGGCTCCTCTCTGTCCACCAACCACAGGTGCTTGCACTCACTGGTGATTTGGTGAACAACTCCTGAAGTTGTTCTAGTCCTATCTTGTTTTGGTCCCAGGTGGTCTCTTTTTGTATTCCTAGTTTCTATAAAACTTTTAAGAAGGAGTTATCAGGACACAGACATATTTCCTATCACCTTCTATGAAACCAATATAACTGATACCAAAAGTGAACAAATAGATACACAACAACAACAAAAACAAAATTAAAGACCAATTATCCCTGATCAAAATAAGTGCTAGCATTGGGATAACCATGCATATAAATTAATTCATATGCGGGTCAAAACCCTGAACATTAGATAAGAAAATATCAAATGCCTGGAAGAAAATAATAGCAGAATACTTCATAACTGATGCTTCTGGAATATATCAAAGATTTAAGTCCAACTAGAAAGAAAACCAAGCCAAAACTAAGCCTATGGAACTACACCAAATTGAATTGACGATCTGCACAGCAAAAGGAATCATAACCAAACAGAAAGACACCCTGTGGAGTGACAGAAAATCAGAAAAGACTAATAACCAAAATACATTTAAAAAAACTCACTAAATTAAAAAAAAAATCAAAAAGAGGGGACAGAATCTTCACTAACAAAAAAAAAAAAGAAATCCAGAGAAACAACAGAAAAAGTGCTCTGAGTCACTGATTATCAGATAAATCCAAATGAAGAGAATAATGAGATACCATCTGTGAAAATGTAATATATTAGAAAGGTTAGAAACAACAAGTAGAAATGATGTTGGTGAAAAAGGAACAATTTTATACTATTGGTGAAAATGTGAATTGGTCCAGCTCCTGTGGAATGCAATTTGGAAATTTCTCATAATCTTAGAAATGAACCTACCCAATGGCCCAGCAATTACTATCCTAAGGAATTTATCCAAAGGAAACAAATACATCTATCCAAAGAGATCTTTGTACACTTATATTCATAGCATACATAGTTGTTGGTATCTTCTAATTCTGCTTTTAAAAAACCTCTTCTGTTTCATTTGGTTAAATCCCCCCTGCTTAACACTATTCTATTTACATAACCACTTCATTCTATTTACATAACCAATGTTAACAAGCACCACCCTCCCTCCAGGGCATTGGTTCAATCCCCACTGGTTCATGCTATGTTTTTGCTCTGCCCCCTCTCCTTGTCACACTCTGATTTTCACCAGTCACTTTTCTCTCCACCCTCTCTATGCCACATCCTGTTCACACTCTATTTGGGAAGTATATATAAAGACAACATTGTTTGTTTTAGTAGAGTTTAGCTTAGCTCAGCTTAGATTGTGCTGCATCCTGCATGAATAAAGAGATACTGCCTACAGCTCAACCATGAGTCCCTGGTCGTCTGTTACCCGCCCGTGCCCGTGAAGCCAGCCCGGCAAAAACAACACATAGTAATAGACCAAATCTGCAAGCAAGTTAGATTCCTAACAACAGATGAGTGTCTATGAAAATGTGGTTATGCATACATAATGGAATGCCACTCAGCTATTAAAAATAATGAAGTCATCTCCTTTGCCTCATCTTGTATAGAACTTTAAGGCATCATATTATGTGAGTTAAAAAGAGGACACATACCAGATGATCTCAACCACACATATAGCTTAACTAACAAGGACAGAAAGGAAAACATACAGTGAAACTTGTACTGGGTGTGATGTATTGCACCAAAGCAAAGGACTCTGAGATAACAGAGGAAGTGAAGAAGGTTTGGGGTCTTGGTGTGTGATGGTGACAAAAGACTCAAAGGATGAAAATGTTCTGCAGACACCTATCACGGGAACATGAAAAATTGTACCCATGCATCAATAACCATGCATCATAATAAACTCTTACCTCCCCCTATCTCTGATAAAATAATTAAGAAAAAAACTAACAGGAACTTTTGCTTCTTATTTTCCTTTGTCATATAGTCTGTAAGAAAAAAATATTTACATTTGAATTAGGACTTCAGTGAATGTAGACTCATTAATCTCCTCTGGGCTGTGACATATGCATCAAATCCAGTTCTACAAAGGTCTGTGATAAAGTAAATTAGGTATATGTTTGTTGTAGCTTCATACTAGCATGTATTTATTCCCTGTATAAAATGAACCCACAGATACAAAGAACAAATGCTCAGCTAGGTCCAGACAGAATTTAATTAGCATGATAATGTTTATCCCTCATGATAAAGTTCAGTACACATCACAGAACATCTCAACTACAACATTTAAATATAAATACTGTGGATATAAGATAGGAGGATATAAGAACAATGGAAGTGGAACATTAAGATTAATAATGAAGTTACAGATAAAAATGATAAAGTCATATCCTTTGCTTCATCTTGGATGAAGTTTGAAGGAATTATACTTTGTAAGAGACATGTAAAAGAGAAAAATGAATATTGGATAATTTGACTCACAAGTGAAATTTAAGAAACAAAGATATAAAGTAAGTTTAATCAAGATGGGTTTGGTGTTTTTCACCAAAAAAAAAGGAGTAGGAGAAAAGCAACAGAACTGGGGCGGGGGATGGGGAGGAACAAAGGGACGGTTGATGAAAATGGACCAAAGTCAGAGGTGAGAGTGTTTTGCAGAAACCAATCATGGGAAAATGAGAAATTGTACCCATGTTTCAACTACTGTATTGTACAACATTAAACCAACCCAATAAAAGTATAGGGAAAATAAACCTATAATTATATTTTTATAAAAGAATGTCTGTTAATATAGAAGAAATAATTATTGTTTCACAAGATATTGCATCAATTATTTTTCAAAGTAAATCAAGTCATAAACAATTTATCTTTTCTCTGCTGCATCATTTGAGTGTTTATTTTTCTACATGGCTATATTAAAATCTTGAATCATTTAATTTTGAATAAACTCATTATGTCAGTTTTCATTATGTTAATGTATATACATAACAAGTTGAATAAACATTTAAAAAATCAAGAGAGACAAACATAAATGTGATGTCAACAACCCCAACAAGGCTGACTGGACATTTGCTCATAAACACTTCCAGTGTGAAAGAAGAGAAGTTGTTAACTGAGTTTATACTCAGTAAATTTAGTCAAATATGAAGTATTAGCCAGACTCATTACCTACTAAACCTTTAATTTTTACAATAGTGGTTGAATTTTTCATTCTGTAACATTGCTTCTAGAATATTCCTTTTTGTTATAACTAAACTGTTACAAGTAGTAGTAATTAGCTTAATAACTTTTTTGTTATTTTAAGGTAACAAATTTATTAACATGTAGTTATTTCTCACAATAAGGGTTTAAAAAGAAGAGTCTGTTGTTAGGTTATGTTGTTAGGTAGATCACATTTATTGATCTACATATAATGAACCAACGTAACATCCCTGGGACAAATCCCACTAGGTTGTAATGTATAATCCTTTTAATATATTGCTGTATCTGGGTGGCTAGAATTTTGTTCAATATTTTATCATCTATGTTCATCAGAGATATTTAACTATCAAATACCTAAAGGAAAATATTGGCAACTCTTTTCCATCTAAATTTTATAAGCATCTTCAATAATATAAATCCAATTGCAAGGAAGTAAACAAAGTAAACCAATGGGACTACATCAAATTACAAAGTTTCTGTACAGCAAAAGAAACCAGCACACAAACAAAGAGACTCCTTACAAAATGGGAGATGATCTTTGCATGCCATGCATCAGGCATAAAGCTAATAACCAAAGCATATAAAGAGCTCATGAAGGATCCTGCTTCGAACCCCCAGCTCTCCACTTGCAGGGAAGTTGCTTCATAGGTGGTGAAGCAGGCCTGTAGTTGTCTATCTTTCTCTTTCCTTTTCCACCTCTCTCCATTTCTCTCTGTCCTATCTAACAACCAACGATGCCATCAATAACAACAGCAATAACAAATAACAAGGACAATAAAAGGGAATATATATATATTAGGGGAGTCGGGAGGTAGTGCAGTGGGTTAAGCAAAGGTGGCGCAAAGCCAAGGACTGGTGTAAGGATCCTGGTTCTAGCCCCTAGATCCCCACCTGCAGGGAAGTCACTTCACAAGAGGTGAAGCAGGTCTGCAGGTATCTTTCTCTCCCCCTCTGTCTTCCCCTCCTCTCTCCATTTCTCTCTGTAATATCCAACAAGGATGACAACAATAATAACTACAACAATAAAAAAGAGATCATGAAACTCAATAACAACAAAAAAGGGTCCCCATTCTAAAGTGGGGAGCAGATATGAACAGAATATTAGGAAAATAATATATCCAAAGAACAACAGATACATGAAAAAATGCTCCAAGTCATTGATTGTCAAAGAAATGCAAATAAAGACAATAGGACACCACTTCACTCCTGTGGGATGTCATACATCCGAAAGGATAGCAATAATAACAATACAATGCTATGGAGATTGTGGGGCTAAATGAACCCTCCTACACTACTAGTGGGAATGTAAAATGGTCCAAACCCTATGGGTAACAGCCTTGAAAACTCTCAGAAGGCTATAAGTGGACCTACCCTATGACTAGCTAATTCCTGTCCTTGGTATATATCCTAAGAAAGTAAACACACCTATTCAAAAAAAACCTATATACTTATGCTCACAGCAGCATAATTTGTAATAGCCAAAACCTGGAAGCCACCCAGGTGTCTAACAACAGAGGAATGGCTGAGAAACTTGTAGTATGTTGTATGCTTTACATTGGGTTGTTCTAGTTCTCCCCCACCAAGAGAATTGGATCATTCCTGCTAATTTCACGGGCCTGCTTGGCCCCACCCCTAGGAACCCCGACAGATTTCCAGAGTTGCAGAGTTGGAGAGAGAGAGAGTGCTTGTGCCGCCGCAAAGAGACAGCAGAGTTCTGTTTGGTGATTAGTTTGGTTTAGTTTATGAATCGTTGCTCCTGAATAAAGAAATACAGCTTCCCTGCCCAGCCGTTGTCTCTGCGTCTCTGTTACCCGCCTGTGAAGCTAGCCCGGCCAGCTGGAGCCTCCGAATTTTAACAACAAATGGCGCCCACGTGGACCTGACCTGCACATCTCTCAGATAAGTAAAGACAACTTAGCTACCTATGTACTATGGCCTTCTTTTCCGCTTGTGAAGAGATCTCCAAAGGCCTCTGCTCTTTCTTCACGAGACTGTTTTGCTGTTTCTGAAACATTTATCTCTGGACCACTCTGTGGTTTCCACTCGCTCGGGCGAACTCAGAACAGCCAACGAGAATAGCCAGTGGGTGGGAGGCGAGGCATGGAGCTGCTGTTTCCACCTGGTTAAACAGCCAGCCAGCCGGTTGCGCCCAGACAACCCCACACACCACGCCCGCAGCCCCGCAGCCCCGCAGGAGGCTGATGCCAGCACGCAGGAGCCTGACGCCAACACGCAGGAGCCTGATGCCAACATGCAGGAGCCCAATGCCACCACGCAGGAGCCTGTTGCCAACACGCAGGAGCCCGACGCCACCACACAAGAGCCCGACACCAACACACAGGAGCCTGATGCCAACACACTGGAGCCTGATGCCAGCACACAGGAGCCCAATGCCACCACGCAGGAGCCCGATGCCAACACACAGGAGCCCGATGCCACCACGCAGGAGCCCAATGCCAGCATGCAGGCCAGCCCACAGGAGCCGGCTCTCCACCACGTGGTGCAGGGCACTGGACGCGTGATCCCTCCACACTGCTCAGCCACTGCGAGCAGGGCAGCAGACATGACAGGGCCATGGGGCAGGGCCGCGGTGGCCCATCTTGGCTGCCACCCCTGGGCACCTAGGCCCACGCCTTCTACAAAGCTGGCCTGCCTGCCCTCTTGCTATGAATTCTGGAACGATCCCAGACCTCCCGGACCCCCGGGCTCCCTGCCAAAACTGGGCACACGAGATCTCCAGCTGCTGGTCCGGTCTGAAGGCAGACAAGCTGGAGTATGCAGAGATTTGTGCAGAGATCGCAACCTGCAGTTCCTAGAAGTGAAGCTGCCCAAGAGACCACCACTGGACAACGCACCCCCCCAACAACTAAGACAGTACAGATTTAAATTCGTGTTTAAAATGACATGTCTTAGTAACAAAGGTTTCTCTCCTTGTGTATTAATGACCATGTTTATGTGTATGTTTAAAGTTTGGTAAACAGTAACTTTAAGGCTAAATTCTTACTAGTCAAAGTTAAATGAAAAAGGTTTTCAACGTAATTCTCATAAAGATAAAATTAACTTACATTTAAAGTCTGAGGTAAAAATTAGTTAACAATCAATATATTTTAACTAAGTTGGTCTAAACAAAAGGTTAAATAGACTTGTTGATATGTAAAACTCTCCATTACCTTCTCTAATAGAAATGGTAGATCGCACAATGGCTATGCTAATTATTCTCATGCCTGAGGTTTCCTTTCCTGAGTACAACGTGACTCCATCTTGAATGGGTGTAACAAAAGGTTAAAAAACGTTGTTGATATGTAAAAGTCTCAAATTCCTTCTCTATTAGAAATATGCTAATAACAAGTTTTGTTTCATAGTAAGTAAATTGCAGCCAGCTGCCTTTGGGACTCTAGGCCGTTCCCCGCCCCCATGCAAATGCCCGTCGAGGCAAGTATGCCCCCCAGAGGCAAGAAATGTTTTTTTAAGCTGATAAAGTTTTGCCCACAGAGGCAAAAATGGCCCCCTCAGGCCTTCCCTTAGCAGCACACTGGTTCTTGTTACTTGCTTACATGTTTCTCCATGTTTGTGCCAGTTTCTTTTTATAAAAATGCCTGTACGATATAGGTTTCTGTTCACCCCACACCCTTGATACTGTAGTCATTTAGTTAAAAAGAAAAGGGGGAATTGTTGTATGCTTTACATTGGGTTGTTCTAGTTCTCCCCCGCCAAGAGAATTGGATCAGTCCTGCTAATTTCGCAGGCCTGCTTGGCCCCACCCCTAGGAACCCCGACAGAGTTCCAGAGTTGCAGAGTTGGAGAGAGAGAGAGTGCTTGCACCGCCGCAAAGAGACAGCAGAGTTCTGTTTGGTGATTAGTTTGGTTTAGTTTATGAATCGTTGCTCCTGAATAAAGAAATACAGCTTCCCTGCCCAGCCGTTGTCTCTGCGTCTCTGTTACCCGCCCATGAAGCTAGCCCGGCTAGCTGGAGCCTCCGAATTTTAACAACAGTAGTATATATACACAATGGGATACTACTCAGCTACTAAGAATGAGGAGTTCACCTTCTTCACCTTATCTTGAAGGTAGCTTGAAGGACTAATCGTAAGTGAGGTAAGTCAGAAAGAGAATGATTAATATGGGATGATCTCACTTATAGAAGTTGAAAAATAAGAATAGAAGGGAAAATACAAAGCAGAACTTGGACTGGGTTTGGTCTATTACACCAAAGTAAAGGACTTAGTAGGGTGCAGGGAGTTCAGGTCCTGGTGCACAATAGTGGAGGAGGACCTAGGTGTAAGGATAGAGTGTTGTGCAAAAAACTAAGAAATTTTATACATGTACAACAAATGTTTTCAATTTTGACTATAAATTATCAATCCTCCACAATTTTTTTAATCATGTACTATTAACAATGGTTTGAATTTAGCTATACATTTTAAATAGATGGGAGAGGACTAGAAAAAAGAAATAACTTATTTTACAATAAACTGTTTTCTATAGGGAGTTGGGCGGAAGCATAGAAGGTTAAACGCACATGGAGCTAAGCGCAAGGACTGGCATAAGTATCCTAGTTGGAGCCCCCGACTTCTCTGGCTTCACAAGTGGTGAAGCACGTCTGCAGGTGTCTATCTTTCTCTCCCCCTCTCTGTCTTCCCCTCCTCTCTCCATTTCTCTCTGTCCTATCTAACAACAATGACATCAATAACAATAATAACTACAACAACAATGAAAAACAACAAGGGCAACAAAAGGGAAAATAAATAAAATAAAACCTGCTTTTTATAAATATGATAAATGTTGTAAGTTTAAGTCAACTCGCTCCTACTATCCAGCTGACATCACAGTATTTTGTTAATATATATCTGATGTAAAAGAGAAATAGGTGAATATTTTATAAAAATATGTATACACTGAAGTCACTTTTTTAGTCTTTTTTGTCATTGCTGGAGCATCATAGTTTAGGCTGGCTTTTTTTTTTTTCAGATAGAAATACAGAGACAAAGATAGAGAGGCAGAGATAAAGACACTGTAGCACCAAAGCTTCCCTCAGGGAACTAGAACTGGCCTTTAACCTGGGTTGCACCCATAACAACGCAAACACACTTTTCAAATAAGCTATTTAGCTGTCCCCTTTGAGCCTCTTAAACATATATTAACCCTCTGTTAGCACAAACTGGTATTTTTAGGACTCTTAGATAACATGTACATCATTTTAATTTTATCTCTATGTTGGTGATAATACACACACACACACACACACACACACACACACAAAGTATCCAGTGTAACTGACACCATAATGTAGGATTCCAGATAGTTCTTTTATCATCCCATTTCCAAATGAGACTCATGTTTACTTTAGTTCTTAAACTTAGTAAAAGAGTTAAACTTGACATGCCATACTGATATAGAAGAACACCATTTATACTTGGCATTTATTTTTTTAACCTCCAGAGTTATTGCTGGGGCTCGGTGCCTGCACTATGTACCCACTGCTTCTGGAGGCCATTTTTTCCTGCTTTGTTGCCCTTGTTGTCATCATTATTGTTGTTATCATTACTATTATTGTTGTTGTTGTTGGATAGGACAGAGAGAAATTGAGAGAGGAGGGAGACTGAGATGGGGGGGAGAAAGATAGACACCTGCAGACCTGTTTCACCACCCGTGAAGCGACCGTCCTGCAGGTGGGGAGCCAGGGGTTTAAACCGGGATCCTCCTGCCGGTCCTTGTACTTTGCGCCATGTGCGCTTAACCCGCTGTGCTGCCGCCCGACTCCCTTTACTTGGCATTTTTAAAGCAAACAGATTTCTGTTAGGCATACATGTTTATCTACATATGAAGATACGTGCATTACTTTATCCAAGCATTTATTGTAAATGAACAAATCTCTTACAATTTCTCAGTTGCCCCATGCCAGAATAAATAGCTCAAACAGTAACTCCTGCTCAATTTTATAAATTTTATATAATTTCCCTTAAAAAATTAATTTTAGTCTTTATAAAGAGTATTCCACTGACTACTATAGGCTGGAATATTTTTAATCCTTAAAATTCATATGTTGGGGGTTGGGTGGTGGCATATTTGGTTGAGCAGCACATATTACAATGCACAAAGACCCTGGCTCAAGCTCTTAGTGACTACTATATTTGGTATAAAGCACTTACATAATACAAGTGACATATTTAAAATCTTCTTATAAATAAATGTATCCAAATAAGGAATAAACAATATGTGAAAGAACTGAGCAAACATATCTACCTTCCCATATTCAATCATTGCTTTCTTGATCCAAATTATATAATAGATTCCTCCTGACTCACTAGATGCTCGTAGCCCTGTCTTTATTTGACCATTTTTCTGGTGTTGTATTGGTTTCTCTTCAGTTTCTGAGTGAGTTACTAGAATTCTTACAATCCTAACTTGAAGTTATGTGTGTTTGAAATTTAAAGATAAGACTTCTAGAGGATATTTAAGTGAATTCAATTTGTGTCCTGGCTCTTGAATCTTCAGACAATTCTGAATTAACATCTTATTTGGCAGGTTTGTAATTGCAGGATAAATCCAGGTTTCAAAGACATTTCTTTTAGGAATACATATTTGACCACTTAAGCAATGACTTGACTTGAGAAAGTAAAACGTGCTGAGCTGCCCTTGAACCACATTGACAATTTCTCTCAGCAATGAACTGAAGATAGCAATATGTACTCAGAAAGTGGATTGCCACAATTTTTAATCTGCCTGGCTTTCTGATCAGGCAAAATATAAATCATTTAATCAGATCCCAACTGGGTATCAGGTACAGCTATTATAAATTTTCCTTCATAAAAGTTTCATCAAAGTTGGGGATGGCTGCACTGCCTTATCTTTTGCTAGAGAAATTACAGCCTTCAAAGATTGGCTGGTAGTCACCTGTGATTGATAGGCCTGGGGTAGATGGCCTTCATTCAGAGGAGTGCAAATCTAAATGGCCTTTGCAGTTATGTTCATCTTCCCCTTAAAATAATGCTTTGCTTCATTTAGTGCAAAGGAAAAGTAAACTATTAACCTCTTTTATTTTCTTTAAAATGTTCTCCTGTACATCAATTTATAGCTAGACAGAGAATATACAGATTCAATCTTCAATATGGTAATTGTACTTCTAAGCCAACACATCTGTATTAATAACGAGAAAACTAAAAAGAATCATAAAGTTCCACATGTTGTTAAACAGTCCATGATCGTTGTTAAATCTTTATGTTGTTATTGGTTAGTCTATGTTTCTGATATTACAGCTATGAAGTGAAAAATGCATAGAGAGAAGGTGGATTTTATGACTTCATTAGGTCACTGAGTCACTTTTTTATTTGTAATTGTCATACTAAAATTGATACCATTTATACAAAATTTATTTATGTGGAAACATGTTATAATGAGATGGATTAGTGAGAATTTACTGATGGAATGGCTAACAAATACAGATTATGTACTTGTTATTATATTTGTAAGAAAAGTAATATTTTAACTCAAAACCTGACACATGAGAACTACTGGGCTATGGAAGTATCTCAGTCTTTTAGAACACAGAATTTGCATATCTTGGTCACTGGTTCAGTCCCTGGCACAATATTTTGCCAGGGATGAGGACTCTGTCTCTTTTTTCTCTCTTGTTCTAAATAAATAAATATTAGAGGGTGGAGGGTAGATAGTGTAATGATTATGCAAAGAGCCTTTCATGTTTGAGGCTCCAAAGCCCCAAGCTCAGTCTGCCTCACCACCATAAGCCAGAACTAAACAGTACTCTGGTAAAATAAATAAATAAATAAATATTAGAAAGGAGTGAAAATAGAACAATGTTAACAAGTCAAGAGGTAAGTTAATTTTAAGAAGTCTAATTTGCAGTAGGATTCCATCAGTCATAATATATTTCAAATGAAATTTGAATATATTTTAATATGATATTTTCAAATCATGAAGTACATTAACTGCATTATATTAGAATTAAACATAATTTTAATTTAATATGTTTTGTTGAGCTATAATAAAATATATAGTGAGGCAAATAAGTACAGATAAGTAAGTGATACAAACATTAAAAATTCAGTTGCAGAGGCTGGGGTATAAAGTAAATGTTAAACAATGCATCTCTCAGGATGTGAAATTGATTTATTCTGAAAACTATCAACATGCAGTCTGTGAAAATTCCGTATCACAAATGAATTGTCACTGATGAGCTGTCTAAGGAGAGCAATTGCTCTAGCTGACGATGAGAAAACCCATTTATTATATATGTGACAAAAAGAAATCTATAATTATGGTGTTAAACAGGTAGAGTCACTACAAAATTTGGGGTTAGGGAGATCCTAACCCCAAAATCCTGAGAAAGTCTGTCATAATCAACCTCTCAGTCATTAAATACAGTCACAACCTGTGAACCTAAATTCAACCCTTGAAATGCAATAAAATTATAGAGAGATAATTTTGGACTGAAGGTATAGGACAACACAGCACAGCACAACACAACCTAACACAAGGCTTGCAATAGTGAAATTTCAGTTCAGTCGCCAGCCCGTCATTTGCCTGAGTTAGTGGTAACTGGTTTCTCCCATTCTCTTCTTTTTCACAAAAAAAAAATTTTTTTAATCTTGAGCTTGAAGAAATCATGTTAAGTGAAATAAGTTAGAAACAGAAGTATGAATATCGGATAATCTCACTCACAGGCAGAAGTTGAAAAACAAGATCAAAAGAGAAAACACAAATAGAACCTGAACTGGAGTTGGTGTATTGCACCTAAGTAAAAGATTCTGGGGTGGGTAGGGGGAAGAGTACAGGTCCTGGAAAAGGATGGCAGAGGATTTAGTAGGGGTCATATTGTTACATGAAAAACTGAGAAATGTTATGCATGTACAAACTATTTTATTTACTGTGGACTGTAAAACATTAATGTTCCAATAAAGGGAAGAAAGTTGCAAGAGGAGATAAGTGTCAAAAGAAAAGATAAAAACATTTTTTAAAAAATGAGAGAAAGAGAAAGTTAATTTGTAAAATCCCCAAAACACCTTTATTTCTAGGTGTCAGTATAAGGACCCACAGTTAGGAATACTTAATCCACAGATCCCGGATTCTAGTATTTCCTCACAAATTCTGTTGCAGTATTCTTTAGATTTGGCATGCAAGGGGGATTCCTGCAGTTTGATTAAAAAGTTGCACCCCATAATGACCCTGGGTCCATACTCTGAGAAGGTTAAAGAATAGGAAAGCTATCAGGGGAGAGGGTGGGATATGGCGTTCTTGTGGTGGGAATTATGTGGAGTTGTACCTCTCTTATCCTATATTTTTGCCAATATTTCCATTTTATAAATAAAAATTGTTTTTTAAAAAAGTTTTCTTAAACTTCCCAGAGACATGAATGTGTCACCATGATCTGGAGCCTGCCATAATCCACTGCCACCCAGTTCTACAAAAAAAAAAAAAAAAAAATCGATTTTCGATTTACTGATTCTGATATAAATAATAACAAAATACTGGAAAAGTAAAACAAATTAAGGTTCTTTAAGTATCCCAGTGCATTCTTGATGCTCATTCTAGGCAAATAAGGTGCATAAACAACTTTGAAGGGGGAAATTTACAACTTCTGATTCCAAGTGTACTTGATTACTTTGAACAAACAAAGGCTAAACCTGGAGTTACAAAAACTTGAGTGTCAAAACCAGTTTGAACTTGATTTACTTTTATATTTCAGGAAGATGAACTAGCACTTTTCATTAAGAGTGATATTATTGGTCATTTTTCATTTAGCCTAAAGTTTACAGTCCATTATCTTCATTCTTTACTGTAGAACTGTAGGTCCACAGTACAGCTCTGGCAGTTAGGAGATACTGACAGTAAGTGGGAAGTTCTGGGACTTTACTAGTCACCGAGTCATTCTTCTCCACAGTTGAAATGCAGTATCAGCCAGTCAGCTGCACAGTCTATAAAACTCCAAGTGCAATCAATTTCTCAAATTCTTGCCTGTTTCTTAAGCACACAGATAAATGAAAGTTGGCATATAGTTCTGTCATCCTGTTCCATTTCTTATCTATTAAGAATCAATATGGCAATTACTTCTAAATACAGGTCTACCTTTTGAAAGTTATTAACCTGGTTCAAACTCCATCTTGTTGCAGTTGTGTTCACTTACATACCCATAAAACAAATCACAGAAGCAGAAAAAAAGAAAACCTTGGTGATTCCTTTCCACATTTCAACTTTTCTAGTTTATAAAAGGTATATAAAGTGCTGTATGTTTTGGTCCATGCCTTCCTCAGGCATAAAAACAATGGATCTTTTATCCTCATTTCATCTACTCTGTTGTTACTATTTCTCCCACAGTGACCTACGTTTTTCCCACCAGTTGTGCTCCTTCATTTCCCTACCTTTCCTGTAGCTTTTGAATAGTCTGTTTCCTCTATGTGTAACTCCCTTTCCATCAGCTTGTTATGAATGATTATACGGCCTTGATATTTCAGCCTCTATAATATAGCCTCCCCAGGGAAGGCTTACAGAATTGCCTAAGCCATAACCTTCACTTGTATTTTCCCACCAGTAATATTATTTTAAAAAACCACAGCACCTCTCAATTCTTGCTATTAGTGATGCCAAATATGGAACTCAGGGATGGAGTGGGGTGGGGTGGGGGGTGATGCATCTGGTTGAGTGCACATGTTACAATGCACAAAGACCGAGATTCAAGCTCCCAGTCCCCACCTACAGGGGGAAAGTTTTGTGAGTGATGAAACAGTGTTGCAGGTCTCTCTCTACCACCCTCCCTCTCTCTTGCTTTCTCTCTCTCTCTTTCTCTCTCTCTCTCTTTCTCCCTCTCTCTCTCTCTCTCTCTCTCTCTCTTTCCCTATTTTCTCACTCCCACTCAGTTTCTCTCTGTGTCTATCCAATAAATAAGTAAATAAATATTTAAATAACAATATCAATAAATATGGTATCTGGACCTCACTTACAAATCCTATATACTATTGCTGTGCTACCCATCCAGTCTCTAAATACTACATTTCTAATATGATTAACAGTTACTTTAGGGAGTCGGGCTGTAGCGCAGCGGGTTAAGCGCAGGTGGCGCAAAGCACAAGGACCGGCATAAGGATCCCGGTTCAAACCCCGGCTCCCCACCTGCAGGGGAGTCACTTCACAGGCGGTGAAGCAGGTCTGCAGGTGTCTAACTTTTTCTCCTCCTCTCTGTCTTCCCCTCCTCTCTCCATTTCTCTCTGTCCTATCCAACAACGACAACAACAACAATAATAACTACAACAATAAAACAACAAGGGCAACAAAAGGGAATAAATAAAATAAATATTAAAAAAACAGTCACTTTACCACTTATTTTACAGATATAAAAAAGCTCATTTAATTTACTTTAACACTAGCTTTAAGAATCAACAAAATGTATGTAGAATTTCTAGAATGAATTAACAACAGGGAGTTTTTTAATATCTAGAAAATAAAATTATATAATTACAAAAATAAAACCTAAACTCCAACTTGTAACTGAAATGATATGGAATCTGGGAGCTGGCACAGTGGATAAAGCACTAGAATCTCAAGCAGGAGGTCCTGAGTTCAATCCCTGGCAGCACATGTACAGAGTGAAGTCTGGTTATTTCTCTCTATCTTCCTTTGTGATAAATAAATAAATGCAATATTTGAAAAAATAAATGATATGGTATAAAAATATTACAGTAACACAATGTTCAAATTTGCAGGCTCAGGATTCTTTCAGATCCTTAAGGACTACCAAGAGTACCAAAGTGATATGGCTATATGGGTCATTGTTAAAATAGATATCAGACAGATGTCTGAGAATCAATTTATATTGCTTAGTGTACTACCATAATATTCCCTACTTCTAAGTCATTCAACTTTTCAGTTATTATAAACTTGTTAAGGTAGAATCTATAAAACTGAGCACAGTACTTTCTATGTCATATTAATAAAGAGAGCCTTCATCTTGAGAAATCATTCCTAGTTCTACCATACTTGAAATATATTGGCCATAGTTTTTGAGAACAGTCTTTTCTTTCACATATTAATTTTAGATGAAATTATACTTATAAGCATTTCACCCCTTAAGGATAAAGTATTCACTCAATCCTAACCTCATATTCAAGTGTTCAAGGTTTTCCTAGAACTTTCCAAATACACACAGACACACACACACACACACACACACACACACACACACACAAATACATACAACATGCCACTTAGAGAAGGATTGCTGATCCCTTATTTAACACACAGAGAGGAATCACTGAATATGAGATAACTTCAGATATTTTCTCCTGCACATAGATCACTGGATAATAAAAGTACTCTCTAGCTGGCCAGAAAATTTCACATAGGATAGAGTACCAAACTAATAAGCAGGAGATTCAACATTTGATCCCCAGTATAGTGCAGGTGATAGAATAATGCCCTGGTGTATTCATATTCATTCATTCACAACCCCCCTCTCTCTCCCTCTCCCTCTCTCCCTCCCTACCTCCCTCTCTTTCTCAAAAAGAAAAAAAAAAGTTTTCTTTGGAGCAATACCTGAACTAAAGTGAGCATAAGGCTAGCTTTGGCTGGAAGGAGAGAGAATCAAAGTAAAAAAAAAAATTGAATAGTGGTATATGCATGGGTGATTGCAGCATATACAAGGAAAAACTGAAGGTGATGGTGTAAAAGGAAGAATGCACAAATAACTGTGAGGCAGAAATAGGTGTCAGATAGGAAGGCACTTAATTTTCACACCCATTTGTGAATGTGATATATTAGCGCGTAATCAAATTAGATTTAAAGGGCAGCTAGAATTTAAGCTTAGAGCGTAAGGTATGAAAAGGAATCACAGGAAAAAAACTGTATCTTATTCATATTTGTATCTCTATAGTCAGTACAATAACTTAACATGTGCTAAAGAAATATTATTGACTGAGAACTGACTGAAAGTGTTGTGTGCAATCCTCAATTCATACCAGGTAGCAGAGGATGTAAGACAACTTACTTAAAACAATGAGGAGATTAAGACAATGACATGATCTTGACTGTCCACAGTGATATATCTTATTGGGATGTATTGTAGTGTCATAAAACATTTTAAAATAAACTAGTGACATTTTAAAAGCAATCCTTCAGAAAAATTTCTTTAAAAGCAACTGTATTCAGAAAGACTGGAGCAAGAGTTGTCTTTGATGTCATTTCTGTCAGAGAAATATCATTGATTAAGTTTTTTTAAAATAACAGGGGAGGGATTAGAGAAATAAAGCTCACTTATTTTTTTATACTTGCCACCACATTACACAAATGAAAACATTTCCTGATTTCTTTCACTTTCTAAAAATGACTCTCTCCTACACTTTATGTGAGAACTTTGGTGTTCAAAAATGTTTAATTGTAAAAACTATATGGAGTCCAAGAAGATGGGATTTAATACCATCTTTACAGTAAAGTGCATGCTACCTTCAAAATAGCCAAGGTTACATTTTAGGAAGCACTTACTTTAAGAACACTGATGAAAAGGGAGCCAAGATGATGACTCGGAAGCCACTGCTGGCGCGAGCTCTGACAACAACTGCTAGAAAGGGTAGGATACCTGACCGTCAGCAGGATGGTGAATAAGAGGTCCTATATGTGACATCAAGGAGGTGATTATAGCTCAATTTGGATTAGAAAACAGAGAAAAATAAAGGAAATTTTCTCATTATATCTGAAGCACACCACTCTCCCCCACCCTATAACCAGACCCCAGGGGCTGGAGAGCTGCTACTAGCAGGCAGGCTCCCTGTTGAGATTTTTTCTTTACTAAGATTCCTGGCTCACCAGGGGTGTGATTCCAGTCCTTTTCCTTTCTGATTCCCTTTGCTTTTTTTTTTTCTTTTAAAGCTCAATTGGAGTGACATTATATCTGGCCAATCAAAGCCTCACCCTGCCTAGGAAAGACTACCTGGAGGGATTTTTTTTTTTTTAACAATTGTCTGTCTTTGCTCAGGCTGCCTGAGCCAATCAGGAGCCATCCAAGCTGAAGACTGACTGTTAGGGTTTTTTACTCTGCTCTATTTTATTATTACTATTATATATACATGTGTCCCCCCCCCCCCTTCAGGTTGACCAAAATTAACTTTTGGTGTATTTTCCATTGCTAGGTGACTGGGTGTCCTATCCATTGTTAGAGGAACTTGTTTCACTCTACCTACCTCCTCTATTCACTCTCCCCTTTCTCCCTCCTCCTAGCTAATTAAAAAAAAAAAAAACTTTCCTTTCACTGCTCTTTTTTTTTCTTGTCTTCTTTTATTCCTTCCTCCTTCTTCTGCTTTCTGAATTCACTGATACTCGTTTGTGAATTATTTTAGGGAAGAAATCTGACTCAGAGTGGAGTCTCTTTATATGTGTCTATTATATACTTCCCTTTCTCCTCTTGCTACCCCTAGAATTTACAGTGGACAGTAGATTTACATAATTGTCTATTCTTACTATCACTTTTTTCCTGTCCCTTTCTTTTTCATTTGGATTTGGTTGCTATTTTTTCTTGGACTGGAGACATTGTTTGGCTAACTGGTATTTGTTAAACTGCTTCAATCCTTGCTTCAGTTACTATTGTAATTTCTGAGGTTGGTGACTGCATTTGTCATAAAGGTTGTTGTTGGGATATTGTACAAATGTGGTTGAGTTAGGCAGGACCCACAAACCACCATATTTCCATGCGAGTATTATTATTTACATATCAGTCTTCTGTCTTGTTTTAAAAATGACTCCTCTGCCACCACATTACACCCTCAGGCTATTGCCTATTCCCACAAGCTAAAAAACTATAGCAACCATTGCTACAGAAGCTTTTTACCTTCCCAGAGTGCCTTGTTTTCTCCACCCCCTTTCCTAGCCAATTCATTCTCCTATAAAAGTTACTCCTGTTTCCGCTCTCTTTATCTTCCATGTCCTGACCTGGAGAAGACCTGGAGAAGGGCTGGCATGCATAGCAGGAGGCGACCATTTTGCTAGCTCCACGTGGCATAAACCCGCTGTGCCCACACCCGACTCTGGGATGTCCACATCAATAAAGAATTGTATTACAATGCCAACATGAGTTATTTGTCTCTCTCTCTCTGGCAAAGCTAGCCTTGTAGGTATTTAGTATAGTGTGGCTTGTACTCAAAATAGAAAAACTGAAGAAAAACAGAACATAAAAATAAAAAACGCATCAATTAAAAAAAATGGTTAAACCAAGAGCAAATAAAACTGCTACTACAATGAATGAAGACAGGAGCCCAGAAGAAACTACAAATCAGTCAAGAGTAACCATAGATAAAAAAATATGCAAGCAATAGTAAACTTATTAATCACAGAAATGACAACTATGGAGGAAAGGGCTAGCAGAATTAGGGAAACAACAGATGAGACCGGCAAGGAAAATACTAGCTACCTCAAGGCAGAGAACTGAAAGCTGAAATGTCTGAACTGAAGAAAGAAGCCGAGGGAAGGGAAAGCAGACTTACAGAAGCAGAAAACAGAATTAGTCAGACAGAGGATGAGCTAGAGAAAACTAAGAAAGAGGTAAAAGAGCTCAAAAAGAGATTGAGAGACACTGAAAACAATAACAGACATATGGGATGATCTCAAAAGAACTAACATTTGTATAATTGGCCTGCCAGAGGAAGAAAGAGAGGAAGGGGAAGGAAACATTCTAGAGGAAATTATAGAAGAAAACTTCCCAGACCTGAACAACATAAAGGACATTAAGATTCAAGAGGCCCAGAGAGTTTCAAAGAGAATCAACCCAGACCTGAAGACACCAAGACACATAGTTACAATGAAAAGAAGTAAAGATGAAGAAAGGATCCTAAAGGCTGCAAGAAAAAAACAAAAAGTCGCACACAGGGCAAAACCCATAAGACTGTCAGCAGACCTCTCCACTCAAACTCTAAAAGCCAAAAGAGTATGGCAAGATATCTTTCAAGCCCTGAATGAAAAGGGGTTTCAGCCAAGGGTAATATATCTTGCTAGACTTTCATTCAAAGTAGATGGAGAGATCAAAACCTTCTCAGACAGAGAACAGTTAAAGGAGGCAACCATCACCAAAGCTGCCCTGAAAGAGGTTCTAAAATACCTTTTATAAACAAGAACATCACTATAATATTTGCCATATATCAGAGAAAATAAAAAATTGTTGAATAATTGCATTACAATACATTAAATCCATAATATCAATAAATGTCAATGGTTTAAACTCACCCATCAAAGGGCACAGAGTGGGAGGATGGATCAGAAAAAATAATGTCTCTCTTTTAAAATAAATAAATAAAAAGAATACTGATGAAAAGACTTTATAGAAAAGTGAGTTTTAAATTATGTGGTTGGCTAAGATTATCATGAATTATTTAGTATACTTTACAGAGTTATGTAAAATATACTTTTCCCTACCCTTGTATCACTGTTAGAACTGTTTCTTTTAAACCAGTGGAATGGGACCAAGTTACTCTACATAGCCTTGAGGCGAAGTTACAAGACTTGTAGATTCTGCATGGTTTCTTGGAAAAAAATCACCTATCAGGATTATCTTGAGAACACCATGCTTCAAGAACACTAACCCATGTGGAATTATTTTGCATAATGAGATGGGGATGGAGGGAGGGAGGGAGGGAGGGAGAGAGAGAGAGAGAGAGAGAGAGAGAGAACAAAGAAGATAGACTACAGATGTAGGAGTGAAGAAACAATTTTGCATGTGGACTGACTGGTCACAGCCACTCCACCTGATGTCATGAGAATCCCTGACTCAGTCTTTAATTATTGCTCCTTTAAATTGTAATGAAAGTAAAATGTTTATTTTTAGCTACTACATTTTTGGATAATTTTTTACATAGTAACAGGTCATTAGAAAAGCCAGGGACAGCAAAAGTCATAATATTGCTACTTATTTACTTACTTTTTCCCGCATATTTTCACTAGGGCTCAGTCCTTGCACTATGAATCTACTGCTTTGGGGGGCATTTTTCTTCTCTTCTCTTCTTTTTCTTTCTTTTTCTTCTCTTTTATCGTTCTCTTCATTTTTTATTAGATAAGACAAAGAGAAATTGAGAGGGGAAGAAGGAAAAGGAAACAGCAACACTTCTTCACCTCTTTTTCATCACTTCAGGTGGGGACCAGGGGCTGGAGCACTGGTCTTTGAGCATAGTAATGTGTAAACCCAGCTGGGTATGCCTATTTCCAGTACCATACTGGAAAATGAACTCAAGGCCACCTGCATGTGATATACCCCTGCTGAGTAGCCTCTCTGGCCCATACTTCTAACTCTTTTGAGCTAAATTTTATTTTAATAAAAATTTAATTTTAATTCTCTTAGTGGTTGTGGAGGGGAAAAGACAGTGAGAGATAAGAGATGAGTAGAGAAAGAGAAGGCAAAATAGAAAGAAAAAGGAATCTAGATAGAGTTCCCCTGGTGCTTTATACCTTGTTTCCATGTGATACTGGGACTAAAATCTGGGGCCTCCTATCCAACAAAGTGTATACTCAACCAAATAAAAACTATCTCTCAGTCCATGACTATTTTTTTTAATGATATCAAATGATGCTAAAGGTGTGTGTGAGCACTGAGCTAAGCATGGACAGTTTAAGCACTGATGGTAAATTGAATTGATCCTATAAATATATATATACATACAACTAGTAGAAAAAAAAACAAAAGCTAGAGAAAATGAAATAAAAGGAATGAAGAAAAATTCTAGTAGTCAGCACTGATCTGTCAAATAGGGCTCATTCTAAAATTACAGTACTTTAGCTCAAAGGGTCTTTTTTTTTAATCCTTCTCATCTCTGTGAGAATCCTTTAGCCCCAGTGACTCACCTCCAATTCCCTACCCCACAGCTAGGTCAATTAAAATCAATTTTCAGTTTTTAAAAAAACCAACAAACAAGGAAAGACTTAAGACTTAAATGAATAGAGAGAAAGATCTGACAAAGGTTTTACTGAAAACTCTCTGCACATTACACATTCAGAGGCTAAAAATGTAATACGCACTTTCTTGTTATCCTGGAAAAATTTATTTTCTTTCCTCTCAGCCACTCCCAAAAATGGAGTCTAAAAATGCTTGGTCTAAAATTTTCCTTTTTCATAGAAATTGTTAGACTGTAAACTTAAAAAGGTGCTGTGCTTTCAGAAAATATTTTCCACCAAATTCATTGATTGTTTCCTGCCCATAGATAATCCTGAGTAAGTATGTTCATTGATTTATGACTATTCTAAAAGCCCCAGTTTTCCTGAATTATTCTAGTATATATAAAGCCAACTGATTCTAATTCATTTCTTTAATCTATGGACTGTATAAGATGTTTTTCAGTTATTCCAATAGGATTTGCAGATGTGCAAAACATATATTTTAATGCTAATACCTTCTCTAAATATCTCATATTTTAAATGATCTGCTGATGGGTGTCATAGTACTTTAAGTGGAGTTAAATATATGTGTGCTTAGCTCATACACAGTGATCTGTCATAGACATTTAGTGACTCTGACATCATGTAACTATCTGATATGGACATTTGTTTTTTGTTGTCTTGGGTAGTGACACTCAAACAGCATAATATTTGAGCAGTCATTAGCCTTCAGATAGTAAGTGTAAATCATTATGATTGTGAAGCATAGGAGATGTGGTGTTCTTTGAATTTGCAAAATTGCACTAATTTTTTTTCTTAAAATTTGCCATAAATACCAATAACTGACAGGACTTGCTTTTCCACAGATTTATTACAGCAAATATTGGAATGTGATGACCCATAAAACATTTCTTGAGGTGATAAAGCTCAATAATTCAAATAGAACAGTTTCACTATCCTTATGCCTGTCTCTATCAAAAGTATATGAACTTCTCAGTTAAAAGATTTCAAAGATATAATAAGCTCAGCCTCCTTAGAAAAGAAATATCCTCCTTAACTATGCTAGAAACTAAAAAAGTTGAACAAAAACATGAAATGCTCTCAGGCTAATGTGATCACCTATATATTTTCTGTGCTTCATTATCTGGAAATCAGTAAAAGGGATCAAGAAGTACAAATTTCTAGTTTTTCCCATGTGGCAGCACAGAAGCAAAAGAAATTTCCTCTTGGGCAGAGCCAAGATGGCAGAATGACAACGTCTCCTGACTTTCTCCAAAGCAGCATCAGGAAATTCTCAGTGACAGCAAGATTTCAAGGCCAGTGGTAGAGAAATTGTTCAGGAGGAGTGGGAATGGAGCCAAGGAATAGAAGTGAAGATCCTGTATTTTCTGTTTTTACTTGTGCATATCTGTGACATATCTTGTGCAAAAAGACTGACATGATAAGGTTGTTCTTTTTTTCTCGCTCTCCTTCATTTCCTCTCCTTTCCCACAATCTCTTAAATTTATGTTTGACAGAGGATTTTTGTAATTGTCTATTCTTGTTTTGTATTTTTTTCCAGCTAATGTTGCTGGGGTTTTTTTGTTTGTTTGTTTGTTTTTGCTTTTTGTGGGTAAAGTCTTTGTAGATGACAGGCTTTGGTTGAACTGCATTAATGATCATATTTGTAAGTGTCAACCCGGCTTTGACCTAGCACGTTATGATTGGGTCCTCCTCAATCGCTATCCAACAGGTCATGGCCGGTGTGCCGCTATGTTCCATGCTGGGGAGCCAGAGACGACCCGAACTGCCCCTGCGGCTACAGACAGACTATGACCCACATAGTCAATGACTGCCACCTCTCCAGATTCAAAGGAGGTCTCGAAACTTTACATCAGGCTCAACCTGACGCTGTTGACTGGCTACAGAAGAAGGGCAAACACTAGAAGAAGAACTGTTGTATTTGCTGAGGTTTGTAACCTCAGCTGAAGAGGCCTTTGGTTTAGTGGAACTTTTCCTCACTAAACACAACAACTGAATATAAATAGTCAAGGGACAAAAATACAAAACACACCAATTAAAAAAAAAAAGCTAAATCGAATGCAACTAAATTAAATATGGCAGTGAATCAAGACAGAAGCCCAGAAAAAAATTCCAAGTAGGCCAGAAGCAACTATAAATAAGGAAAATGTCTAAACATTATTGCTGTATTAATCACAGAAGTGAGGACAGCTATGAAGGAAAACACTATTAAAAATAGGGAAATAACAGATGAAACCCTCAAGGAAAATACTAACTACTTCAAGGTAATTAGAGATCTGAGAGCTGAAATAGGTGACATAAAAGGACAACTAGCAGAACAAGCTAATACTGTAACTGAACAAAGTAACTTGAGGGAAGGAAAAGAAGGTTAACATAAGGAGAAAACAGAATCAGCCACAAAGAGTGAGCTAGAGAAAACTAAGAAGGAGGTAAAAGAGCTAAAAATGAGACTGAGAGACACTGAAAACAACAACAATAACATAAGGGATGACCTCAAAAGAAGTAACATTTGTATTAGCGTACTAGAGGTAGAAAGAGAGGGGAATAAAACATCCTAGAGGAAATAATACAAGAAAACTTCCCAGCATTAAACAGCAGAAAGGAAATTAAGATTCAACAGGCCCAGAGAGTCCCAAACAGAATCAACCCACACCTGAAGACATCAAGACACATCATAGTTACAATGAGAAGAAGTAAGGATAAAGAAAGGATCCTTGGAGTTGGGTGGTAGAGCAGTGGGTTATGCACATGTGGCGCAAAGCACGAAAACTGGTAGAAAAATCCCTGTTCGAGCCCCTGGCTCCCCACCTGCAGGGAAGTCGCTTCACAGGCAGTGAAGCAGGTCTGTAGGTGTCTGTCTTTCTCTCCCTCTCTCTGTCTTCCCCTCCTCTCTCCATTTCTCTCTGTCCTATCTAACAATGACATCATCAACAACAACAATAATAATTACAACAACAATGAAAAACAATAGGGCAACAAAATGGGATATAAATATAAATAAATAATTTTGTTTAAAAAGAAAGGATTCTAAAGGCTTCAAGAGAAAAACAAAAAGTCACATACAGGAGAAAAACCTATAAGACTATCAACAGACTTCTCCAATCAAACTCTAAAAGCCAGAAGAGAATAGTAAGAAATCTACTGAGCTCTCAATGAAAAACAGGTTTCAACCGAGGATAATATACCCTCCTAGACTTTTATACAGACTAGATGGAGGGATAAAAACCTCTGCAGACAAGCAACAGTTAAGGGAGGCAACCATCACCAAACATGTCCTGAAAAAGGTTCTAAAAGACAACTTATAAACAAGAACATCAACAAAATACTTACCATATATAAGAGTAAATAAAAAATTTTGAATAATGGCACTTCAATACCTTAAATCAATACTATCAACAAATGTCAGTGGCTTAAATTCACCCATTAAAAGGCACAGAGTAGGGGGATGGATCAGTAAACACAACCCAGGGATTCGGGTGGTAGCACAGCAGGTTAAGCGCATGTGGCACAAACTGTAAGGACTGGCATAGGAAAACAGTTCGAGCCCCCGGCTCCGGAGCTGCAAGGAAGTCACTTCACAGGTGGTAAAGAAGGTCTGCATGTGTCTATCTTTCTCTCCGTCTCTCTGTCTTCCCATCCTCTCTTCATTTCTCTCTGTCTAACAACAATGACATCAAAAACAATAACAATAATAACTACAACAACAATAAAAATAACAAGGGCAACACAAGGGAAAATAAATAAATAAATATTAAAAAATTTTTTAAAAGAAAGAAAAACAACCCAACCATATGTTGCTTGCAAGAATCCCACCTGACCCAGTAAGACAAACACAGACTTAAGGTCAAAGGATGGAAAACTATCATACAGGCAAGTGGACCACAAAAAAGGCAGGAACAGCCATTCTCATCTCTGACACAACAGACTTTAAATTAAAGAAAGTAATAAAAGATACACAAACTATCAAAATATTTGGGACACAGCTAAAGAAGTACTGAGAGGGAAACTTATAGCCATACAATCACATATTAAACACCAAGAAGAAGCTCAAATGAACGACCTTACTGCACACCTCAAGGACTTAGAGGAAAGGAGCAAAGCAACCCTAAAGCAACCAGAAGGACAGAAATCACTAAAGTTAGAGCAGAAATAACATCAAAAATAAAAGAACCATACAAAAGATCAATGAAGCCAAATGTTGGTTCTTTGAAAGATTAAACCCTAGCCAGACTCACCAAACAAAAAAGAGAGAAGACTCAAATTAATAGAATTGTAAACGATAGAGGAGATATCACAACTGACACCACAGAAATCCAGAGAATCTTGCAAAACTTCTATAAAGAACTATACGCCACCAAGCTAGAGAATCTGGAAGAAATGGAACAATTCCTAGAAGCATATGCCCTTCCAAAACTGAATCAAGAAGAACTACAAAATCTAAATGCACCAATCACAGACAAAGAAATTGAAACCGTTATTAAGAATCTCCCCAAGAACAAAAGTCCTGGACCAGATGGCTTCACAAAGGAATTCTACAAAACTTTCAGGAAACAGTTAGTACCCATACTTCTTACTTTTCCATAAGATTGAAGAAACAGGAATACTCCCTTCTACCTTCTATGAAGCCAACATCACCCTGATACAAAAAGCTGATAGGGAAAGAACAAAAAAGGAAAACTACAGACCAGTATCACTGATGAACATAGATGCCAAAATATTAAACAAGATCTTGGCCAACCAATACAGCAACATATCAAAAAGATTATTCATCATGACCAAGTGGGATAAATCCCAGGAATGCAAGGCTCGTTCAACATCCATAAATCAATCAATATCATTCACCACATGAATAAAAGCAAAGCCAAAAACCACATGATTATCTCAATAGATGCAGAGAAAGCCTTTGACAAAATCCAACACCCATTCATGCTCAAAACTACAAAAAATGGGAATAGATGGGAAATTCCTCAAGATAGTGGAGTCTATATATAGCAAACCTACAGCCAACATCATACTCAATGGACAGAAGCTGAAAGCATTCCCCCTCAGATCAGGGACTAGACAGGGCCGTCCACTGTCACCGTTACTCTTCAACATAGTATTGGTAGTTCTTGCCATAGCAATCAGGCAAGAGAAAGAAATCAAAGGAATACAGATTGGAAGGGAAGAAGTCAAGCTCTCACTATTTGCAGATGATATGATAGTATACATAGAAAAACCTAAAGAATCCAGCAGAAAATTACTGGAAGTTATTAGGGAATATAGCATGGTATCAGGCTACAAAATCAATGTATAAAAGCAATGACATTTCTTTATGCAAACACTAAATCTGAAGAAGAAGACATCCAGTAATCACTCCCATTTACTGTTTCAATCAATACCTAGGAATAAAGTTGACCAAAGAAGTGAAAGACTTGTATGCTGAAAACTATGAGTCACTACTCAAGGAAATAGAAACTGATACCAAGAAATGGAAAGATATCCCATGCTCATGGATTGGAAGAATAAATATCATCAAAATGAATATTCTCCCCAGAGCCATATGCAAATTTAATGCAATACCCATCAAAGTTCCACCAAGCTTCTTTAAGAGAATAGAACAAATACTACAATCATTTATCTGGAACCTGAAAACACCTAGAATTGCCAAAACCATCTTGAGGAAAAGAAACAGAAATGGAGGCATCACACTCCCAGACCTTAAACTATATTATCAAGCCATCATCATCAAAACAGCATGGTACTGGAACAAAAATAGGCACACAGACCAGTGGAACAGAATTGAAATCCCAGAAATAAATCCCCACGCCTATGGACATCTAATCTTTGATAAGGGGACCCAAAGGATTAGGAAAAAGGCTCTCTTCAATAAATGGTGCTGGGAAAACTGGGTTGTAACATGCAGATGAATAAAATTGAACCACTTTACCTCACCAGAAACAAAAATCAACTCCAAATGGATCAAAGACCTAGATGTCAGACCAGAAACAATCAAATACTTTGAGGAAAACATTGGTAAAACACTTTCCCACATACACCTCAAGGACATCTTTGATGAATCAAACCCAATTGCAAGGAAGACTAAAGCAGAAACAAACCAATGGGACTACATCAAATTGAAAAGCTTCTGCACATCCAAAGAAACTATGAAATAAACAGAGAGACCCCTCACAGAATGGGAGAAGATCTTCACATGCCAGACATCAGACAAGAAACTAATCACCAAAATATATAAAGAGCTCAGCAAACTTAGCACCAAAAAAGCAAATGACCCCATCCAAAAATGGGCAGAGGAAATGAACAAAACATTCACCACAGAGGAGATCCAAAAGGCTAACAAACATATGAAAAACTGCTCTAGGTCACTGATTGTCAGAGAAATGCAAATTAAGACAACACTAAGATACCACCTCACTCCTGTAAGAATGGCATACATCAAAAAGGCCAGCAGCAACAAATGCTGGAGAGGATGTGGGGGCAGAGGAACCCTTTTATATTGCTGGTGGGAATGTAAATTGGTCCAGCCTCTGTGGAGAGCAGTCTGGAAAACTCTCAGAAGGCTAGACATGGACCTAACATATGATCCAGTAATTCCTCTCCTGGGGTTATACCCCAAGGACTCCATAACACCCAACCAAAAAGAGGTGTGTACTCCTATGTTCATAGCAGCACAATTCATAATAGCTAAAACCTGGAAGCAACCCAGGTGCCCAACAACAGATGAGTGGCTGAGAAAGCTGTGGTATATATACACAATGGAGTATTATGCAGCTATCAAGAACAATGAACCCACCTTCTCTGACCCATCTTGGACGGAGCTAGAAGGAATTATGTTAAGTGAGCTAAGTCAGAAAGATAAAGATGAGTATGGGATGATCCCACTCATCAACAGAAGTTGACTAAGAAGATCTGAAAGGGAAACTAAAAGCACGACCTGACCAAATTGTAAGTAGGACACCAAAGTAAAAACCCTGCGGTGAGGGGTAGACATGCAGCTTCCTGGGCCAGTGGGGGGACGGAGTGGGTGGGAGGGATGGGTCACAGTCTTTTGGTGATGGGAATGGTGTTTATGTACGCTCCTATAAAATGTAGACATATAAATCACTAGTTAATTTGAGAGGGGTAAAATTAATTGTCTCAAATTTTTTCAAAACACAAACTGAATCTTTTTAATATATAGACTGTGTATTTGATATGCGGACTCTCTCAAAGGCCTAGACCAAGTAGATCAGAAGCAGCTATATACAAGATACTGGGTACTGTACAGCAAACCATAACAAAAGTACCTTTCAAAGTTAACCCAATTACCAAATAATGTGATGATAACATTAACTATCGTTTGTCTTTTTGAACCCTAAGACAGCAGGAACCTTACACCTCCATTATAGAGCCCCTACTTCCCCCAGTCCTGGAACCCTTGGATAGGGCCCACTTTCCCGTTGCCTCTCCCAATCCATATCTAATAATATTGCATCTGCCGATCACAACCTAACCAATGCAATGATTGCCACCTCAACATGCTTCACTTCAGACTGTGTCCAAAGACTTCACATGTGGAATGACAACCCTTTAGCTTCATTACCCGGGTGAGACCTTTCCTTTCATAGTAGACTCTAATTTCATCTCAGGTGGTTCACTTTCTAACAAAGTCCCAAAACCTAGATATACACCAGTTTCTGTGAGAGAGAGCATATGTTCACACGTATCCATAAACTACTGCAAAATATATACCTGAAAGCAGAAGTACACTAGAGTTTGCAGTGAGTACCTCCCTAACACTTCCTCTCCACTATTCCAAGCTTTGGGTCCATGATTGCTCAACAATTTGTTTGGCTTTGTAAGTTAACTCTCTTTTCAGTCACCAGGTTCCAGATGCCATCAGGATGCTGGCCAGGCTTCCCTGGATTGAAGACCCCACCAATATGTCCTGGAGCTCAGCTTCCCCAGAGACACACCCTACTAGGGAAAGAGAGAGGCAGACTGGGAGTATTGACCGACCAGTCAATGCCCATGTTCAGGGGGGAAGCAATTACAGAAGCCAGACCTTCTACCTTCTGCAACCCTCAACGACCCTGGGTCCATGCTCCCAGAAGGATGGAAAATGGGAAAACTATCAGGGGAGGGGGTGGGATATGGAGATTGGGTGGTGGGAATTGTGTGGAGTTGTACCCCTCCTACCCTATGGTTTTGTTAATCCTTTCTTAAATAAAAAAATTTTTAAAAAAAGAAATTTTCTTACTTTATAATTTATAATACTTCCCAGCCTTTTCACAAGCTATTGAAAAATGTCAGCTTTTTTTAAACTTTAAAGGTTTAGATGTTTCCTCCCACTTGTGAAAAGTTGTCCACTAAAATAACAAAAACATTATTAAACATAATGATCAATGTTTGGTTAGATTTATTTATCTATTTTTGACAGGTGACACAGGCAGTGATAAATCAGACCTTCATCACCAGGAAAATAACTTATAGCAGCCCTGGTTATATGTAATTTCGTATTCTCAGTCTAATGGATTTTGCAAATCAGAAGATAACTTTTAATATATTCATGTTACTTTGTTAGTCTTAGAATAGGACATTTTTGTATTGATATTTTAAAAAGCACCTGCTACCACAATATGAAAAATATGATCTAATGTTAGTTAAAATTTTCCCATTTTAAGAATTTTGTTTGTTCTACTATAATCAATTAACATTTGGCACAATATTATTTGTAATAATTCATCTCATCAGCAATATATTAAGCCACTAGGCATGTGCTCATAATGAATAGAGTCCATGTTTAATTCAAACTCATAGAGAAAAAAACATTATTTTAAAATGATATTAATATTGTGACACCTTAACAAAGGATCATGGGATTTAATGTCAGAGCTACCATTCTTTATATAATTCAGATGTTTACTTGGGCAAGATGAGAAGTGAATAGGACATTTTAATCTATGTGCATAATTTTAGAACTATAAAAATGTATATTATCAACAGTTTAATTTTATCTTTTTACTCATTTATAGAATAGGCATAAAACAGAACAGAGATTTGCTAAGTGGTAACTTGTGATTTCACAGAATCCATGCTTATAGCTGCACATATTTTCCAGCGGAAGAATTTCCTCAGTATCTATAAGATCACTTTTAATTTGAAGATCATTTCTCATTACATAAATTAGGTAGTTAATAAAAAATAGAAATTCCAATCACAACAACTAGTCAGAAATACTGTATTTCTTTTCATTTTGATTAGGAGTTGAAAGGGTGAATAACTATAGAAAAATGAGTGCTGTCATGAGAAATATTTGCCTTAGATATCTAAAATGTTTTTTACTTTTTAACTCTAAAGTTATTTTTATTAAGACATGGAGACACTATTTCCTTTCAATGACTGACCCCTAAGAAGAACTTCTCATATTGTATTTCTATAAAAAGATATATTGTGAAAAGATTTAGAAATCTTGAAATTCTTTTAGTGAAAGCTTATCATCTAAGATTGCTTTGTTTCTTAATATTTTGAGTATGTATTTGTAAATAATTTCCTCTGTTCAGTTACTTAGATTTTATTTTATTTATACACAAGCTTTTATTATATGCCACAAATATTATTTTATCCTTTAATTTTTCAAGCCATTTTTTATTTGTGATTAATAGTGGTTTATACAATTATAAGATTACAGGATATAATTTTACACTATATTCACAAGGTCTATCTAAATGAACTAAATAAAAATTACATATATAGTGGCCAGGTGGCGGCGCACCTGGTGGGGCACACCTGTAATAATGTGCTAGTTTTAGTCCCTGGTTTCCACCTACAGGGGGAAAGTCTCAAAGTGGTGAAGTAGGGCTGCAGGTGTCTCTCTATGTCTCTCCTTCTTTATTACTCCCTTCCTCCTCTACTTCTAGCTGTGTCTATCCAGTAAATAAAGATTTAAAAAAAAATGAAACTCATGCTGGTGGGCTTCAATGTCACACTATTTTAAAAAATCACATATTTTAAACTAAAGACAAAATAGATGAAAATTATTTGAATTACGGTCCCCATTTATGACTGATTACACATATGTGTGTGATATTGCACAAATCACTTCAGGTATTGTAAGGGCTTTATTATATGAATATATTATATGAAGAGTATAGCTTTTAGAACTAGTCTATCTCAAAAATATCATTAAGCTTGTGTTTTTGAAATGCAGCTAGTATGATGTTCAATTTCTTTAACTGGTTTTGACTAACCTATCACACAAATGTGTTGTTAAAAAAATAAAAATACAGACACTCTGAAGGGGTAATACCGTGCTGCCCTTCACATAGAAATAGTCCAAACAGTACTTACAGAAACATATATGTCTAACTTTTAGAAAAGCAACTTTAACTTTTGCTTATCCTATGCCTTGTCATTTCTTTTCCTTCCACCCTCATTAAGAGATAACTCAGGTGTAGTAGAATAAAGAAAGTTATTTAGCTTACAATGGCAGACCTCTATAACTTTGATTTTATTGCTGAATAAGCTTCTCTGCACACTCCCCTCAGGACAACAGGAATGCATATCTGTCTTCAAACCTGGTCAGTTATTTAAGTGGCAGGTCGATGCATGCATACAGACAATAGATAAATGTGTTTGTGTGAACTCTGGAGAACAATGTCCTGAATGTCCTTAATTAAAACACTTTCCTGTTTCTTAGTACCTAACACATGCTTCTAAATTGATCATAAGGAACTGGCTGAAATTCATTCTGATTGCCACTAAAATCATTTTTTGAAATGTTATACTAAAATTTTCAATAGAGAATAATAACGCACTGAGCACAATCTATGCCCTTAATCCTTGCATATACATAACTGTCATAACTTCTCAAAACAGAAAAAAAAATAGCTGATCTGAACTTTTGCCTTTTTATTCCAGATTAATTTATATCCCCTACATTCTGCCACAACATTCAAAAAGGTGGTGCCAAAATTCAGGAAAACAATATTAGAAGTCAGTATTGATCTCATGCTAAAAACAGATCTTTTTTTTTTTTTTGGCCTAGAAAAACAGCCCAGTTGGATAGTGCTCTGTCTTATCATGTGCATGACCTAGGTTTGAGCCTTGTTCCTACAGCACTACACTGAAGGAAGCTTTGATAATGTTATCTCTTTCACTCTACCCCTGGTTGTTTCTGCCTGTCTTTCCGTATTTGGGAAAAAAGTTATCCTGGAGCAGTAAAACACCAGTGACAACCAAAAAACCAAACACAACAAACCTAAACCAGAATTTTTATTTTAGTGTATCCAGTTAACAGTACTTCAACAAATAAAGTCACCTGACTAGGAATGTCCTATACCACATCACTGTCATATTCACTTTATATTAACTTGCCACAAAAAGTGCACACAAAAACATCCATTGTACTTCCATTGTTCAATATTGTATTTGCTCTGAGTCCAATAGCTCAAATAGCTCAAATTTTAGGTTAATTTTGAAAAACAAGAAGCACATAATTAAACAGCAATACATAATTTTATAAATTCTGTGATATACTTGCTCTAAAATGTCGCTGACATTTGTAAATGAAGTGATTTATAGTGTTTTAAGAATACTTAACTTGGGGGTCGAGGGTAGTGCAGCGGGTTAAGGGCACATGGCACAAAGCGCAAGGACTCCTAAGGATCCTGGTTCAAGCCCCTGGCTACCCACCTACAGGGAAGTTGCTTCACAGGTGGTGAAGCAGGTTAGTAGGTGTCTAACCAACTACACCATGCCTCGGCCTTGCGTGAGCTTAATGTGCAGCTTGGCAATACGAGAATCTGGCATGAAGCCCAGCCAGTCTATCTTGGCGTTACTCTCGATCGCACTCTGTCATTTCATGAACATCTCATAAAAACTGCAGCAAAGGTGGGCGCGATGAATAACATCATTGCAAGACTGGCCAGCTCCTCATGGGGCGCCAGCGCTTCCACACTATGATCATCATCTCTGACATTATGCTATTCCACTACAGAATACTGTGCCCCAGTATGGTTCCGTAGCCCCCATGTCCACTTGGTCGATTCCAAATTATATTCCTCCATGAGGATAATTTCTGGAACCATCCGTTCCACCCTGGTTCCATGGCTGCCAGTTCTTAGCAACATCGCCCTGCCAGATATTCGTCGGGATGCGGCATCATCTAAGTTCATTTCCCACGTCTACGCTCGACCGGACCTGCCAATATACGCGGATATCTTCGCCCACCCTGTTCAACGCTTGACGTCTCGTCACCCAATCTGGTCCCCTATGCCTACACTGAACTTCTCTGTTCCAGTCTCTTGGAAACAGAGCTGGCAGTCAGCTGAGGTAAAGAACTAACACCTCATCACAGACCCCTGCAAGCGTCAACCCGGCTTTGACCTAGCATGTTATGATTGGGCCCTCCTCAATCGCTATGGAACAGGCCATGGCCAGTGCGCTGCTATGTTCCATCGCTGGGGAGCCAGAGACGACCCGAACTGCCCCTGTGGCTACAGACAGACTATGACCCACATAGTCAACGACTGCCACCTCTCCAGATTCAAAGGAGGTCTCGAAACTTTACATCAGGCTCAACCTGACGCTGTTGTCTGGCTACGGAAGAAGGGCAAACGCTAGAAGAAGAAGTAGGTGTCTATCTTTCTCTCCCCCTGTCTTCCCCTACTCTCTTTTTTCTCTCTGTCCTATCCAACAATGAACGACATCAACAACAACAATAATAACCACAACAAGGCTACAACAACAAGGGCAACAAAAGGGGGAAAAAATGGCCTCCAGGAGGATCCATGGTGCCAGCACTGAATCCCAGCAATAATCCTGGAGGCAAAAAAAAAAAAACTTAACTTAGGGCCGGGTAGTGGCGCACCTGGTTGAGCACACATGTTACAATGTTCAAGGACCCAGGTTCAAGCCCCCAGTCCCACCTACTGGGGGAAAATTTCACAAGTAGTGAAGTAGGGCCGTAGGTGTCTCTCTGTCTCTCACTCTCTCTGTCTCCCCCTTCCTTTTCAATTTCTGACGATCTCTGTCCAATAAGTAAATATATATAATAAGAAAAAATAAAAAAGAAAACTTATTTTACAAGAGAGAAAGATTAAAGAGAGCCTGAGGACTACTTAATGTACTGTTATGGCTTAAACCCAGGGCCATACGTATATAAATTATTTGATTTACTTCTTATTCTCCTCAACAGATATAGTAGTTGTTTCTCATAAGTGAGGTTTTATAGAGACATTTTAATTGCTTTGTACAAATCTAAAAACAATTTGTATGACAATAAGAATTTTTCTTCTTGTAGTGAAACTTCTAATTAAATCATAAACAAAATGATAACTCTATATACTTTAGTCCTATACTGTTCAAAAGCAAGATATACATACAGTGCCACAATCAAAAACACTCTTGTTTGTTAACTAAGCAGAGCCTTGAACATATCATCTTATTGAGTGTATATGCCCCTTTAAAATGGTAAATCTGGAATCTAGGTTCATTCCAAAATATATTTCTCCCATACTCAACACCTGGCTCTGTGGTCATTGTAATTTTCTGCATGAGGTCAAATGAAGAGAAAAAGAGCATGTGGAGAAAAGATACACTCTTAGATAATTTCCTCATGATGAAATAGTGAGAAGTCTTCATGTGGGGGAAGGTGGCGAAGTATCTGGTAAGTACACAATAATACAGTCTGGTAAGGACCTGGGTTCAAGCCCCTGATCCCCACCTGAAAGGGAAAGCTTTATAAGCAGTGAAGTAGAGCTGCAGGTGTCTCCTTGTATCTCTCTCTCTACCTCTTCCTCTCTTCTCAATTTCTCTCTGTCTCTATCCAATAATAAATACATAAAACATTAAAATAAAAAAATTAAAATACAGAAGTATTCACTTGGTATAACATAGATGCATGCATATATTTGTGGGAAAGCTGTATTATCCCTAATTAAGTACTGCTTTCTCATCTACACCTCTGTATTATATTGAAAGAAGATGATAATGTTTCATAGAGAAGCAACTGTAATGATTTTATCCGGTTGCTAAGTTATAAATGTTCAATCCAGTGAAAGAAAAAAGGGTGTTTTTGTTTTTGTTTTTGCTGTTGTTTTCTATTCCATCAGAAAATGTACTGACATAACATCTGGCATCAAATTATCTTAATACGTTTTAAGGTATAAAAATTACATCCGGGAGTCGGGTTAAACGCAGCGGGTTAAGCGCAGGTGGCGCAAAGCACAAGGACCGGCATAAGGATCCCGGTTCGAACGCCGGCTCCCCACCTGCAGGGGAGTCGCTTCACAGGCGGTGAAGCAGGTCTGCAGGTGTCTATCTTTCTCTCCTCTCTGTCTTCCCCTCCTCTCTCCATTTCTCTCTGTCCTATCCAACAACGACAACAACAATAATAACTACAACAATAAAACAACAAGGGCAACAAAAGGGAATAAATAAAATAAATATTTTTTTAAAAAATTACATCCATGAAACTTCATGAACTTTCTCTCCAGCTTACTGAAACCACAACACTTCAGTCTTTTTACCATTCCAATGAATTGCCAAAATATATAATCGTATATGCATATGAATATATTTAATTATTGGAAATATAGCAAATATTAAAGGATAAAATTTGTCACTAGAATTCTAAACAATGTAACTCTGGAAAACCCATTTCCATTACCACTGATAGTTATACATTGCCCAAAGGTCCACAGGGGAGGAAAAAGAATGCAGTTATGCAACTGATTTGGAATTCTTCAAGCAATTTTGCTCTTTGTGCCATGCTCATGGAATCTATTGGTTTAGACAGCTTACTTTCAATTCTATGTACACCTAGGGCTTCAGAATAGTAACTTTTGTAAGTATGGTCTTTGTTGATATGATTAATTAATTTTATATGAGATTACAGTGACCTGTGGTGAGTCCAAAATCCATAGATAAAATTTGTAAGTCACAGAGAGCAAAGGGCCATGTGACAATGGAGGTACAGATATTAGAGTGATATCATGGGGCAAGGAATTATAGAATTAAATGATTTTCAGCAACAGCCATCACTCCAAGAAGAATGGAATGGATTATTCTTCAGAGCTTTCAGAGGAACCTACTCTGTAGACACATTGATTATGAAATTTGGTAGCTAGAACAAGATAATAGAATTCTCTAGTTTTAAATCACCCAGTGTGCCTCTCTCTTTCCCCAGTCTGCCTCTCTCTTTCCCTAGTAGGGTGTGTCTCTGGGGAAGCTGAGCTCCAGGACACATTGGTGGGGAATTCAATCCAGGGAAGCCTGGCCAGCATCCTGATGGGATCTGGAACCTGGTGACTGAAAAGAGAGTTAACATACGAAGCCAAACAAATTGTTGAGCAACCATGGACCCAAAGCTTGGAAGAGTGGAGAGGAAGTGTTAGGGAGGTACTTACTGCAAACTCTAGTGTACTTCTGCTTTCAGGTATATATTTTGCAGTTGTTTATGGATACGTGTGAACATAAGCTCTCTCTCACAGAAACTGGTGTATATCTAGGTTTTGGGACTTTGTTAGAAAGTGAACCACCTGAGATGAAATTAGAGTCTACTATGAAAGGAAAGGTCTCACCCGAGTAATGAAGCTGAAGGGTTGTCATTCCACACGTGAAGTCTCTGGACACAGTCTGAGGTGAAGCATGTTGAGGTGGCAATCGTTGCGTTGGTTAGGTTGTGATCGGCGGATGCAATATTATCTGGTATGGATTGGAAGAGGCATATGGGAAAGTGGGCCCTATCCAAGGGTTCCAGGACTGGGGGAAGTAGAGGCTCTATAGTGAAGATGTGAGGTTCCTGCTGTCTTAGGGTTCAAAAAGACAATCGATAGTTAATGTTGTCATCACATTATTTGGTAATTGGGTTAACTTTGAAAAGTCCTTTTGTTATGGTTTGCTGTACAGTATTCAGTATCTTGTATATAGCTGTGCTATTGGATGCTTCTAATCTACTTGGTCTAGGCTTTTGAGAGAGTCCGCATATCAAATACACAGCCTATATATTAAAAAGATTCAGTTTGTGTTTTGAAAAACTTTGAGACATACAACTGATTTTCCCCCTCTCATATTAATCAACTACTGATTTATATGTCTACATTTTGCTAGGAGTGTACATAAACACGATTCCCACCACCAAAAGACTGTGACCCATCCCTCCCACCCACTCCGTCCCCCCACTGGCCCTGGAAGCTGCATGTCTACCCCTCACCACAGGGTTTTTACTTTGGTGTCCTACTTACAATTTGGTCAGGTCCTGCTTTTAGTTTCCCTTTCAGATCTTCTTCCTCAACTTCTGTTGATGAGTGGGATCATCCCATACTCATCTTTATCTTTCTGACTTAGCTCACTTAACATAATTCCTTCTAGCTCCGTCCAAGATGGGTCAGAGAAGGTGGGTTCATTGTTCTTAATAGCTGTATAGTATTCCATTGTGTATATATACCACACCTTTATCAGCCACCCATCTGTTGTTGGGCACCTGGGTTGCTTCCAGGTGTTAGCTATTATGAATTGTGCTGCTATGAACATAGGAGTACACACCTCTTTTTTGGTTCGGTGTTATGGTGTCTTTGGGGTATAACCCCAGGAGAGGAATTACTGGATCATATGTTAGGTCCATGTCTAGCCTTCTGAGAGTTTTCCAGACTGCTCTCCACAGAGGCTGGTCAATTTATATTCCCACCAGCAATGTAAAAGGGTTCCTCTGTCTCCACATCCTCTCCAGCATTTGTTGCTGTTGTCCTTTTTGATGTATGCCATTCTTACAGGAGTGAGGTGGTATCTTAGTGTTGTCTTAATTTGCATTTCTCTGACAATCAGTGACCTAGAGCAGTTTTTCATATGTTTGTTAGCCTTTTGGATCTCTTCTGTGGTGAATGTTTTGTTCATATCCTCTGCCCATTTTTGGATGGGGTCATTTGCTTTTTTGGTGCTAAGTTTGCTGAGCTCTTTATATATTTTGGTGATTAGTTTCTTGTCTGATGTATGGCATATGAAGATCTTCTCCCATTCTGTGAGGGGTCTCTCTGTTTGTTTAATAGTTTCTTTGGATGTGCAGAAGCTTTTCAATTTGATGTAGTCCCATTGGTTTGTTTCTGCTTTAGTCTTCCTTGTAGTTGGGTCTGATTCATCAAAGATGTCCTTGAGGTGTATGTGGGAAAGTGTTTTACCAATGTTTTCCTCTAAGTATTTGATTGTTTCTGGTCTGACATCTAGGTCTTTGATCCATTTGGAGTTGATTTTTGTTTCTGGTGAGATAAAGTGGTTCAATTTCATTCTTCTGCATGTTTCAACCCAGTTTTCCCAGCACCATTTATTGAAGAGAGCCTCCTTCTTCCATTTTCCTTTGGGCCCCCTTATCAAAGATTAGATGTCCATAGGTGTGAACTTTACCTATTTTTATGTGACACATTTTTAGTAAGAAAATTTTTGTTGGGAATGTATCTTAGAATTCTACAATGGTAGCTAACAACAGCAGTAATAACAATGCCTTACATTCTGGCACTGTGTTACTTCTATGCTAGTCAACTAAATTCTAGTATATCAAATGTTTGCTAAACATTCATGGATCAGGGCATCTTTAGGGGAATATAAATTCTACTTTCACTTGTTCTCGATCTGATTAGTAAATAAGCAGACTTCCAGTGCATTATTCTAACTCTTAAGATGGAATTATTCTCTATAAAACAGCTTTTTGAGATAATATTGGCTTATAGCACTAGACAGATTCAGGTGTACAGTTTCTTTATATATATATTTACTTATTTTCCCTTTTGTTGCCCTTGTTTTTTATTGTTGTAGTTATTATTGATGTTGTTGTCATTGTTGTTGGATAGGACAGAGAGAAATGGAGAGAGGAGGGGAAGGCAGAGAGGGGAAGAGAAAGATAGACACCTGCAGACCTGCTTCACTGCTTGTGAAGCGACTCCCCTGCAGGTGGGGAGCTGGGGGCTGGAACCGGGATCCTTCCACAGGCCCTTGCACTTCGTGCCATGTGTGTTTAACTCACTGCGCTGCCGCCCGACTCCCTCAGGTGTACAATTTCACACCTCAACATATATAAATAAGACTATACCCAACTACAAATTCCCAGTCACCATCCATCAAAAACCAATTAATCTGCTTCAGTAGACACATACCAAAATACTCTATATTGTTTACTATCAGGAAAATACAAATAAAAACCACAATAAAATTTCTGCTCATATTTTTTAGAACAGTGATTTTTAAAAGCCAAGAAATTTCCAGTGCTAATGACAATATGGAGATTAAATTGCTACTGTCCAGTTGGTAGGACTGTAAATCTATTAACTGAAAATTAATATGGAGTTTCCTAGAAACATTTTTAAAAAATACAACTATAGGTTTTTCTGTGGAAAAATGCATAATGTTTTTACTGAAAATATTATGTGACTAAGTAACTTACTTGTATAAAAATACTTTTTTCTGTATATTTTATAAGAACATTTTTGGCAGTGTATCATAATAACTAAAATTTTAGCATTATCTTTTCAGTACAATAATGGTCCAACTTCCCTCCCAAAGTCAACTTTTATTATTTACAAGGCTATTATAATCAAGATTACCTGCTAAAGGGAAACAAATAGACAAAGATACCAGTGAAGTAGAATTGAGAGCCCTGACAATGGGGGAGGGGCATGAGAAGGTAAAGAGAGAGCATTGAAGACCAGGTGCTTGAAGGTGAAGAAGGGTTTTCCTTGGTTATGGAAATGATGTGTACATACCTATCACAGGGAGATAAGAAATTGTACCCATGTGTAATTAAAAACAGTCTGTAAAACAGTATTTCCACAATAAAATAACTTAGGAAAAAAGGATAGAGAGAAAGGAAGGAAGGAAGAGAAAGAAGGAAAGAAAGAAAGAGAGAGAGAGAAAGATAGAAAGAAAGGAAGGAAGGAAGAAAGAAAGAAAGAAAGAAAGAAAGAAAGAAAGAAAGAAAGAAAGAAAGAAAGAAAGAAAGAAAAAGAAGTAACAGAATGTACAGGAACCGAAGCCATTTAGAGGTGAATGGAACTTCTAGGGCTATTTTTATCTAATCTCTTCTCTCCACCACTAATCTTTTATAACAATTTAATTTTGTTGTTGTTGTGACCTGGGCTTCACTGCTCCAGGCTGCCTTTTAGGGGAAGGGTAGTACAGGCAGAAAGAGGACTTTTTTTAGGGGCTAGGGGAATATAGACAGAAAGAGAAGTTAAAGAAACCACAGCATGGAAGGAAACTGTCCAGTGAGGGGTGGGGGTTGGGGGGCCGGAGTGAGACATGGCAAAACAACACATAATCCTAGTAAGCTATTTTGCTGACCCTTTTGTCTCTCTTGATTATATTAAGGAGACACTCAAGTGATACTGAAACTTGATTTACTAAAAGTGATAACAGTGACAGGAGTTATAATAATACATCTTTGTTTCTGGAAGGCATTTTTGTGGTTCTATTTGAAGCTCATTATTTTAGATTTCACTGACTATCATTAACCAGTGATCAATGAGTTTAGGACAAAGCGATGGCCAATACTGAACATTTTACTACTGCAGAGATCTCTGCTTATTGGTCTGATAATTATGACCATTTATAATCCCAATCCCCAAATATTATAATATTATATAAATAATAATACTTGTAAAAGAGTGAGAGTAACCTTTTTACATTTACCAATGCAGAGATCTATCCTGGCCCTTTCAGCCTTTTAATATTGGCAACAATTACTACCGAATATTTTTGTAAAATCTTCCAGATCCCATCATATTTTATTATATAACAATAAGAGCTTTCCTCTTGGAGTGTAATTTTAATTATTCACAGTATATTGTAAAAAATGTATTCAAATCTTTCACTATCAGAATTTACTACTAGATAGTTGTACTGTAAATGAATAGAATACACTTTGTAGCAACTTTAAAAAAAGGAATTATTCAATTTTATCTGCAAGCCATATTCAAATTGAACCATACATTTACCTCTAGCTCATAATAGAGAAAAGGTAAAATGTATATGACAAGTAAATTAAGACAATTTTCCCTAGACAGGAAATAAGGACTAAGCTAGCAAGATAGATCACCTGGAGGGGTGTCTGCTTTTCTGTGCCTACGGCCTAAGTTTGAGTACAGCCCCAAATGCACTAGCAGAAGCTTCACTGTTCTGTTATTTCAAGTACCGCTATTTCTATTTCTGTCTCCCTGGAAAGATTGACCCAAAGCAGTGGAATCTGAGTTTTGACAAAAAATGGAAGGGGCCATGTGGGGTGGTGGAGCACCTGGTTGAATGCACATGTTACAATGCACCAAAACCCAGGTTCGAGCCCCAGTCCCCACTTGTAGGGGGAAAGCTTTGCAAGTGGTGAAGCAGAGCTACTGGTGTCTCTGTCTCTCTCCCTCTCTATCTCCCCCTTCCCTCTCAATTTCTGTCTCTATCCAATAACTAAATGAAGATAATAAAAAATAGAGCCCATAATAAGTACTAAGATTATAAATCATATGGATGGATTTGCATGAATATACATGAATTTGATTATCCTGTGAAAAATAATTATATTCTTAAGCTCCCAAAATTATTTTCAGATGATGTAAGCAAATATTTCATAAAGAAAATCATTGTATTTTGAAATAGAAGTCAATGCCAAAAAACAGAGATCTGAGGAATATTGGTTGTTATTTAAAATTTCTTATAATTCTATATTGTGTTTTAATCTTATCTAAGAGAAAAATTAATATTTTTAAATTTATCTCCTATTTCATATTACCTCTATCATAGCCATGTAATATAAAGCTAAACAAAAGATCTTGCAGGTAAAAGCCACATAAATAAATTTGAAATGATAAAAAGACAACTTACAGATAAAATAAAATTATTCTATAATTATTCTTTCTAATAAAGTAATAAATAGTACAGCAATTTTTAGTAACAAAATGACACTTTAGTGAATTTTCAAAACAACAAACATATTGTTATCAATCTTTTTGAGGACCGTTAACACTTCAGGTAATTCTTTTTTTTTTTTTTTTGAACAGAGCACAGTTCATCTCTGGCTTATAGTTTCTTCTTCTTCTAGCGTTTGCCCTTCTTCCGTAGCCAGTCAACAGCGTCAGGTTGAGCCTGATGTAAAGTTTCGAGACCTCCTTTGAATCTGGAGAGGTGGCAGTCGTTGACTATGTGGGTCATAGTCTGTCTGTAGCCACAGGGGCAGTTCGGGTCGTCTCTGGCTCCCCAGTGATGGAACATAGCGGCGCACCGGCCATGGCCTGTTGGATAGCGATTGAGGAGGGCCCAATCATAACGTGCTTGGTCAAAGCAGGGTTGACGCTTGCAGGGGTCTGTGATGAGGTGTTTGTTCTTGACCTCAGCTGACTGCCAACTCTGTTTCCAAGAGTCTGGAACAGAGAAGTTCAGTGTAGGCGTAGGGGACCAGATTGGGTGACGAGACGTAAAGCGTTGGACAGGGTGGGCGAAGATATCTGCGTATATTGGCAGGTCTGGTCGAGCGTAGATGTGGGAAATGAACTTAGATGATGCCGCATCCCGACGAATATCTGGTGGGTCGATGTTGCTAAGAACTGGGAGCCATGGAACCGGGGTGGAATGGATGGTTCCAGAAATTATCCTCATGGAGGAATATAATTTGGAATCGACCAAGTGGACACGGGGGCTATGGAACCATACTAGGGCACAGTATTCTGCAGTGGAATAGCATAATGCCAGAGATGATGATCATAGTGTGGAAGCGCTCGTGCCCCATGAGGAGCTGGCCAGTCTTGCAATGATGTTATTCATCGCGCCCACCTTTGCTGCAGTTTTTATGAGATGTTCGTGAAAAGACAGAGTGCGATCGAGAGTAACGCCAAGATAGACAGGCTGGGCTTCCTGCCGGATTCTCTTATCGCCAAGCTGCACATTAAGCTCACGCGAGGCCGAGGCATGGTGTAGATGGAAAACAGATGATACCGTTTTTGCAGTGCTAGGGATTAGTCGCCATTTTTTACAGTAATCAGATATCAGAGACATGTCTTTCGTGAGTGTTTCCTCGAGGATGTCGAACTTGGATGCCTGAGTTGCACAGCAGATGTCATCGGCGTAGATGAACTTCCTTGAAGAAGTTTCTGGGAGGTCATTGATGTAAATATTAAGTAGCGTAGGAGCCAGAACAGAGCCCTGGGGGAGGCCACTTGAGACAAGTCTCTATCTGCTAGACTTGTCACCCAGATGCACCCGGAATCTTCTGTTTTGGAGAAGAAACTATAAAGTGTTGGCCACCCATGGAGGCAGGCATCTTGAGATCTTGACGAGGAGACCACGGTGCCAGACCGTGTCATAGGCTGCTGTGAGATCAACAAAGACAGCACCCGTCTTTAAATTCTTCTGGTTTATAGCGATGCAGGGGATTGAAACTAGGACTTTGGAGCCTCAGACATGAGAGTCTGTTTACATAACCATTATGCTATCTACCCTCCGCCCTCAGGTAATTCTTTATGACATGATCACAATAATGTAAGTCGTTTATCTTTCTGTGACATTTTTTGAAGAATTTTATATTGAGTTTCATCTTTTCCTGGTTCTATTTACCTGAGAAATCCATTTAACTTTCTGAATTTGAGTTTAAAATTAACAGCTACTACAAAGGGGTTGGGGGGGCATCAAATAATATAAGTAGAATATTTAAAAAAGAAACAGTGTTATTTTTCTATGTGGAAAATGACAGCAAATGTTAGTCATCCCTTTAATTTTTCCCTTAATACTTAGCCTGAATTTCTTCAGACCTCTGAGAGCACAAGCACCTCAAAGGTAACATAGGATCAAACTAGCCAGATTTATCAACCAAAGGATACTTGAATTTGTATGAAAAGTTCCTATTTATAGTGGGATTACCAAACTAAATTCAGGACAAAACACATATGATTTGAAATAACAAAGGGTGATAAAGTAAGCCCTGGAATACAATGGATATCATGGTTTTCTTCCATGATAAGGAAGAATTTTAAATAAAAACACTGACAGCATGCAGCAGTAACAACAAACTGTATAATAATTTTTTACTGGCATCTGTACCTATCCTGATGCTATTTTTTTCATTTTGCTTGTTATGCACAGCTCACACTGGTTAGTAAAGTTATTTAGGACTTGTTGAACAGTCATAGACCAGTAATACAGAAGCAGATAATTGTAATAGCACAGAACATTTCACAGAGACTATCTTAACTACAAAATATTTCACTTGGGATTAGAGGATGGAAAAGCAAACATCTGAAGTCAACTTTTGCCTCTGTCCCCAGAGTGAATTACATAATATCACTTGACATCTTATCTCCACACAAAGCATTAACTCTGAGAGTGTCTAAGAGTTCTAAGCAGTATGCCTTAGAAATCTTTCAGTAGACGTTGATGCATATGGTCAAAAGGCACTAATGAAAATATATAAAATACTTTACCTTTTTTATATCAAATGTGATCATTTTATCTAGAAAATATTTTAGGACTTAATGCCACTACCTAATAATGTGTTCTCATATTGACATGTGTTATAGGATTGTAGAGTGAAAGAATAAGATTTGATAACCCTCAACGACCCTGGGTCCATGCTCCCAGAGGGCTAGAGAATGGGAAAGCTACCATGGGAGGGGGTGGGTTATGGGGATTGGGTGGTGGGAATTGTGTGGAGTTGTACCCCTTCTACCTTATGTTTTTGTCCACTAATCCTTTCTTAAATAAAAAATTAAAAAAAATATATTTGATAACCATCTCAGAAATATCAGAAAATAATATTCATTAAGTTATCAATAAGTGTCATGAATACTTCTGTTACAAAAACAATTTGTATAAGTCTTTTTCATAAAGAAATATTCATTGCATTGTCACAGCAGGCAATGCATTGAATGACGTACAAAAACTAAGTTGGCGTTGGGGTTAACCCATGGACTGTACCCATGTGGCAATGATTGTCCTGTAAATCAGTATTTTCCCTAATAAAACAGTTACAAAAAGAACCATTCATGGCTTACTTCCCAAAGAGATATTTTAAGTTATTTTCCATATGTTCAAATGTTTGTACTGCAGTGCTAAGAAACAATTTACCAAAAAAATAATAAAACTGAAAGACATTTTATAAATTGCAGAATTTATAACTTTCTAATTTTGTCTCTAATGAATATGGCTTTTGGCAATTTTAAAAAATCTGACAGAAAAAAAATTAGTCATCATGACTGAGCAAATGGTTTAAGATTGTTTTTAGTGAATTTGGTACAGATTGACATGCCTTATGGTGTTGTTTAATCAACTTCAAAGAAACCCAAGTGAAACATGAAGGCCCAACACACTTCATTCACTATTAAATTTCAGCCAAATGTCATTTATGAATTTCAGCCTTCTCTGAAAAATGTCTGTTTCTAAGACCATTCAATAATTCCCATCATTTAACCTATGTAACTTCGAGGATCATATTTAAGAAATAAAAGATTTCATTAAGTTAAAAACTGTCATTCTTTTTTGAAAGGTTCATTTACTATGAGCAGAGAATGAGAGAAAATAAAGAGAGAAACAGCAGAGCACAGATTGTCTATGGCATAAGGTGGTGTTGGAGATTGAGCACATAGATTCTGAGGTTGCAAACACTTAAATTCTATTTTCTTTCAAACAGACTGAGCTGTCTCCCAGTTTGAAACATTCATCATTAATAGCTGAATGATAAATAAAATGTGGTGCTATAAATACTTTTGTCATTACTGTTACACTTATTTTCTTCTAAGAAATACTCCGGAAGTTGGCTTTCTATTTATTTTTAGGAAAATTTATTCTCAGTATGACAGGGGGAACTTACTTAAATGAAAAAGCTAAGATGACCCTTTTCCAACAAGTAAAATTTCTGTTCAGATACAGATAAACATTGATAGAAAGAGTTTAGTTTAAATCTATTCCATGACTCAGGGCTTGGCATAGAAGATGAAGCACTGGATTTGTATGCATGTGGTCCTGAGTTCAATCCCTGGCATCTCATATACCAGCCTGATGGTTTGAATCTCATTCTCTTTCTCTCCCAAACTAATAAACAGATATATAGAAATAAACAACTATTCAGAGGCCAGGTGGTGGCACATCCGGTTAAGTGCACATATCCCCAAGTGCAAGGTCCTGGATGTGCAGGTGCCTATATTTCTCTCCCTCTATCTCTCCTCCATTTTCAATTTTTATCTTTCCTGTCAAAGAAAAAGAAAAAGGAAAAAATAGCTGCTGGGACTAGTGGACTGGTAGTGCAGGCACCAAGCCCCAGTGATAATCCAGGTGGCAAAAATAAACAAACAAATAAATAAATAAGCAGCTATTCAGATCTTGCCTTGTTGCTTCCTTTTTATATCTGCATTCCTGTAAGGCAGCATGATTGTGACAGATATTACAATAGGCCAAGAGTCTAACAGAAATAGATTCAAGCCCTGGCTCTATGACATCTTTGCTAAGTGAGTATGGAAAAGTTAATAAACTGAGTGGTAATTTCAGCAACTTAGCCTTGGTTTCAAATGAAGGGAGATTTTTTTCCTAAGCAAATCTTTCCCACCTCTTTTATTTAGAGTATTATTTCTAATTATTTTTTCGATCATTTTATTGGATGGTTATTGGTTTACTATAAAGTTGTTGACACATGCATACAATGTCTCATGTTGTTGTGTTAAGTGTCCACAGAACACCTTACCCTCAACTTAGGTTCACTTTTGTACCATCATACACCAGGACTTCAACACTCCTCCACCTCTTCCCTTACGCTCCTTCCCCAGAGTCCCTTGCTTTGGTACAATAAAGAAACCCCAGACAATGTTTCACTTAGGGCTTACCTTTTCTGTCCTTGTTTCTTAAGTTCCAACTATAAGTCTTCTTTCTTCACATTGACCACTCTCTGGATAATGTTCATCCTATACTTAGTTCTACCATTTTTCTCTTGAGATTAATCTTGACAGGGAGCACACTTGATGTGTCTCCATAGTTTGGGAAGGCTTTTCCTAACCAGCTTTGCAAAGTACTGATTATATCTTAAGCTTAAGAGAACTCTTCCAAGGATATGTGTGAGGAAGGTCTTGGGTTTGAGGCTACAGAGAATAATACAGATAAAATCATGAAAGATGAAGTAGTTCTAAGTCATCTCTCTCTCTCTCTCTTTTTCTCTCCTTTCATGAAAATATCCTATAACTTTTTGCCACAGAACAAAAGAACTAATTTTTAAAGAGAAGTTTCATTATGAGCTCCAAACTCAAGATCTGAGTAATAAATGAGACTAAATTATTTTCATTAACAAATTGTTCAATTTGTTATTGCCAACACAAAAATATTCATATTCTAGAAATATTTTAATCTTTAGCAAGCATAATGACTTTGTGAGGAAGAATACTCATTTTTCAAGTATCACTGCTTAAATTCTTATATAGTCCCCACCAAAGATTAATTCTAACTGCTGAATCTTATCATTTCTAATCATTCCCCTCATTGCATTTAAAATACACTGTATCCAAGTCTTAAACTTGGAGTGTCATTCAAGGAAGTTTGTATTTGCGACTACCTTTTACAATTTTATAACAATTATTTAAATTTCCAACTTTTGTCTTAATTATGCATTAAAAATTGGTGATCTAAAATAGAATTCTACAATCAGAAATTGTTTTAGACACTGAAATCTCCCAGACTTCCTCAGAAATTCTTAGACTTAACTCACATTCAGTAAAAAAATAAATCACTTTCAACCAGTCAAAACTAAAATAAGGAACTGAATACATCCTATTTCCTTGACTGTGTAAATGTAAGCAAAGTTGGCAGTTACAGACTACCTCCCTGTTACTGTTCTTTTTCACGTACTTCCTCTAAATTAATTGAAAAGTATTCTCACCTAAATTCTCCAAAAGTCCCATTTTCATTTATTCAGTTCTTTTCTTCATTGCTATACTTTTTTTTCCTTCCAGTCACTGCTGCTTGGTGCCTGCACTAGAAATCCACCATTTCTGGTGGCCATTTTAAAATTTAGTTAAATTAATTCATTCATTTCTTTAATTTGATAGGACAGAGATAAATTGAAGAGGTAGAGTAGACAGAGGTAAAGAAAGACACCTGAAGACCTGCCTCACCGCTTATGAGGCAACCCCCACTGCAGGTTGAGAGCCTAGGGCTCACTCATCCTTGTGCGAGTTGCATCGTCCTATGTGCAATTAACCCGGTGTGCCACCAGCCAACCCCCACTGCTGTACTGTTTAAGATATATTTATTTCTTGATTATGCTGTCTGTCCAAAATTATACCATATTATAATGTTACAGCCAGTAATTTCCAGAATGTTAATTTCTGTAACGAATATTTAGTGTTATTTTTTGACTGATCAACTTCCCATGCATGTTAAACTTTAAATAACTTATTATTTAAGTTACTGAAATACTAATTTGCAATGATGGAAACATATCTTAATTTCAAAATGTAAGACTCAATGACATCATAGAAATTTTGAACTTGAATCACCCTTTTCTGATGATGAGTATTTTAAGCATTATGGTCTCTTGACGAGATTAGCTTCAGCAAAGTATTGTTTCATGACAAAAAAAGAAAAACAATCTAACAGCATTTGTATGTGCTTCTTATGTTAAACAAGGGAGTTATAATCAGGCTTAAAAAATAATGACTTGTTTTGCTCATTAGCTGAATGAAAGTGGAAAATGACTCATCAGTTTATATATTTGTCATAATGCTGTCTTTAGTGTCAGCCAGCAGCAAGACCCAGATTAACAGAATCATAGCAGGAGGTTCAAAAGATTACAGAAATTTGTTAAAAATGACTTGACAACATCTGAAATTATTCTCTGGCAAAGCAATATAGTCAGTCAATAGAAGGAATTATCTTGAATTATATTCAGTTTATAGAAACATGATGTGTTTTTGTTCTACATGGACAGGACAGAAGGTTTACCAGCTTGAACTGGTTTTTCTGTGAAAAACTGTCCAGCACCCCACTGATGCTAAATGTTTCATTAACCTTCTACCTGGGGCGCTTATTACCTTAACTTAGACAATATTCGCAAATGCCCTTATCAACATAATGAGGTCAGGGCAGCAATCAGTGTCTGCTGTGCTGTCTCTCATTTCTTGAAAGTACAACTGTTTTTTAAATCAAATTCTAACATCTAGGTTAAAAAGAGAGATAAGCTACTAAGTGCAATTGCATTAAATGATCATTACTTGTCTTTCTCAAAAATAGCCAACAAAAGTTTGATAATATCCTTTATCATACAAGAACACTTAGCTATACCATTTTCCTCTTGAGATTAATTTTATACATGTTAGTGTACCGATACCAGTTATATGAGAACAAGTATGAGAAAACAACTGTTTTCTTAGACAAACTGGAATACACAGCTACTCTGCACAAAAGGAACATCATTATAGCATTCTGTTCTTAGCAGTTTAACAACCTTTCAATGTTTCAAGACAAGATTTAAGCTAAAACATTGAGCCTAGTAGAAATACTAAACCATGTGCAAACAACTCACATTGAAACATACTTAAAAAAAAAATTTTAGAAGCTTCAGTCTGGGTGGGGGTAGATAACATAATGATTATATAAAGAGAATCTGATGCCTGAGGTTCCAAAGTCCCACTTGACTGGTGTTCAATCCCCCACACCACCATAAGCCAGAGTTGAGCAGTGTTCTGGTAAAATAAATAAATAAAACTAAAATAAATTTTTTTAATTTTAAAAATATATGAGAGGGAAGAGGAAGAAAAAGAAGTTTCAGTCCAACCACATCTCAAAAAACAATCAAATTAAGTTAGAATAAAGAATGTAATCTTATAAATATTTCATTTTCTTCTCCTCCTCCTTTTTCTTTTTTTCTTCTTCCTCTCCTTCTTCATTAGTTTACCATCAATTTTGGTTTGACAAGTCTTTGGATTAATGAGATACTCCAAAGAATTCACTTTCAGACCATAATTTCATGCTAAAAAATTAGATATTACCTTTAATGACTTAGGGTTTGCTTTGATGTCTTTTTGAAAATAAAATATTTGGGAAGATGGTGGAATGAAAAGCTGCTAGTGGCTTGAGCTCCGACAAAATCTACTGGAAATGGTAGGATTTTTTGCCTTTAGCAGGACAGTCAATAAGGGGTCCTAGCGGTGACAACAAGGAGGTGACTATAACTCAATTTGAGTTAGAAAATAGAGTAAAAAGAAAGAAAAAAATTTTTTTTAATTATTATTCCCAAAGCGCACCCTCTCCCCTCTCCCCCCTATAACCAGTCCCTGGGGGCCAGAGATCTTCTCCTAGCAGGTTCCCCTGATGAGCTTTTTTCCTTACCACGATTCCTGTTCCACCAGGGGGTGTCATTCATTCTAATTCTATTTCTTTCTGAAACCCCTGGCCTTTTTTCTTTCTAACTGGAGAATTCCAGCTACAAATATTCCACCAAGCAGAGACTTATTCAGACAGGGAAAGACCACCAGAGGTTTTTTTTTTTTTTTTTGCTTTATTTTATCAACAATCAGTTGCCTCTGCTCAGGGGGCCTGAATCAGTCTGGAGCCATCCAAGCTGAAGACAGGATAGGGTTTTTACTCTATCCTATTTAATATCAATACTAGATAAACACGTATCCCTTTCCCCCTCTCCTTCAGGTTGACCAGAATTAACTCTTAGTGTATTTTCCATTGCTAAGGGACTGAGTGTCTTATCCACTGCTAAGATAACTTGTTTCACTCTTCCTACCTCCCCTCCTCACTCACCCCCACCCCCACCTAGCTAAATAATAAATAAATAAATAAATAAATAAATCTTTCACTGCTCTTTTATTACTGTTCCTTTTCTTATCTTTTTCGTTTCTCTCTCTCTCTTCTCTCTCTCTCTTTCTTCTTTTTTATCATTCTTCCTTCCTCTTTTAGCTTTCTGAATTCACTGATACACATTTGGGAATTATTTTGGGGAAGAAATCTGACTCAGAGTGGACTCTCTTAGGGTATTTTCCATTGCTAAGGGACTGGGCATCTTATCCATTGCAAGACGAACTTGTTTAACTATCATACCTCCTCTATCCATTCTACCCTTCTCCCTCCTCCTAGCTAATTAAAAAAATAAAATAAAATAAACAAATTAATCAATTAAAAAACTTCCCTTTCACTGCTCTTTTATTACAGCTCTTTTTTCTTATCTTTTTTCTTTTCTCTCTCTTGTTTCTCTTTTTTTTATCTTGTCTTCCTTTCTACCTTCCATCTTTGGCTTTCTGAATTTACAGATATTCATTTGTGAAATATTTTGGGGAAGAAATCTGACTCAGAGTGGAGTCTCTATATGTGTATCTCTGCTCTACTTCCCTATCTCCTCTTGCTACCCCTAGAATATACAGTGGATAGTAGATTTGCATAATTATCTATTCTTTCTATCCCTTTTTTCCTTTCTCTTTCTTCTGCACTTGGACTTGGTTGCTATTTTTTTCACAGACTGGAGACATTGTTTGGCTAAGTGATAATGATTAAACTGCTTCAATCCATTCTTCAGCTGCTATTGTAATTTCTGAGGTTGATGATTACATTTGTCATAAAGGCATTTAGTACAGTGTTGCTTGTACTCAAAACACAACAACTGAGGAACAACAGAACATAAAAATAAGAAACACAGTAATAAAAAACGGTAGATCAAGAACAAATAAACTACTACTACAATGAATGAAGACATGAGCCCAGAAGAAACTATAAATCAACCAGAAGTAACCATAGATAAGAAAGTATGCAAGCAATAATAAACTTAATAATCACAGAAATGAAAACAACATTGGAGGAAAGGAATGGCAGTATTAGGGAAACAACAGTTGAGACCCCCAAGGAAAATACTGATTGTCTTGAGGCAATTAGAGAACTGAAAGCTGAAATAGCTGTAATGAAGAAAGAAGCTGACAGAAGGGAAAGCAGACTAACAGAAGCAGAAAATAGAATTAGTCAGACAGAGGATGAGTTAGAGAAAAATAAAAAAGAGGTGAAAGAGCTCAAAAAGAGATAGAGAGACACTGAAAACAACAACAGAGACATATGGGATGATCTCAAAAGAAGTAACATTCATATAATTGGCCTGGCAGATGAAGAAAGAGAGGCAGGGGAAGGAAATATTCTAAAGGAAATAATAGAAGAAAACTTCCCAGACCTGAATAACAGAAAAGACATCAAGATTCAAGAGGCCCAGAGAGTTCCAAACAGAATCAACCCAGACCTGAAGACACCAAGACACATCATAGTCACAATGAGAAGAAGTAAGGATAAAGAAAGGATCCTAAAGGGTGCAGGAGAAAAACAAAAGTCATACAAGGGAAAACCCATAAGACTATCAGCAGGCTTCTCCACTCAAACTCTAAATGCCAGAAGAGAATGGCAAGATATCTATGGAGCCCTGAATGAAAAAGGGTTTTAACCAAGGATAATATATCCTGCTAGACTTTCATTCAAACTAGATGGAGGGATCAAAACCTTCTTAGACCAACAACAGTTAAAGGAGGCAACCATCACCAAACCGGCCCTGAAATAGGTTCTAAAAGACCTCTTATAAACACGAAAATCACTATAATACTATCAATATACCAGAGCAAATAAAATTTGTTGAGCAATGGCACTACAATACATTAAATCCATAATATCAATAGATGTCAGTGGCTTAAACTCACCCATCAAAAGGAACATAGTGGGGGGGGGGGGTGGATCAGAAAACATAGCCCAACCATATGCTGCTTGAAGAATCCCATGTGACACAACAATATAAACACAGACTTAAAGTGAAAGGATGGAAAACTATCATACAAGCTAACAAACCAAAAAAAAAAAAAAAAAAAAAGGCAGGAACAGCTATTCTCATCACAGACACAATAGATTTTAAATTACATACAGTAATAAAAGATAGGCAAGGACATTACATAATGATTAGAGGATCAATCACCCAAGAAGACTTAACAATTATTAACATCTATGCACCCAATGAGGGACCATCTAAATACATCAAGCACCTACTGAAAGAATTTCAAAAATACATCAATAGCAATACAATAATGGTGGGAGACTTTAACAAACCACTCTCACACTTAGACAGATCAACAAAGCAGAGAATCAACAAAGATACAAGAGAATTAAATGAAGAGACTGACAGACTAGACCTCGTGGACATTTTCAGAGTCCTCCACCCCAAAAAACTAGAATACACATTCTTTTCAAATGCACATAACACATACTCAAGGATAGACAACATGTTAGGCCACAAAGACAGCATCAATAAATTCAAGAGCATTGAAATCATCCCAAGTATCTTCTCAGAACACAGTGGAGTAAAACTAACATTTAACAACAAACAGAAAATTATTAAAAGACACAGAATTTGGAAACTAAAAACATACTGCTTAAGAAACACTGGGTCAGAGAGTCACTCAAGCAAGAAATTCAAATGTTCCTGGAAACAAATGAAAATGAAGACACAACCTATCAAAATATTTGGGACACAGCTAAAGCAGTATTGAGAGGGAAACTTATAGCCATACAATCACATATTAAACACCAAGAAGAAGCTCAAACGAACGACCATACTGCACACCTCAAGGACCTAGAGGAAGAGGAACAAAGGAACCCTAAAGCAACCAGAAGGACAGAAATCACTAAAATTAGAGCAGAAATAAACAACATCGAAAATAAGAGAACCATACAAAAGATCAATGAAGCCAAATGTTGGTTCTTTGAAAGATTAAAAAAATTGATAAATCCCTAGCCAGATAAATCCCTAGATAAATCCCCAGATAAAATTGATAAATCCCTCACCAAACAAAAAAAAAGAGAAGACTCAAATTAATAGAATTGTAAACGATGGAGGAGATATCACAACTGACACCAGAGAAATCCAGAGAATCATGTGAAACTTCTATGAAGAACTACATGCCACCAAGCTAGAGAATCTGGAAGAAATGGAACAATTCCTAGAAACATATGCCCTTCCAACACTGAACCAAGAACTACAAAACCTAAATGCACCAATCACAGACAAAGAAATTGAAACCGTTATTAAGACACTACCCAAAAACAAAGGTCCTTGATCTGACGGCTTCACAAACGAATTCTACAAAACTTTCAGGAAACAGTTAGTACCCATACTTCTTAAGCTTTTCCATAAGATTGAAGAAACAGGAATACTTCCTTCCACCTTCTATGAAGCCGACATCACCCTGATACCAAAAGCAGATAGAGACACAACAAAAAAGGAAAAGTACAGACCAATATCTCTGATGAACATAGATGCCAAAATATTAAACAAGATCTTGGCCAAACGGATACAGCAGCATATCAAAAAGATTGTTCATCACAACCAAGTGGGATTCATCCCAGGAATGCAAGGCTGGTTCAACATCTGTAAGTCAATCAATGTCATTCACCACATCAATAAAAGCAAAGCCAAAAACCACATGATTATCTCAACAGATGCAGAGAAAGCCTTTGACAAATTCAACACCCATTCATGCTCAAAAATACAAAAAATGGGAATAGATGGGAAATTCCTCAAGATAGAGGAATCCATATATAGCAAACCTACAGCCAACATCATACTCAATGGACAGAAGCTGAAATAATTCCCCCTCAGATCAGATCGGGGACTAGAAAGGGTGGTCCACTGTCACCATTACTCTTAAACATAGTATTGGAAGTTCTTGCCATAGCAATCAGGCAAGAGAAAGGAATCAAAGGAATACAGATTGGAAGGGAAGAAGTCAAGCTCTCACTATTTGCAGATGATATGATAGTATACATAGAAAAACCTAAAGAATCCAGCAGAAAACTACTGGAAGTTATTAGGCAATATAGCAAGGTGTCAGGCTACAAAATCAATGTAGAAAAATCAGTGGCATTTCTTTATGCAAACACTAAATCAGAAGAAGAAGACATGCAGAAATCACTCCCATTTACTGTTTCAGCAAAATCAATCAAATACCTAGGAATAAAGTTGACCAAAGAAGTGAAAGACTTGTATACTGAAAACTATGAGTCACTACTCAAGGAAATAGAAATTGATACCAAGAAATGGAAAGACATCCCATGCTCATGTATTGGAAGAATAAATATCATCAAAATGAATATTCTCCCCAGAGCCATATATAAATTTAATGCAATACCCATTAAAGTTCCACCAAGCTTCTTTAAGAGAATAGAACAAACACTACAATCATTTATCTGGAACCTGAAAACACCTAGTATTGCCAAAGCCATCTTGAGGAAAAGAAACGGAAATGGAGGCATCACACTCCCAGACATCAAGCTTTATTATAAAGCCATCATAATCAAAACAGCCTGTTACTGGAACAGAAATAGGCACACAGACCAGTGGAACAGATTGAAAGTCCAGAAATAAATCTCCACACCTATGGACATCTAATCTTTGATAAGGGGGCCCAAAGCATTAAATGGAAGAAGGAGGCTCTCTTCAATAAATGGTGCTGGGAAAACTGGGTTGAAAAATGCAGAAGAATGAAATGGAACCAATTTGTCTCACCAGAAACAAAATTTAATTCCAAATGGATCAAAGACCTGCATGTCAGACCAGAAATAATCAAATGCTTAGAGGAAAGCATTGATAAAACACATTTCCACTATACCTCAAGGACATCTTTGGTGAAATAAACACAATTGCAAAAGACTAAAGCAGAAACAAACCAATGGGACTACACCAAATTGAAAAGCTTCTGCACATCCAAAGAAACTATTAAACAAACAGAGAGACCCCTCACAGAATGGGAGAAGATCTTCACATGCCAGACATCAGACAAGAAACTAATCACCAAAATATATAAAGAGCTCAGCAAACTTAGCACCAAAAAAGCAAATGACCCCATCCAAATATGGGCAGAGGATATGAACAAGACATTCACCTCAGAGGAGATCCAAAAGGCTAACAAACATATGAAAAACTGCTCCAGGTCACTGATTTCAGAGAATTGCAAATTAAGACAATATTGAGATACCACCTTCTCCTATAAGATTGGCATACATCAAAAAAGACAGCAGGAACCAATGCTGGAGAGGCTGTGGGAACACAGGAAGCCTTTTGCATTGCTGGTGGAATGTAAATTGGTACAGCCTCTGTGGAGAGCAGTCTGGAGAACTCTCACAAGACTAGACATGGACCTTCCAATTGATCCAGTAATTCCTCTCCTGGGCATATACCCCAAGGATTCCATAACACCCACCCAAAAAAGGTGTGTACTCCTATGTTCATAGCAGCACAATTCATAATAGCTGAAACCTGGAAGCAACCCAGGTGCCCAACAACAGATGAGTGGCTGAGAAAGCTGCAGTATATATACACAATGGAATACTATACAGCTATAAAGAACAATGAACCCACCTTCTCTAACCTATCTTGGACAGAGCTAGAAGGAATTATGTTAAGTGAGCTAAATCAAAAGATAAAGATGAGTATGGGATGATCCCACTCATCAACAGAAGTTGAGAGAGAAGATCTGAAAGGGAAACTAAAAGCAGGACCTAACTAAATTGAAAGTAGGGCACCAAAGTAAAAACCCAGGGTGAACGGGGAGCGTAGACATGCAGCTTCCTGGGACAGTGGGGTGTGGGGATGGGTGGGTGGGATGGGACACAGTCTTTTGGTGGTGAGAATGGTGTTTATGTACACTCCTAGTAAAGTGTAGTCATATAAATCACTAATTAATATGAAAGGGGTAAAATTAATTGTATGTCTCAAAGTTTTTAAAACACAGACTGAGTCTTTTTTATATATAGGCTGTGTATTTGATATGCAGACTTTCAAAAGCCTAGACCAAGTAGATCAGAAGCAACCAGTGGCACAGCTATATAAGATACTGGGTACTATACAGCAAACCCTAACAAAAGGACTTTTCAAAGTTAACCCAATTACCAAATAATGTGATGATAATATTAACTATCGATTGTCTTTTTGAACCCTAAGACAGCAGGAACCTCATATCTCCACTATAGAGCCTCTACTTCCCCCAGTCCTGGAACCTTAGGATAGGGCCGACTTTTCCGCATGCCTCTCCCAATCCATATCAAATAATATTGCATCTGCCAATCACAACCTAATCAACTCAACGATTGCCACCTCAACATGCTTCAGCTCAGACTGTGTCTAGAGACTTCAGATGTGGAATGACAACCCTTAAGCTTCATTACTTGGGTGAGACCTTTCCTTTCATAGTATTCTCTAATTCTATCCCAGGTGGATCACTTTCTAACAAAGTCCCATAACCTAGATATAGACCAGGTTCTGTGAGAGAGAGACCATATGTTCACACGTATCCATAAACTACTGCAAAATATATACCTGAAAGCAGAGTACACTAGAGTTTGCAGTGAGTACACCCCTAACTCTTCCTCTCCACTATTCCAACCTTTGGGTCCATGACTGCTCAACAATTTGTTTGGCTTTGTATGTTAATTCTCTTTTCAGCCACCAGGTTCCAGATGCCATCAGGATGCTGGCCAGGCTTCCTTGGATTGAAGACCCCACCAAAGCGCCCTGGAGCTCTGTTTCCCCAGAGACCCACCCTACTAGGGAAAGAGAGAGGCATACTGGAAATATGTACTGACCAGTCAACACCCATGTTCAGTGGGGAAGCAATTACAGAAGCCAGACCTTCCACCTTCTGCAACCCACAACGACCCTGGGTCCATGCTCCCAGAGGGATAGAGAATGGGAAAGCTATCAGGGGAGGAGATGGGATATGGAGATTGGGTGGTGGAAACTGTGTGGAGTTGTACCCCTCCTACCCTATGGTTTTGTTAATTAATCCTTTCTTAAATAAAAAATAAATTAAAAAAAAGAAAAGAAAATATTTGATTCACAGTTAATTTAAATATAAATAGTTTGGATTATGGAGGTATACTTATGCCAAAAACTTCACATCTGAGGTTCCTAGCCCTCAGACTCAGTCCTCAGCATTACTGTAACCCAGAACTGGCCAGTTTTGTCATAAAAAATTAATGTTAAAAATAAATAGAATAGCCTCTCTATATAAATACTTTAATGATTGATTTTATTTATAGAGAATGGGCAAAGTACCTCTTTAGCATTTATTGTGCTTGGAATGGAATCCAGGGCCTCAGGCAAGCAAATCTGTACTCCATCTGCTCAGTCATCTCTCAGCCTTTAATATTCTTTTCCTTTCTTTTATTCCCATTTATTTATTTATATTATTGCCACCAGGCAAATAGCTTGGACTTGGTGTCTGAAAAACAAATTCACTGCTTTGAGGACTTCCAGAAGGTGTGGCCATGGAGTAACAGGGAACAGAACCTATCTTCCCTAAAATAATATATATCCATAACTATCAAATTTAACAACACTCACCAGCTATAGCTGACACATCACAGAAGCACCACAGCATCAGGTGGATGCTCGCTCATGTGCTTGGGGTGAGAAGGAACACAGGACTAAATCCAAACACAAAGAATTTAGAGTTCTGGCAGAACACAGCACCATTTTCCCCTCTACTCATAGTAGTAGACACATCAACACACAGTACAGGTAATGAAAGAAGGAAACCATTCAACTATAAATCTATGACCTCAGAGGAATTAGCCTACAAATTTACACCAAAAAAAAAAAAAAAAGAAGAAGAAGAAGAAGAAGAAGAAGAAGAAGCATTTGTAACCAAAAGAAGCTGATCTGTTGCCAAAACATAAAGGTAACTTGTAGCAGCTGTGGGTAAAGAGTAACATGATACCTACTTTTCTGAACATAATTGCAGTCCAACAGCAAACTCATGGGGCTTGGTTTCAGATTGAAATCACACAGAGAAACCAATACACAAACCACAAGAGTACAAACACCCCAAGGAAACAACAAAAAAACTTAGCCCTATTCCCCCCACCTCTCCACCACCCAACATATAAAAAAAAGAGAAGCCTAGGCTTCATAATAACTTCACCTGCTAGCTAGCAATAACCAGCACAGTAAGTGCATAGGTAGAAAAATAGCAGAGACAAATTTCCAAACATGCCATATCAGTCAGATAGAAATGAAATTGAAGGATTCCAAGAAATTATAAATGTAGAGAAACTACAGGAAAATGACAGAAAGACTATAGAAAGTTCAGTATGAAGACTCTCCAAGAATTTAAGCATAGTTTGGAGAGGCATATTAAAGAAATGAAAGAATATATCACTAAGGAGTTAGGATACACAGATGAGCAGCTCTCAACAAGTTTCTAAGAAGCTATAAATCAGGAAAGAAGTATTTAGGAAGCATGAAAGAAAAACTACAAACACTCCACATCTATGGACATCTAATCTTTGATAAGGGGCCCAAAGTATTAAATGGAGGAAGGAGGCTCTCTGCAATAAATGATGCTGGGAAAACTGGGTTGAAACATGCAGAAGAATGAAACTGAACCACCTTATCTCACCAGAAACAAAAAGTCAACTACAAATGTATCAAGGACCTGGATGTTAGACCAGAAACTATCCAATACTTAGAGGAAAACATTGGTGGAACACTTTCCCACCTACACCTCAAGGACATCTTCGGTGAAATAAACCCAATTGCAAGGAAGACTAAAGCAGAAACAAACCAATGGGACTACATCAAATTGAAAAGCTTCTGCACAGCCAAAGAAACTATCACACAAACAAAGAGACCCCTCACAGAATGGGAGAAGATCTTCACATGCCATACATCAGACAAGAGACTAATCACTAAAACATAGAAAGAGCTCAGCAAACTTAGCACCAAAAAAGCAAATGACCCCATTCAAAAATGAATGGCAGAGGATATGAACAAAACATTCACTTCAGATGACATCCAAAATGCTAACAAACATATGAAAAATTGCTCCAGGTCGCTGATTGTCAGAGAAATGCAAGTAAAGACAGCATTGAGATACCACCTCATTCCTGTGAGAATGTCATACATCAAAAAGGATAGCAGCAACAAATGCTGGAGAGATTGTGGGGACAGAGGAACCCTTCTGTTCTGCTTGTGGGAATGTAAGTTGATCCAGCCTCTGTGTAGAGCAGTCTGGAGAACTCTCACAAGACTATACATGGACCTTCCATATGACCCATTAATTCCTCTCCTGGGGATATTCCCCAAGGACTCCATAACACCCAACCAAAAAGATATGTATACACCTATGTTCATAGCAGCACAATTCATAATAGCTAAAACATGGAAGCAACCCAGGTGCCCAACAACAGATGAGTGGCTGAGAAAGCTTTGGTATATATACACAATGGAATACTATGCAGCTATTAAGAACAATGAACTCACCTTCTCTGACCCATCTTGGATGGAGCTAGAAAGAATTATGTTAAGTGAGCTAAGTCAGAAAGATAAAGACAAGCATGGCATGATCCTACTTGCTGGGCTAGCGTGAGGGTGTTTCTTCCCAGGCACGTGCTCTCTGGGTTGGAGAGAACTCGACCAGAGCCAACCTGGGATGCTGCTTACTCAGTGACGCAGGAGACAGTCCAGGAACTCGTGGCGGAGCGGGAACACGATTCTTTATTGATGTGGGAACACTCCAGTGTCAGGTGTGAGCACAGTGGGTTAGGCCACATGGCACCAAACCACAATGGCCGCCTCCCACACTGCACACCAGCCCTTCTCCAGGTCTGGATGCAGGAGAGAAAAAAGAGCGAAACCAGGAACAGAAGTGGGTTTTATAAGATAAAAACCGGATGTGGCAAGTTGGAAACGGAAATGGCTAGGAAAGGGGGTAGAGAGAGGCAAAAGGCATGCTGGGAAGATGGAAGCATCCTTAGTAACTGTTGTGATGCTTTTAACTGGTGGGAATTAGCAATGCTCTGAGGGGATAATGTGGTGGGGATCTTTCAGGCAAAACAATGATTATGTAAGTAGACCATAGTGTCAGCAATGGAGGATGGAAGAGGGGGGCTGCCCGACACCCACTCATAACCAGAAGTTGAGAAAGAAAAACAGAAAGGGAAACTAAAAGCAGGATCTGACTAATTTTGTAATTTGTAAAAACCCTGGATGGAGGGTGAGGGTGGAAGTTCAGCTTCCTGGGGTGGGGAGGTAGGAGGATGGGATGGGACACAGTCTTTTGGTGGTGGGAATGGTGTTTATGTACACTCCTATTAATTTGTAGTCATATAACTCACTATTTAAGTAATATGAGAGGGGAAAAACTAATTGTCTCAAACTTTTTACAGCACAGACTGAGTCTTTTTTAATACATAGGCTGAGTCTTTGATATGTTGACTCTCTTAAAAGCTTAGTCCAGGGAGAACAAAAACAACCAGTGGCATAGCTATATGCAAATAATGTCAAAAGACATAAAATATGGTGATGGTGTGTATGATACAGCAAATCCTAACACAGGGATTTTTCAAAGTTAACCCAACTGCCAAACAATGTGATTATTGCAATAACTATGTATTATCTTCTTAAACCTTAAGACAACAGGAATCTCCTGCTTTCTCTATAGAGCCTATGTTTCTCCCAATCCTGGAACCTCAGGGGTGGGGCTCACTTCCTTGCATGATTCTCTCAATCATATCAACCTAATCAATGCAATGAGTATCATCTCAGCAGGCTTCACCTCAGACTGTGTACAGAGACATCAGGCATGGAAAGCCAACCTTTCACCCTCATCACTCGGGTGAGACCTTTCCTTTCATGGTACTCTCTAATTCCATTCCAGGAGGTTCACTTCCTAACAAAGTTCCAAAACCTAGATATAGGCCAGGTCCTGTTAGATAGAGCATATGTTCACATGTATCCATAAATTAGGGCAAAATATATACTTGAAAGCAAAAATACACAATAGTCTGTAGTGAGTTAGTATCAAGTCCATATGAAATAGTGTCTACTTAGACTTAGATACCCTCCTCATCTATTTCCTATTACAGTTCTCTCACTCACTCCAAAGCTAACCTTATCAAAGCAAGGACTGCAAAAGCTGAATAAGGGCAAGAGACTGGCATACTCTAACAATGACTCTTTAGTCACTATCAGGCCATTCCACCAGCTGGGGCCCTAATCAGGGAGTCCTGAGATACCCAAACAGACTTGATGGGCCTAGAAGTGAAGATGGACAACATACTCTATGCTACACCTGAGGAAAATGGGTCGATACTGAGGCAGCGTGGAATGTTCCTACTCAAGACCATAGAATGTGAGCTCAGATCTAGAGGGATGCAGAGGTCACATAGTCTCCTAAGCTAATTATGTGCCCCAGATCACATCAAATCGATGAGGTTTACAGTCAACAATACTTATAACCCTTTCCCATATTAGGGAGCTACTCTCTTCCCTGATTCAGGTTTCTTGTCATTTTCCCAGACATGACATCATCTCCCCAGACAATAATTAGGATCCACCTGCATATCAGATTTCAGGCTCAGGCAAAAAAAAAAAAAAAAAAAAAGCCTAGTATAGTTAAAGGGCCTTTCAAATATAACTAAAATATGCCTACTTGCTATCTACAAAATGGAGGACCCCCAACACTTCATCTGCACAAATCCAGCCTTTAGGTCCATGATTGTTCAACAATTTGTTTGCCATTGTATGTTAACTCTCTTTTCATCCAACAGGTTCCAGATGCTACTAGGATCTGACCAGACTTCCCTGGACAGACAACCCCACCAATATGCCTTGGAGCTCTGCTTCTCTAGAGCCTTCCGCACTAGGGAAAGAAAGAGACAGGCTGGGAGTATGGAACGACCTATAAATGCCCATATTTAGCAAGGAAACAATTACAAAAGCCAGACCTTCAACTTTCTGCATCCCACAATGATCTTGGGTCCATACTCCCAAAGGGATAAATAATAGGAATGCTTTCAAGGGAGAGGATGGGATACAGAGTTCTGGTGGTGGGAATTGTGTGAAGCTGAGCCCCTCTTATCCTATGGTTTTGTCAATGTTTCCTTTTTATAAATAAAAAATTTAAAAAATAAAAGAAAAAAAGAAAAACTACAAACAGAACTGCAAGGTATGAAAGACACTTTGAGTGTAGTTCAAGCTCTGGTAAAAGGCTTAGGAAGTAGGCTCACTAATGCAGAAGAAAGAATATCTAAGCTAGAAGATACAATTATCCATCTCTTTCAATTTAAATATGAGGGAGATAAAAGGTTTAGAAATAATGAAATGACTGTGAAATTGCAGACTCCATCAATACGTTGAACATAAGAGTCCTCCTGAGGAAGAGGACAGGGTGAAAAGAAAAGAAACCATTTTCAGTGAAATTTTAACTGACAATTTCCCTCACTTAGGCAACCCTCAAAACATACTGGTTGAAGTAGCAGAACATACATCTAGGTACATAAATGCAAAACAATCAACACCAAGGCATATTATTGTAAAGCTATTAAAACTCATTGATAAGAAAAAAAATTGCAGGCTGCTAGGGAAAGGAGTTAGATAAAAATATAGAGTTATGGGAGCCGGGTAGTAGTGCAGCGGGTTATGTGTACGTGGCACAAAGTGCAAGGACCAGCGGAAGGATCCCAGTTCAAGACCCTGGCTTCCCACCTCCACGCAGGTCACTTCACAGGCAGTCTAGCACGTCTGCAGATGTCTATCTTTCTCCCCCCCTCAATCTCCCCCTCCTCTCTCCATTTCTCTCTGTCCTATCTAACAAGGACAACATCAATAACAACAACAATAATAACTACAACAACAATAAAAAACAAGGTCAACAGAAGGGAAAATAAATATAAAAGAAAGGATTTAAAAAATAGAGTTATAAGGATTTTATCAGACTTCTCTTCACAAGTTCTAGAGGCAAGGAGAGAGTGGAATGATATATTCAAAGTATTAAAAGAGAAGGAAGGCTAGCCATGAATCTTATATCCTGCAAAGTTGTCTCTCAAATATGAGGGAGAAATAAAGATCTCAAATATCTAAAAGCTAAAAGAATTTGCTATTATCAACCCCACCTTACAAGAATTACTGAAAGGAGTCACTCAAGTAAAGAAGAAGGAAAGGAATGCACATCCTAGCCAAGGTGAGCAGCAGTAGACTTAAATTAAGAACATAATAAAAAGAAAGAAAAAGAAAGAAAGAAAGAAAGAAAGGAAGAAAGAAAGAAAGAAGAAAGAAAGACAAATAAAACAGGAAAGGGAAGGGATTTAATGGATAAAGCAGTTCTACTGAACATTAGTTAATTAATACCAACATACAAAAGAATTTCTCAGAAACACTATGTTAGTTATTACACTTATGGTAACCATAGTACAAAGCAAGGAACAAAGATTTACAGAAAATACAAGAGAAATCAATGAAGAACTCACCACAGAAACCAATCCACACAAAATAACAAATAGAAACAAATGGCCAAAGAATCAACAACTTAAAACAAACTCAAAACAAAAGTCAGAATGAATGTAAGTAAACCATATCTTTCAATAATCACCCTAATTGTGAATGACCTAAATCTTGTCAAAAGACTCAGAGTGAGTAACTAAATGGATTAAAGAACAGGATCCATCTATAGGTCTTCAGGAAACACACACCCAAAGAAAATACAAACAGAAACTTAATGTAAGAGGCTAGAGCAAACTGTTCCAAGATTGGAGTTTCAAGGAATCATGTTAAGTGAGATAAGCTAGAAAGAGAAGGATGAATATGGGATCATTCCACTCAAAAAGAAGCTGAAAAATAAGAACAGAAGGGAAAACACAAGGCAGAGTTGGACTGGAGTTGGGAATATTGCACCAAAATAAAAGACTCTGGGGTTGTGGGGAGGGTTCAGGTACTGGAACATGATGGCAGAGTAGGATGTAGAGGGGATTATATTGTTATGTGGAAAGTTGAGAAATGCTACACATGTACAAACTACTGTATTTTACTATTAATAGTAAACCATTAATTCCACCCAATAAAGAAAAGAGAGAGAATACTGAACCCAAAGGAACTCTAGTAATCATATAGTAAATGAATTACACTAGTAGTTATTATACGTCAAAATATATAATATAGAGATATTTTGAAAAAAAAGTTCTAAGGTAATAATTCAGAAATAAAGAGCAAGGACAGATATCTTGTTCTCAGATAAAATAGACATATATGTAAAGAAAGTAAGCAGAGACAGAGAGGGACACTACATAATGATCAAAGGATTAATCCAACAAAAATCCATAACTAGTATAAATATATATGCCCCAAATGCAGCTGCACCCAAATATATATAACAAATACTTAATAAATTAAGTGAGACACTGACAGAAATATAATAATAGGAGGAAATCTTAACATGCCATTCAATGAAATATAAAACAAAGAGACCATAAGGAAGATTAATGAAAACAGGAGCTGGTTCCTTGAAAGGATAAGTAAAATATATTAAAAAAAACAAAAAACAGTTACACTTACTAAGAGAAAAAGAGAAAACTATGGTAAAATCACTCAGAAAGGAGAGAGGATATATATTGTAACAGAGAACACAGAGATACAAAGGATCATACAACAAATGACGCTCAACACTTTAACTGGGAGAAATTATAAATTCATCAGATAAAGAAAAAACTATAAAAGCTTCATAAGGCCAAGAAACTGGATTAACTAATTATGGTCTTTTTTGTCAATAATAAAAAAACCACCCCATCATCTGGGGCCCTAGTGAGGGAATCCTTGAGTTCACACAAAGATATGATGGGCCTAGACTGCTAATAGATCCCTCTCTCTACTTCCACCAGGAATATCAGCATAAACTCTTTCATGGTCCAGGCTTGTCCTCCCTATAAAATAACAATGGTAGGGACTGCCCCACTCTGCAAAGAGAAGCTGGGGTATCCTACCCTGCCACTCAAAGAAAGCTGGTCCAGTAATGAGTGCAGCTTAGAATGTTTGTAGCTGTGACCATATATTGTGAGCTCACACTGACAAGAATTTGGAGGTTATATAGATTCTTGTGCTAAATATAAATCTATATAGGTCCTGAATCAGGTGGATGGTGGTAAACTGTTAATTTTATACATAGATTTTCTTCAAGATTAGGAGCTACTCTCTGCCCTAGTTCAACTTTCTAGCTATTTTCTCAACTCTAACACCATCTTTTCAGGCAGTTATTTAATTTTTATTATCTTTATTTATTTATTAGATAGAGACAGCCATAGATAGAGAGGGAAAGGAGAGAGACAGAGAGACACCTGCAACACTACTTTACCACATGCAAAGCTTTCCCCCTGAAGGTGGAGACTGGGGACTTGAACATCCTTAAGCATTGTAATATGTATGCTCAACTAGGTGCAGCACCACCCAGCCCCAGACAATATTTTTTTCAACTACCTGTTAGCTATCAAACTCAAACTAAACTATGAAAGTCACAGGATTCTAAGAACATACCTAAAATAGACTTGCTCACTTCTTTCTACCCTGTTCTCATCTGCTCTACTCCTGCTTTTTGGTTCCTGTTCATTAATAATTTTATCCTGCTTTATATCTTACTATCTTTCAGCCACCTAGCTGCAGATACTATCATGATTCCATCCTGATGTCCCTGGGCAGACGATCTCACCAATGTGTCCTGAAAACTTACCTCTAGAGAGCCATACCCTACTAGGGAAAGATATAAATGGGATGGGGGTATGGATAGACTTTATAATGCCAATGTCTAGCAGAGAAGCAATTACAGGAGCCAGAACTCCCAGTTTCTGCACCCCCCAAAAAAATTTTGGTCCATACTACCAAAGGGGAAGTGTTGACAGGAGCAAGAAGACCACAGGGCTCTGAAATCCAACTCCATCAGAAACTGGAGAGAGAAGATAAATGGAGGGACATTTGGATGTAGTAGTAGGGCTAGGTGTGACTTGGAAAGAAAGAGACCATGGAAAAAATGCTCAAATATATATAAATATAGACAGATAGTTATAGAAATTATAGTCAACCCATATCATTGGCTTTAGTAAAACTACTGTAGCTTCCAACTGAGGGAATGGGGATAATGAACTCTGGTAGTGGAAATAGTGTGAAATTATCTCACAAATTTTAAAATCAATATTAAGTCAATAATAAAATTAAAAATTAATTTCTCGAAGACTTTTCTTCTCCTTCTCCTTCCTTCTTCTTCTTCTTCTCATTTTTTGATAGGTTTGAGAGAAAATGAGAATTCAGGGGAAGAGAGAGAGGGAGAAGGACCTGCTTCACTGCTTGTAAAGCTACTACCATAGAGATGGAGATCAAGGGCTCAAATACAGTTAATGTATGGCAATGTGCGCACTTAACTGCATTTATTACCACCTGGCTCCCAAGGTTAAGTCTTCACTTAATTTTGAGATTGAATTTCTGAACTATGATGGTTACCGGAAGGGATGGGAAGAAGTAAAGAGATAGGCAGAAGAGTTTCTGTGGTATTCTGGAACTTTCATTGCATGTGTGAGAGCCATATACATACATAATTGGTGTGCAACTATACTCCAAAATTTTATATAATATTGGAACTAATGTTAAGTCCATTAAAAATAGAAAAAATATTTTTGTCTAGGGACTTTCTCAGTGGAAGAACACACTGCTTGCATACATAATGTTCCATCCCCAGCACCACAGATGCTTGAGCTGAGTGGTAGTCTGTCTACATTTTCTCATAAAAATAAATAGGATCAGGTGGTTATGCACTTGGTTGAGCCCATACAGTACAATGTGCAGGATCCAAGTTCAAGTTCCCAGTCTTCACCTGTAGGGGGAAAGCTTCACAAGTGGTGTAACAGTGCTGCAGGTATCTCTCTCTCTCTTCTATCTCCTCTTCTCTCATTTTCTCTCCCTGTACTTCAAATAAAAATGATTAATTAATATTGAAAGAGTTCAGGACTGATATGTGTGAGGTTCAGGTTCAATTTACAATATAGCATATGTGATAGCAATATTATGGACACTCTCTTGCTGTCAATATTTTTCATGAAATAAATTAATAAATATTTTAAAATAAAGCATAATTCATATAGCACACAGTGTATGTGTAATTCATGTATACGTGTATGTGTATTCAAACATTCAAAGAGTTGTGATTTAATATATATAATTATCACCTCATTTAAAACATGTTGCTTTCTTATAAAGGCTGAATTTGTTTTATAACTAACAAAAATTTGGAGATTTATATGAATTTTAATTGCCATGCTAGGCTTTATTAAATGATGGGGCATATAGGAAAGAATGTTCTTTCTAATGGGATAAAAGAGACAACAAACACAAAGAAAATAAGGAGCATGATAATGTCATTTAGTGATTAGTCCTGTGAGAAAAATCCCTGAAAACATCACATTTGAGAGAAGAGCTTAATGAAGAGAAGTAAAGAACATTCCCACCAGCTGCAGAAATGAGCTTTTGAACATGGTAACATATGCAGTGTTTTCAGAGGAGGGGGTGGTTAGTCTGATTGGGATGACTCAGATGGAAGAAAATAAGATTGAAAAAATAGAAAGAAAAAAAAATCGTGTACATGAAGACATGGGTTTCTAATTCAGTGAAAATAGCCAGGAGCATAATTTAGTGAGTCTGCCCCAGTGCAGTAGTTGTCCATATGTGAATTCCAGCTCTACAAGTAAAAAGAAATATGTGCTGAGATAAAAGCAATAATCTTTCAGTATTTTTCCAACACAAAGTTCAAGTCAGACAGATTAAAAAGTGACAAATAGAAAGTATAACTCTACTGTCTTATTTCCACTTATATAAGGCTTTTAGTGTAATTTTATGAACTTGCTCTAATCACAAATCTCTATGAATCACAAATTTAAGATCATATATATATATACATATATATGTATATGTATATATATATATGAACCCAGGATGTTAGCAGCACATCATAAAAAATAACTTTATTGCCTCTTATTTTTCATGATAATTAAAAATATATCTAGAGAAAAATAAAATAAATTCATATGTTGAATATATGTAAATAAAGTGTAACTTGCTGATGTCTTGTTTCCTATATGGTTATCTGATATACTACATATCAGAACAAAGTTAAAGTGTATTTTCTCCTGATGTTGGAATTTTAATACATTTTAAGTTGTTAACTTTCAGTATGCCTTAAGGAGCAATATTTGGTAATAGAGGATACTCCTTTTGTCTACATTTTGCAAATTCTGTTTGTTAATGCATTTTAATATGCCTGACTAATTTTCAAATGAAGATTTAAGAAACTACATGTACACAGGCCATTTTAGGAAAATGACAATGCCACATTTCCTTTTTTAAAATGTAATATTTCAATGCCTATGCATATCACAGAGTTTCAGTTGGGAATGTCATTATGTTATTACCTTTCTAAAGGTATCTACACAGATGCAATACGATAATATTTGTGAAAGTCTGACTGAATATGGCAGGTGATTATGTGTGTTTCTATAAGGAGATGTTTGTACTTTTGGGAGCACCAGTGTGGATGAGTCTAGCTCTCTGCACATGACAGTACAGCAAATTGGTTTGTGGAATGTTCCTTTTCAGCGGCGATGATAAATAATTTTGCACGCAAACACTTCACAATGGAAGCTAATGCTGTTCTATTTGCTATTTAGATTTCACCATTTGGGGCTGCCAAAACTGTTTAAAACCTCACAGGATCCTGTGATAGGCCAATGCAAATTTGATGATCCATCCAAATATATAGAGATGTGGCTTTAATGGCGCCATCATTATCAGAACTGTCTTCTACACAGAAATTCTTAGCCATAGTAGTAAATGACAGATGTGTTAATTAAAAGACTGAGGCAAAGCCAAGGTTGATTTCTAATAAACAGGTCATTAACTTTGGTAATGACCAATTTGAGAAGATGATTGTTATTGCAAACTATACTCCATGAGTTATGAGAGCAACAGTATGATTCTGGAGTATATCCAATGGTCATATTACAATAAAAAGGATCTTTCAAATGTGTCACCTTGCATATGTATAACTTTACAAATCTGAACAAAATGGTAGTTTTCTCTAAATCAAAACATATTAAATACTTAGCTGAACTAAATTCATATAAATAAGCAGGTATTCTTTGAGAGCCAAGTGAAAAGCCTTGTCATAATAACTTCAGATTCTGCCTAATATAAGCTTCCTATTATATTACTGAAGCAAACCTTTACTGTCTCTAGAGATGGTGTTTAAATAGGGTGAGAAGATGTAAGGCATATTAAAATCATATAATAAATATGTTGAAAATAAAATTAAAAATAAATTTGATCTCTTCCTGAACTAATGTGATAATTCCCTCCACAAAATCTACTACAGACTGTTCTTGAAAAAAAACTGCCTTGTACCCCTCTTACTCCACAATCTTGTTGATCACTATTAAATCACTAGTAGAAAAAAAAAAAAAAAAAACTTCAGACATCAGAATCTTATTTTTCATGAAACAAAGCATTTCAGCTAGGATAGTTTTTTCTATGAAATTAGTTATGACCTAGAAGTCATTTTAGCGGGAAACCTAGATTATTTTATTACCCAAGATTTAAATGAAATAATCTAGAAATTTCTTTAAAGCTTTTCTAAGTCTTGCTAGTTCCAGTTTGTAAGATCTGCTTATTTTGTTAGAGAGAGAATAGTACCATTTAATTATGAGGCATTATAATCAAATGCCAAATATGTATAGTTATATGAATAAGATATAATTTCAACAATCTCACTTTTATACCTAAGACTTTCTTGGTTTTACGGTATATTTCTCCAAGTCTAATTTTACTCTGTGCCTCGCTCACTTGTCTTTTTATGCGAACTTCTCGTTTCTTCTAATACTTTATTTTGCAACATGATATTAGTTCTTTATATCTTCCTGTCAGTCTTCAAAAGCAATAAAATCATTTTGATAATTCATTAGTTCAAACCACTACAACAATCAGGGTTAATAGGTATTTCCCTCAAATTTATTTTTTCTTTTGTGGTATTTATATAGAAAATATAATGTTTACTTTACTATGGTATTTATTTTCTAATTTTTTAATTTATTTCAATTTAGTTCTTATAGAGAGGGAAACTAAAAGGGAAGGGAGAGACAGTGAAGCAAAGAAAGAGACATCTAGCACTGCTTCACCACTCCTGGAATTTTCCTCCTACAAGTGGGGACTAAGAGCATGAATCTGGGTTCTTTTTTATTATTATTATTTATTCCCTTTTGTTGCCCTTGTTGTGAATCTGGGTTCTTGAGCATGGTAACATGCGTGCTCAAACAGGAGTATCACCTCACAGCCCTGCTATGGGTTTTCATCTATATTTTTCTTTCTCCTATTTGAATATTGCTCAAATTGAACAGATGATTTTTAATTTACTTTCATGTTTCATATATCGCCTATAAAAGCATCTTTCATATTTGGAATATATTAGCCAATATTTTTTTCAGTGCTATTAACAAATTTCCCAGAGACACACAAATTCTATAAAACAAGATATCCAGCCAATTTAATTAAAATGGACAATTTAGTTACAATCTCACAGATACTAATTTGGAATCATGTCAAAATTCAACTGGTAGGTTCATGGAAAGATTTAACTCTAAGAACAGATTTGACAATGTGTAGAAATAGATGAAATGAGAGAAATGAATGATAAAATCTGAAAATATCATTTTTACTGTGCTTAAGACATATAACGGTCAAATCAAGAAAACAGGGCACTTTTATTGGCTTACATATATAATACTATTTGAAAATAAACCAAAGACCATATTTTTAGTCACATGGAAACATGATTCGATTTTTGTTGCCAACATTCTGCTATCCCATTTGTTAACAAAATCAATTATTGTTGTCATTTTAATAGGTAGGAAGCATGTCAGAAACACAATTCTATCGACAGCAATAAATTTATCTAATTATAAATGATCATCATTAAAATATTTATGAAAAAAGATTGATGAGTCAATGTGGTGCATTAAGTTTGATGAAATATGTAAACACATATATACATATATGAAATTTTACTTTTATTTATCTGTCATTTTATTTTAATTGTGCCATACTGCATAATCTATTGTAATTTTCTCACAAGTTATTTTTCATTTGCAAAGTAAGGATCACATTTTGTCTCATTTTAGAGATTTGTTTTTGAGGTGAATTAGTTTATTATGGCAGTTTTCTTAGTAAAATCTCACACATTTTCAAAATACACTATTAAACCAAATCCACAACCTCTACTAAAATTTACTACAGTCTCTCTCCTCTTGAAAACCCATTTCTCCCTCAATCTTCATTATCTCAGTTTTGCAGTAAAAGTCCTCATTTGACTTTGATTCTTTTTTTTTTTCACTTGATTTGTCTCTTTACAGAAGTGAAATCATTAAATACCTTCCTTAAATAAAGGTCCCATTGGAGGGTCACTTTTATGGTAATGAATTCCTTAAACTATTGTTTGTCTGGAAAACTATTCATTTCTTCAAATGAGATAGAGCATTTGTAGGTACAGATCTTCTCTACTAAAAATTTTAATATATCATGCCAGTCGTTTCTAACCTAAGAATATCTGTTGAAAAATAAGTTGATCTTACAGGAATTTCCTTGGAGGGAGGTAACAACTATATTTTAGTGCACCCATTACGATGCTTAAGGACCTAAGTTCAAGCCCCAGGTCCCCACCTGGGTGTGGGGGGGGGGCAGAGGGCAGTGGTTCACAAACTGTGAGGCAATACTTTAGGTGTCGCTTTTTCTCTCTACCTTCCACTTTCCTCTCAGTTTCTGTCTCTAAAACAAAGGAGGTCCCAGGAGTGGCAGATTGGTGGATTCACCAAGCAAGCACCAAGCCAAACCCCAGCAATAACCCTTGTGATAGGAAAATAAAAAATAAATAAGATTATAAGGATATGTTGCCAAATTACAACCACCACCAAAGTTCAGTGCCCTGCCTGACTCCTCATGATAACCATCATAGTTTCTCACAAAGTCTTAGAGGCAGTTTGGCTACTCCCTGCCCACCTGCCATTTTCTGCAACTTCATGTGTTTTAATTCTCTATATCTCAAACATGAGTGAAGTCATCCCATAGTTGTTTGCACCTCTTTGCTTCACTAAGTATAATTGTCTCAAATTTTATCCATTTTGTCCTGGATGCTACAACTCCCCAATAAAAATATGTATAGTCTAGTGACTATAGAGTAAGTCATCCAAAGTACATAAAGGCTTTCCTCAGAACTTAAAGGAACTTTAAATGCTATATATATATAAAAAAAAAAAAAGTTCCCTCCTTGGAAGTTATTGGGAATAGATCCCTGTTGCAGTAGCTTCTTCCTGGGACAACTGTCTCAGGAAGAGAACTCAGAATGGTCTAGAAGGGAAGCCATCTTTTAAGATGGCAACAACAGACCCTGAGAAACAACTTCTCTCAATCATCTGTGAACACTATTGCAAGTTGGCCTGACAGAAGTCCAGACTTCTAGTCCCCAAACCACTTTCCTCCTGTGTATAGGCGTCCTGTGAAACCTTCAAGTTTCAGAAGTAAAGCTGACCACAGGTCAACTTGAACTTCTGGGAAAGCTTGATTATGGTACTGGCATAGTGGAGATAGTGGGTATACACCTCCACCTAAGCTCAGATAATTGCAGCTCTAAGAAAGTCTGGAATCCACGATACTCCTTAGCAGCAACCCTTCTGCTTCGAAAGCTGGGGACGCTAATTATTCACCCAGAAGCAGATGTGTCAGTATACAAAGTAACACACACCAGGGTATCCTGGGTGATCATTCTGGAACTATCTCCTGAATACTAAAATATTTTTATTCAATTTTATTTGATAAATATTATTTTACAAAACAGTAGTCTTGAGTTTGATAAACATGTCAAGTTAAGGAAAAATGTCACTTTAGCTCAAATCATAGAAATTAGCATATGATTTCAAACAAAATGAAGAAACAGAGTACTATACCCCCAAAAGGTGGAGCAAAAATAAAAGTCCAGGGAAAAATCAAAATGGAATGAAACTGAAAACTTAATCCAAAGATGAGTTTAGAGAATCAGTTTCAACACTGTCTACTAAGTTAGGGAAAGCAGTTGAAGATCAAAAGTATAATTTCAATAAGAATAGAAGAAATGTTAAAAAATGGTTCAAGCAGAAATAATTGAATTAAAGAACAGAACTGAAAATAAATAGTAAGATCGAGAGGTTCAAATAAACATCACATAACTGATAGAATGAGCAAATAGGAAAAAAAAGTAAAAATATCCAAAGATAAGAAAAAAATATATAAAATAGAAAAAATATGAAAGTATCATAAAAGTATTGTGAAAAAACATCAACAGGAACAATATTGATATTGTTGGAGTTCCAGAAAAGAGATAAATGGGGGGAGGGGAACCTCTTTAAAGAAAAATATCAAAGTTCAAGAGACTCAAAGAATTTCAAACATATGAAACCCAAAATGGCACACCCTATGAAATAATGACAGTGATAAAAACTAAGCATATGAGCAGATTAAAAGCATCCAGGGAAAAAATATATATAAACAGACCCCAGTAAGATTATAAGCAGACATTTGAGTTGAAACTCAAAGAACAATGCTTCAAAGTACTGAGGGAAAACTATTTCTAAAATGAGACTAACCGTCTAGCATAACATTTTGAATCATAGGACGAAGGGGCATGGGAATACAGAAGTCAAAAACTGAAGCAAATAATACTGTTCATCTAGCAAAAAGTATATGACAATGTAAAGGTGATCATATAACTCTAATTAAATGTTAGTTATCCTGACAGACTGGATATAGCCCAATAGTAACATTGAGAATTAACTTGTAAAAAGATGACCATGAACATGCTAGCATTCTTGAGCATTAAAATGGTGCTCATTCAATAGTGGCAGTCACATGACTTTGTGTTCTAGATTGGCAAAAACTGTCCTTGTTATGGATGTTTACATAGCCAACGACACACTTTTTGTAATTTATTTTTTATTGTTTTTTATTTATAAAAAGGAAACATTAACAAAACCGTAGGATAAAGGGGGTAAAACTCACACAATTCCCACCACTAGAATTCTGTATCCCATCTCCTCCCCTGATAGATTTCCTATTCTTTAACCCTCTGAGAGTATGGACCTAAGGTCATTATGGGATGCAGAAGATGGAAGGTCTGGCTTCCCCACTGAACATGGGCGTTGACAGGTCAATCCATACTCCCAGCCTGTGTCTCTCTTTCCCTAGTGGGGCAGGGCTCTGGGGAAGTGGGGCTCCAGAACACATTGGTGGGATTGTCTGCCCAGGGAAGTTTGGTTGACATCATGGTAGCATCTGGAACCTGGTGGTTGAAAAGAGAGTTAACATGTAAAGCCAAACAAATTGTTGACTAATCATGAACCTAAAGGCTGGAGTAGTGCACATGAAGAGTTGGGGGGGGTCTCCGTTTTGTAGATAACTCGTAGACCTATAATCCAAAGGGCTCTTGACTATCCTAATTTTTTTTCCCAAGCCTGAAATCTGATATGCAGGTGGATCCAAGGTCTCACTCCTTACTGTTTGCACTCTCTGGTGAGATCATCCTCCAATAATCCTACAGAGTAATTTATCTTCACATTGTGTCACCTAGAACCTGGCTTCATTGATTTGGTGACTTATGTTCATGTATTATCACTCTGATGAATTTACTGGTTCTATGAGAAGATGCACTACTTAGAAATCATATTTCATTTCCTTCCACAAACACAGGTATTTAAGACTTGGAGTGGGGACGAGAACTTGCTGGAAAAAAACTAAATCGTACTTTATTCCCTACCTAAGAATGGACATTGGTCAATTTATCAGTATGTTAAATAATCCAGTGGGGGAGCCAGCATAATGGTTATGCAAAATACTTTGATATATAAGACTCCAAGATTCCAGGTCCAATTCCCCACATTACTATAAGCTAGAGCTGAGCAGTGCTCACTGAACAAAAGAAAGAAAAAAGAAATAAAAAGTCACAGACCAATTGGAATATACCTAAAATAGACTCCTTAGCTTCTTCCATCATGGAGACCCCCAAATCTCATCTGCTATAATGTTACCTTTAGGTTCCCGATTATTAAACAATTTGTTCTGCTTCATATCTTAATGTTTTTCAGCCACCAACTTGTAGATGCTACCATGATGCCAACCTGACTTCCCTGGGCAGATAAACTCAGTAATGTGCCCTGGAACCCCATTTCCCCAGAGCCCTGCCCCACTAGGGAAGGATTTTGACAGGCTGCAAGTATGGATCAACCTATCAACACCCTTGTCCAGTGGAGAAGCAATTACAGAAGCCAGACCTTCCACCTTCTGCACCCCATGATGATTCTGGGTCCATACTCCCAGAGGGATAAAGAATAGGGAAACTTCCAGTGGAGGGGGGATGTTAGTGGAACTTTGGTAGTAGGAATTATATGGAATTGTACTCCTCTTATTCCACAATCTTGTTGATTATTAAATCACTTCTTCTCATCAAAGTTCGACATCCTCAAGGAAACACTCACGAAAGACATGTCTCTGATATATGATTATTGTAAAAAATGGCGACTAATCCCTAGCACTGCAAAAACGGTATCATCTGTTTTCCATCTACACCATGCCTCGGCCTCGCGTGAGCATAATGTGCAGCTTGGCGATACGAGAATCCGGCATGAAGCCCAGCCAGTCTATCTTGGCGTTACTCTCGATCACACTCTGTCATTTCACGAACATCTCATAAAAACTGCAGCAAAGGTGGGCGCAAGGAATAACATCATTGCAAGACTGGCCAGCTCCTCATGGGGCGCGAGTGCTTCCACACTATGATCATCATCTCTGGCATTATGCTATTCCACTGCAGAATACTGTGCCCCAGTATGGTTCCGTAGCCCCCATGTCCACTTGGTCGATTCCAAATTATATTCCTCCATGAGGATAATTTCTGGAACCATCCGTTCCACCCCGGTTCCATGGCTGCCAGTTCTTAGCAACATCACCCTGCCAGATATTCGTCGGGATGCGGCATCATCTAAGTTCATTTCCCACGTCTACGCTCGACCAGACCTGCCAATATACGCAGATATCTTCGCCCACCCTGTCCAACGCTTTACGTCTCGTCACCCAATCTGGTCCCCTATGCCTACACTGAACTTCTCTGTTCCAGACTCTTGGAAACAGAGTTGGCAGTCAGCTGAGGTAAAGAACAAACACCTCATCACAGACCCCTGCAAGCGTCAACCCGGCTTTGACCTAGCACGTTATGATTGGGTCCTCCTCAATCGCTATCGAACAGGCCATGGCCGGTGCGCTGCTATGTTCCATAGCTGGGGAGCCAGAGACGACCCGAACTGACCCTGCGGCGACAGACAGACAGACTATGACCCACATAGTCAACGACTGCCACCTCTCCAGATTCAAAGGAGGTCTCGAAACTTTACATCAGGCTCAACCTGACGCTGTTGACTGGCTACGGAAGAAGGGCAAATGCTAGAAGAAGAAGAAGAAGTGAAAGAAAATTCCCAAATGTGTATCAGTGAATTCAAAAAAGCACACTGTTTGTTGGTGTGGGGGCTGGGCCTGTGACTTTGGAAGCTGTAGGATTAAGGAAGAAGGGATGACAAGAATGAGAAAAAGAAAAAAGAGAGAGAGAGAGAGAAAAAAAAGAAAAAGATAAGAACAAGAACAGTCATAAAAGGGCAGTGAAAGGAAAGGGTTTTTTTTAATGTATTTATTTTTAATTATTTAATTAGCTATTTAGGGTGAGGTGGGGGGGTTGGTTACTTAGAAAGAAAAAAGGCCAGAGGTTTCAGATGGGTATAGACTTAGAATCAATGATACTCCCTGGTGGGACAGGAATTTGGTAAAGAAAAGGACTGGTTGGGGGGGGGACGGGAAGGAGGTATGCTTGAAAATTAAAAGGAAGAAAAATTTTTTTTTTCCTTTTTTTTTCCCCCCTTTTTTCCCTACTCTAATTCTTAACCCAAATTAAGTTATAGTCACCTCCTTGGTGTCGCCTCTAGGACCCCTTATTGGCTGGCCTGCTAAAGGCAGAAAATCCTACCGTTTCTAGGAGATGTGGTCAGAGCTCAGCCACTAGCAGCTTCTCAGTCCGCCATCTTCCGGAAAACCCCCAAGGGGAAAGGTTTTTAAGCAGTAAAACAAGTCTGCTGATATCTATCTTTCTCTCCCTAGTTCCTTTCTCAATTTCTGTCTTATCAAATAAAGTAGAAAGAAAAAAAAAGAGAAAAAAGGTGACAGAGAAAGAAAGAAGAAGGAGGAGGAGGAGACTAGAAAAGGGAGAGAAAGAAAAAAAGTCAGTAAGTGATGGGAAGACATTGTATTTTTGCCTTAAGAATAATTATTAAAGCCATCTCAATGATAAATATGAAATAAAGCATAAATCATTGATTCAGTTGTAAGCTTTTTTTTTTTAGACACCTGCAGACCTACTTCACTGCCTGTGAAGCAAACCCCCTACAAGCCTACAGGTGGGGAGACGGGAGGGGGCTGGAATCAGAATCCTGATGCCAGTCTGTGTGCTTTCTGCCATGTGCACTTAACACACTGCGCCACCGCCCAGCTCCCAGCTGTAAGCTTTTTTATCTCAGTGAATCTGTTAGTGACCTCAATCAATTTTAGTGCAAGTGAATAAAACATTTGGTTGCATTTATGCTAGTTTGTCCTAGTGAATGTCAGCAACTGATCACTTTCAAGAGTTATTCATCTAGTATTTGATTGATTTAGATAAGGGAAGTTTTCTGTATTATAGTTTTGGTCATTTCCTCCTTATTGGAGTAAATAAAATGAATGAAATATACAACTATAATAATCCCTTTAATTTCATTTGCCCACTTAAGATATTCATAAATAACATTTTATGAAAATAAGACAATTTTATTCTCTTGGAATTAAAAAAAAATCTTTCTGTTATATCATCATCATTGTTTAACTGTTCCACTCTCAGGGATGCAAATAAACAAGTCTGACAATGCCACATTTACTAAATCTTCCTGAACTCAACCTGTTCACTGTAGTCTTGGTCCAAAATTTCTAACTTTATTTAAAATAGAAATAAATAGGTGGTGATGCACCTTAAGGTGGTACCACCTTAAGGACTGCCCCCCACACCATCCCCGCAAGGATCTGGGTTCAAGCCCTGCTCCCCATCTGCAGGGATGTATGCTTCACAAGCAGTAAAGCAGGTCTGTAGATGTCTGTCTCTCCCTATCTTCCCCCTCCCTTCTCAATTTCTCTGTCCTAGCTGATAAAAGGAAAAAAAATGGCCACCAGGAGCAGTGGATTCAAGTGCCTGCACTGAGCCCCAGCCATAACCCTGGAGGCAAAAAAAAAAAGAGAGAAATAAATATGAAAATACATTGACGAATAAATTCCTAACCTCCTTGAGCGGTTTGAAAGTAGAAGGGCGGAACTATCTTTCTTCTCTGAATGCCCTTACCAAACAAGTTTGCCTTGCTATGAATAACAGAAATTTGTCACCCTTCAGTTCAGACAAATCTAAGTGAACACCATATAATGACTAGAAAAAGGGATAGATAATAGTGGTTGCTGGTGAATAGGCAATTGGGTATTAGTGGCCATAATATCTTTTGGTAACAAAAAGTGATGGATTGCCATTTCCTATTCTACACAAGATTTTTTTTTTTTAACTGGCAATTATATCCATGAATCTAAAGAGATTCCAAGATATCTTAACATTCTAGGGAGCATCATTTTAGCATTAATTTAGAAACCAATCCAAGTATACTCTAACTACTTAGCAAGTTCCTGATATACATAACAACAATCTCAAAAGGAATTTTCTAAATATCCTAAGAATTTAAAATTTGGAACTATTTCAGTAGAAATTTACCACTGAGATCTTGGACTGCCATAATGATGGGTCCAATTATCCCTCTACTGCTAGTTTTTCATTGTTAACTTCATCAATCTAACATTTTTGACAAGAATATTTATTATTACTGACTTTATTCAAACTACACTTTTCTGTCACATTGAAATAAAAAAAAACAGCAATCAATATTAACCTTGAAATTTAAACCATGTTTCAAAGGAGTGGTACTGTTCATTGTAGCAATTCTCATTTACACAAATGTCTAGAATTATGTAATGCATTCAACAGAGAAATGAATACCCGAGAAAGTAGCGAGAACAATCCAAAAGGGTTCAAAAAGGCTTTGTAAATAGAGTTATATGGTAATGGAGAATGATTTTGACAGATGTATAATATGCTATTTGGCCTACATAGAATATTTGTAGTAATTTCAAAACACAATTAACATCAGGGAAAATTGCAGTATTAAAAAGAGAAATGAATCTTATAACCACTAATAACTTTCTTTAACTTTAGAATGTATTATAAAATGTTGTGTTCAATGTAATAACACATAGAATTTTGTTCTAAATGTTCTCCTATATTTGTAATAGCAATAATCATAGATGGTCTTAAAGTTAATAATTGGCACAGCCCAGGCATCAATCAGAACTAACTGGAAAAGTCTTCTATAAGCCCTACTGTAGCAACAAATCCTTTACTCTTGGATTACTCTGAAGTCTTGCAGGGCATCTTGAAGGAGTAGTGGAAGTTGTGACAGTGAAGTACTCTTAGACAAATGGAAAGTGACCTTTTAACAACCAATAAAGAATTATTTAAATATTTTTAAAATATACTATTGTATTGCATGTAAATATCAGACTTGGCAATTACAATAGCTATTAATGGGTTATTTTGAATATGTTTTTCTTTCTTACTAGGTAGTCAAAATACGTGTGTTGTAATAATTTCTATATAGAGTTGATTTTTAAAGTAATATTTCAATATTGTACAACTAACAAAAGTGTTTTAACTGAAAAAAAGGGAAGCTTCATCTATATCCTTAAATTGGGATTTTCCACTCCTGATTTCCTATTTTTATTTTCAGTATTTCTCATTTAAAACCAGTCAGAGCCTGTCTGGAAAAAATTAAATTGGAATGCATTTATTAGAATGTTTCTCTGCAAAGAGGCACAGTTAGCACTACTTTAAAGCTTCTCAAATATAAAAATATGTCAATAGAATTTAATCAGTTGTAGAATAATACTGTGAAAAAATAGGATGACTAAAGAATATTTTGTCTCAGCAAGGAAAGACAAGATAAAGCAAAAGTGATATTTGCTTAACAGCATTCTTAGTAATTTAAAGATCAAAACAAGTGAAACCTTAGTAAAGATGAAAACTGATTTTAACTTAAAAAAAAGAATTCTATACTATATTTTGAAAATGTACTATAACATTGAAAGTATTACAAATAAAGACTTATGTCAAGTAATACAGAAACAACTTAGACCTTGGGTGACATTATGTTAAATAAACTTGCCATACATCTTGTTTTACTATTTGCCAACCAGAAGTCTTCAGAAAGTGGTTTAATTTAGTTATTTCAGGCAATTTCTTCCTTTCTCACATCAAGATAGTACACTAAACTCTCTCCTTAGAAATTTGAAGTCTATAAATACATTTTCCTATCCACTTATCACCAGAGATCAGATTCTGATACTAATCAATGAGAGAATCTGTATACAAATTGGACACATAAGAGTAATCACACTCCTATTCTGAAGATGTTATATGTATGGAGTAGAAGTCCTCTATAAAATTTTTACTAGTTGGAGCCAGATGATAGCACACCTGGTTAATCACACAACCACAGTGCAAAAGGACCTAGGTTCAAGCCTCTGGTCCCCACCTACAGGGTGAAAGCTTCATGAGTGTGAAGCAGGGCTACAGGTGTGTCTCTGTTTCCATCTCTATCTCTTCCTCCCCTCTCATTTTTGTCGGGTTGCATCGTGGGGGAGAGAGAAGAGACCAGGAACTCCTTACAGAGCAGGAACACAATGCTTTATTCACGCAGACGCCCCAAGGTTGGGTGTGGGCACAGCTGTTTAGGCCACATTGAGCTAGCAAAATGGCCTAAACACTCCCACTATGCCTACCAGCCCTTCTCCAGGTCTTCTCTCGGTCAGGACGTGGAAGAGAAAAAGTGTGAAACCAGAACAGCAGCAGGATTTATAGGGTAAAGACGGAAGTGGCAAGTCAGGAATGGGATTGGCTAGGAAAGGGGGTGGAGAGAGGCAAAAGGCATGCTGGGAAAATGGAAGCAACCTTAGCAACTGTTGCGATGGTTTTAACTGAGTTAGCAATACCCTGGTGGGAATATTTCAGGCAAAACAATGATTACATAAGCAGAGAAGGGGGGCTGGCTTTAAGGCCCAACAAATTTCTCTGTCTATATCCAATAATAAATAAACAAAAATATTTTAAGGGATTTTATTAGCTTTCTGATAAACGATCTACATTTTATATGTCATAGAGGTCATCAGTACTAGTAATTCTTAGTTTCTTCAAAGCAATTGTCTTCCTCTAAAATTTACTCCCCAGCCCTACTAAAGTTTTATACCTAATAAACTACTCAATGCCATTGTTTGCTATTGATTAATAAGTGTGTAAAATTTAAAAATAATATTTCATACAATTATAATTAGAACTATACAAGATAAGCATTAAGTACAATGCCTGTGCTGTTGCTGTCACTTTACCAGTCTTACCATTCAAAGTCTTTCCTGGCTGCAACCTGCCTAAGTAGACACATATCTCAGTCAACCACTATGTCTGAGGAAATAACTGAAAATATTTTGACAGAGTGGCATGGAGAACTTTAGACTTAATGTGTCAGAATCAACTTTGACTGGAAAGTTCCTATGACCGATCATATTCAATGCATTAACTCTCTCTGCAGCATCCCTCTCCTTTGTTTGTCATCATTTCTAAGGGGACTAACATTGTACATAAATCATAGATGTGAAGTATACCTTGATTTTAATAAATTACGATACACAGTAGGACTCAGTACTTGTATGCCTGGTGCTCTTGGTTCAAACCTTGGTGTTGTGTAGACCAGAAAGGTGCCCTTGCTTTTCTCTCTTTCATGTATAATGATCTCTATCTCATGAAAAACTTAAGAGAAATATTTTAAATAGACAACAATAAAATAGCCTCTCACTCATTATCTCTTTGTAACTCATTTTTCTTTCATTTAACTAATTATTTAACAGTTTTGTTTTTTTTACAAAACTGTAAGATTTCAAGAGTATAATTTTACACCCACATATGGGGTAAGTAACCACACCCTCCATCAGTTCTTAAACAAATTTAAACTACTGCCCCCCCACCCCCCGGTGAAGTCCATATTTTATATCTCTGCTTTTACCACTTGTCTTTCTGTCCATCTTAATCAATTTTTCTAATTTCCTGAGTCTCGTAAGATGTTTCAAATATCACAATGGTAATGCAATCACTGTCAAAGTGAACACTAGTAATTTTTTAAGTCTTTCTATGTTTTAATTGACTATAATCTGCAATATATCACATTTTCTATATTTATATGCTTTCTAGTCACTTATCTTGGCATTTTTACCATGATGCAGAGGTGAGAACTACATTTAAATTCTGACTCACAGAGTAGGATAATAAAGTTTAAACCACTATCTAAAATTCATATCTGAGTTAAATTTTCAACTTTTTTATCTCCTTTTAACAATATGACCACATGACATAGGTGTATTTAGGATCTGTTGTCATTTGTAAAAATAGATAGATTATATCTTAAAGTTCCATATGATAATCAATCAATATTTTTTGTTGTTTTCCTTATCTATTACATTAAAAACACTGAAATTAGGCAATCATCTGTATTTTAGTTATTATTTTCATGAGGAGTTCATGTTACAAACTTTAAGAAGCTTTGTAACTATAGACTTTTAGTGTTGGAGCATAAGTATATATAAATTGCAGCCATTATTGTATGTTTATAGTAAGTTTTATAGCAGCCCAATCACTTAAAGTAGATTAACTTTCTAAGATTTTATAAAGTCTGAGTATTTACTCTGTCTAAAGACTTTCCTTCATTTCTTCTGTCTTTATTTCTAACATTGGTTATTAGTTTGGCTGTTTCCACATTTTTTAAATGAAAATCTTTTTCCTAGATATCATGGATCAATAGACTATTCCTCCCCTCTTCATCTTCCTTGTGTCTTAAACAATATTGCTAATCATTTTCCCATATGCAAATTAATAATATTACATTGTAGCTAACCAAAGAATGACCTTGGTATATCATGTTTGCCAAACAGGACATTAAACATGTCTTCAAAAAATGAAAGCACAACATTCCCCTAATGGGAAGAGAATACATTCAAACACACATGAGCAATCTGTATTTTGCCTGGTAAGGAATTTTTATAGCCAGAGAAACCTGAAAGGACAAAGCATTTCTTGTGCCAAATTTCATAGGACACAACTGACCAATTAAAAAAAACATAGGAGTCAGCATATGTGTGTCCCTTCAGGGGGCATCATGTCAGCAGTTACTCATCAATGCAATTTTAACACACCATTAGGCATCATCCGTGATCAAACGGATGTTGCTCTGACTTTTCCTTGCAGTTTCTAACACCTTTGAACCCTAGATAAGCAAAAGATCACCCAATGCCCTTGAAATTATTGAATGTATCAAGGTTCATTTGGAAGAGCACTGGACCTGGAATTATATTACTTGTTCAATTTTTCAGCATTAGAGATCAATTATTGTATGAGAGCTGTTGGGAAAATTCCAACTCTAGAATGTATAAAAGACAGTGAGAACTCAGGGAGAAGGAAGGCATCCATAAAAACAAATAACTATAACTGGACTCAGTAAGTGAAATATGACAAAATACTACAAATTGTCTAAATGTCAAGGGCATTTTTTGCCTATTATTTATCTGATTTATTGGAGTTTATTCCACTCCCTTAACTATTTTCACTCTAGAACTAATCTAATAAATGTCAACTAGATGGAATCAGTCTTTATTCCAGCTCATCTTATCCAACACAAAAGCAGCATCATTACCTTTATTTATGATACATTCTTTTTATTATTTAACCACTACAAAAAAAGAGTACTACTCCAGTAATCTTATGGGAAAAAAACCTAAAGTAATTGTTATCTGGATTGGTTTTCTAAGTATAATCTATAGTAAAGTTTGTCTTTGATATAATTGCATAGGTTATATATAATTACTGCAAAGAGTGCATTTTACCATAAATTATAATTGGACTTCATTTTATTCTCCTCTTCAGAGTCAAAGAATAGAGTTAAAAATTACACAAATGCTCCCTTCTACAAGCAAGCTTTTATCATACCTAGTAAAATGATTATGTTCTAATCACTACAAGAGGAAATGTAGTTCATGTCCTAACAGAAAAGCTGTAAGGTATTAATAAATTTTCAAGAACTGGAAAAAACACACCTGGATAGAACAATTGTTCTGCATGATGCTTGATCCAGGGTTGAGGCCAGACACACCAAATTGGAGGGAACTTTGGAGCTATAGTTTCTGTCTCCAGCTCTCTCTATCTGAGAAAAGTAACCCAGAGCAGTGAAGTCTGAGAGTGACATAAATGGATAAATAAATATTCTAATACAAAAGTCTATAAATATCCTTGAAATATAATCAATAGTCAAAACAAAAAAGTAAAACAAAATGCCAGTTTTTCCTTAAGATGCTATTAAATACTACTCAAGAATAATTTCCAAAATTTGTATACAACTACTTATAGAACTATTGAGACATTTACAGAAAACTCCTGAGAAGCAAAATTACAAATTTGAGGAAATTATCAAGAAGAGAAATCACTGAGGGTTAGGACACTTTTTAGGGAAGTTCGGTGGTAGCGCAGCAGGTTAAGCGCATGTGGCACAAAGTGCAAGGACCAGCATAAGGATCCGAGCCCCTAGCTCCCCACCTGCAGGGGAGTCACTTCACAGGCAGTGAAGCAGGTCTGCAGGTGTCTATCTTTCTCTCCCCCTTTCTGTCTTACCCTCCTCACTCCATTTCTTTCTGTCCTAACCAACAATGATGACAACAACAACAACAATAAAAAACAAGGGCAACGAAAGGAAGTAAATAAATAAATATTTTTTAAAAAATACTTTTTAAAATATGTTTTGTTGTTGGACACCTGGGTTGCTTCCAGGTTTGGGCTATTACAAATTGTTCTGCTATGAACATAGGTATACACAGATCATTTAGGGTGGGTGTGTTTGATTCCTTAGGATATATCCCCAGAAGAGGAATTTCAGGGTCATAGGGTAGGTCCATTTCTAGCCTGCTGAGTGTTTTCCAGACTGCTCTCCACAGAGAGTGGACCAATTGACATTCCCACTAGCAGTGCAGGAGGGTTCCCTAGTCCCCACAACCTCTCCAGAATTTGTTATTGCTACTTTTTCTGATGTATGACATTCTCTGATGGGCCATGTGGTCCCTGGGACTGTGTGGTCCCAGAAGCTGTGCAGTTCTGGGGCCCATGCATTCTGCTGCTTTTACCAACCTTCATTGAAATTAGCAGGAAAACCTATAGCCAGAAGCCTGCTAGACTAGGGCCTGGGCCTAAGATACCTATCAGTGGAACTTGAAGAAGAAAAACCTGTGGCCACTGGCCAAAAAGAGTGATCCCCTAAGTGGTAAAGTGTTGGCCTAGCTAGCAAGCACTCCAAGTATCCCAAAACCATACAGGTCAAGAAGTAAAGAATGAAGGATGCCTGAATCTACCTAAGAGCTCTCCAGACATTTGGGGTGTCTCAGCTGGCTACCCTGCTCGAAAGTGACCTGACCTGAACTGGCAGTCAGGAAGGGCAACCTGCAGGAGAGGACAGCTGATCTGAGCCTTAAAGAGCAGCTGGGTGGCCCAGGGGGAGCTCAATGGAAGGTGGAGTGGTGCAGTGGTGCATCTCTATTCTGTCTGTCTCCCTTCCCTTTCTCACTCTCTCTGTATTTCACTGTAAACTAAAGAATAGGGCTGGACAGATAGCATAATGGCTTTGCAAAATCTCATGTCTGAGGCTCCAAAGGACCCAAATTGAATCCCCCACACCACCAGAAACCGCAGCATAACAGTGCTCTGGTGAAAGAAAGGAAGGAAGGGAGGAAGAGAGGAAGGCAGGAAGGAAGGAAGGGAGGAAGGGAGGGAGGGAGGGAGGAAGGAAGGAAGGAAGGAAGGAAGGAAGGAAGGAAGGAAAGAAGGAAGGAAGAACTGGGTTGTCTTCCTCTATTTGTCACAAATACCAAGGAACAAGAAACCCACAGCATATCTGGATGTGATCTGGGAGGTGGTGCAGTGGATAAGGTGTTGGACTCTCAAGAGTGAGATCCAGAGTTCAATCCGTGGCAGCACATGTACCAGAGTGATATCTGGTATATCATTCTTCATGAATGAATCAATGAGTGAATGAATGAATGAATGAATGAATGAATGAATGAATGAATAACCCTTTAATTACCTTATTTAGACACAAGTCAATCCAGGCAACAGTAATCAGTAATTTGAAAAGTACTGAGAGAGGGAACTCATAACATAATATATAAAATGGTTAAACCAACAAGAAGAAATTTTGGAGAAATGCACCACCACAAGAGTCCAGCTAAAAGCCCCCCAAAGGGTGAAGCAGAAAATAATGAGGTCAACATCCAAACACTAGCTAAGGAAATAATCACAGGAGTGAGTAAAGAGTTTGAAAGAATTGTCATCAGAAATACAGGAACAACAAATGAGACTCTGGAAGAAAACCCTAATTATCACAAGGTTATTAGAGAGCTGAAATCTGAAATAGCTGAGCTAAGAACACAACCAGCTAAACAAGCTAAAATATTATCAGAACAGGGTAACAAAATAGATTAACTCCAGAAAACAGTAGAGGGGAGAGAGAATAGAATCAATGAGGCTGAAGACAGAATTAGCAAGATCAAGGATGAATTAGAGACAACTAAAAAAGAAGAGATCTCAAAAACAGATTAAGAGATACTGAAAACAACAACAGAGCTTTATGGGATAACCTCAAAGGAAACAATATATGCATTATTGGCTTACCAGACGAAGAAAGAGAGGGAGAGGAAGAAAGCATTCTTCAGAACATAATAGCTGAGAACTTCTCTAGTTTAGACAACATCAAAGACATAGAGATTCAAGAAGCTCAGAGGGTTCCAAACAGAATTAACCCAGACTTAAAGACACCAAGACACATCATATTTAGAATGGAAAGGAATAAGGATAAAGAAAGGATCCTGAAGGCTGCAAGAGAAAAACAAAGAGTCACCTACAGGGGAAAACCCATAAGATTGGCAGCAGACTTCTCCACACAAATACTACACTATAGGACAGAAGAGAATGGCAAAATATCTACTGAGTGCACTCAGTGAGAAAAGCTTTCAACCAAGATTACTGTATCCTGCTAGACTATCATTCAGACTAGATGGAGGCATAAAAACCTTCTCAGACAAGCACCCATTGAAGGAATCAACTATCACCAAGCCTGCCCTGAAAGAAGTCCTGAAAGGTCTCCTATAAAGAGTCATACCATCATAAATATGTCATCTATCAGAACACTAAAAATATATAATAATGGTATTAAAATATATTCAATCTATGATATCAATAAATGTCAATGGCCTGGATTCACTTATTAAAAGAAACAGAGTAGGAAGATGGATCTGAAAATACAAACCAACAATATGCTGTCTCCAGGAAACCCACCTGTAGATTGAAGACACTGGAATACTCCCTTCCAGCTTCTATGAAGCCAACATCACTCTGATACCAAAAGCAGGCAGGTACACAACCAAAAAATAAAACTACAGACCAGTATTTTTTATGAACATAGATGAAAAAATACTGGACAAAATTCTAGCCAACCAGATACAGCAGCATATTAAAATGATTGTTCATCATGACCAAGTGGGGTTTATCCCAGGCATGCAAGGTTGGTTTAATATACATAAATCAATCAGTGTGATCTGCCACATCAAGAGCAAGACCAAAAACTACATGGTCTTATCAATAGATGCAGAGAAATCATTTGACAAAATATAACATCCCTTTATGATCAAAACACTACAAAAATGGGAATAGATGAAAAATTCCTGAAGATAGTGGAGTCTATATATAGCAAACCTACAGCCAACATCATACTCAATAGTGAAAAACTGGAAGCATTTTCCCTCAGATCAGGTACTAGACATGGCTGCCCACTATCACCATTACTATTCAACATACTGTTGGAAGTTCTTGCCATAGCATTCAGGCAGGAACAAGGAATTAAAGGCATACAGATTGGAAGAGAAGAAGTCAAACTCTCCCTATTTGCAGATGACAAGATAGTATACATAGAAAAACCTAAGGAATTCAGCAAGAAGCTTTTGGAAATCATTAGGCAATACAGTAAGATGTCATGCTACAAAATTAACATTCAAAAGTCAGTGGCATTACTCTATACAAACACTAAGTTAGAAGAACGTGAAATCTAGAAATCAGTTCCTTTTACTATAGTAACAAAAACAATAAAATATCTAGGTGTAATCCCAACCAAAGAAGTGAAAGACTTGTATACTGAAAATTATGAGTCACTACTCAAGGAAATTGAAAAAGACACAAAGAAGTGGAAAGATATTCCATGTTCATGGGTTGGAAGAATTAGCATCATCAAAATGAATATACTACCCAGAGCCATCTACAAATTTAATGCTATCCCCATCAAGATCACAATCACATTTTCTAGGAGAACAGAGTAAATGCTACAAATGTTTATCTGGAACCAGAAAAGACCTAGAATTGCAAAAACAATCTTGAGAAGAAAGAACAGAACTGGAGGTATCACACTCCCAGATCTCCAATTGTATTATAGGGCCATTGTCATAAAAACTGCTTGGTACTGGAACATGAATAGACACACTGACCAGTGGAATAGAACTGAGAGCCCAGAAGTAAGCCCCCAAACCTGTGGACATCTAATCTTTGACAAAGGTGCCCAGACTATTAAATGGGGAAAGCAAAGTCTCTTCAACAAATGGTGTTGGAAAAAATGGGTTGAAACATGCAGAAGAATGAAACTGAACCACTATATTTCACCAAACACAAAAGTAAATTCCAAGTGAATCAAGGACTTGGATGTTAGACCAGAAACTATCAGATACTTAGAGGAAAATATTGGCAGAACTCTTTTCCGCATAAATTTTAAAGACGTCTGCAGTGAAACTAATCCAATTACAAAGAAGACTAAGACAAGCATAAACCTATGGGACTACATAAAATTAAAAAGCTTCTACACAGCTATAGAAACTACTACCCAAACTAAGAGACCCCCTCACTGAATGGGAGAAGATCTTTACATGCCATTCATCAGACAAGAGGCTAATAACCAGACTATATAAGGAACTTGCAAATCTCAACGACAAGAAAACAAGTAACCCCATACAAAAATGGGGGGAGGACATGGACAGAATATTCACCACGGAAGAGATTTAAAAGGCTGAGAAACACATGAGAAAATTCTCCATGTCTCTAAATGTCAGAGAAATGCAAATAAAGACAACAATGTAATACCACTTCACTCCTGTGAGAATGTCATACATCAGAAAAGGTTAACAGTAGCAAATGCTGGAGAGGTTGTGGGGTCAAAGGAACCCTCCTACACTGCTGGGGGGGATGTAAATTGGTCCAACTTCTGTGGAGAGCAGTCTGGAGAACTCTCAGAAGGCTAGAAATGGACCTACCCTATGATCCTGCAATTTCTCTCCTGGGGATATATCCTAAGGAACCCAACACACCCATCCAAAAAGATCTGTGTACACATATGTTACTGTCAGCACAATTTGAAACAGCAAAAACCTGGAAGCAACCCAGGTATCCAACAACAGATGAGTGGCTGAGCAAGTTGTGGTATATATATACAATGGAATACTACTCAGCTATAAAAAATGGTGACTTCACCATTTTCAGCCGATCTTGGATAGACCTTGAAAAATTCATGTTAAGTCAAATAAGTCAGAAACTGAAGGATGAATATGGGATGATCTCACTGTCAGACAGAAGTTGAAAAACAAGATCAGAAAAGAAAACACAAGGAGATCCTGAACTGGAATTGGCATATCTCACCAAAGTAAAAGACTCTGGGGTGGGTAGGTGGGGAGAATACAGATCCAAGAAGGACCTAGTGAGGGTTGTATTGTTATATGTAAAACTGGGAAATGTTATGCATGTACAAACTATTGTATTTACTTTTGAATGTAAAACAATAATTCCCCAATAAAGAAATTTTTTATAAAGGTTTGGACTTGTCAATAACTACAACATTTTTCAGTTCCTTAAAACAAATGCATTTCTGTGTACATACAAATAGACATATATGCTCTGTTTCTTTTTTTTCTTTTTTTTCTTTTTTAGAGTCAATAGGAAATGTCTCCTGTTTGTTTCCCCTTTCTTTTTTTTTAATTTAAGAAAGGAAACATTAACAAAATCATAGGATGGGGGGTATAACTCCACACAATTCCCGCCACCAAATCTCCATATCCCATCCCCTCCCTAATAGCTTTTCCATTCTCTATCCCTCTGGTATGCTCTGTTTCTATGGAAAGCCCTAACACACAAATATAAGACAGATGTTAGCTTTTTATTTTTTACTCTGGGATAATACATTCATGGATAATTATTATATTACTTTCTCTATGTATGTGGTTTTTATATTATGCATGCATTTTTTAAATTTTATTTATAAAAAGGATACAATGGAATACTACTCAGCTATTAGAAATGGTGATTTCACCATTTTCAGCTCATCTTGGATGGAGCTTGAAGAAATCATGTTAAGTGAAATAAGTCAGAAACAGAAGGATGAATATGGGATGATCTCATTCTCAAGCAGAAGTTAAAAAACAAGATCAGAAGAGGAAACACTAAGCAGAACATGGACTGGAGTTGGTGCACTGCACCAAAGTAAAAGACTCTGGGTTTGGTGTGTGTGTGTGTGGTGGGGGGGTACAAGTCCTGGAAAAGGATGACAGAGGACCTAGTGGAGGTTACATTGTTATGTGGAAAACTGAAAAATGTTATGCATGTACAAATTACTATATTTACTGTTGAATATAATCCCCCAATAAAGGGGAAAAGAAAAGAAAAAAAGATCTGTTCATGGAAGCTACCTTTCTAGGAGCTAGAAAGAGGCAGGAGACAGGGTTCACTGAGCAGAGCACCAGGCTTGCTGGCTGACGTGCCAGGTTGCCTGGCAGGCCTCAGAGACAGATGGGTCCTGGAGTTCTGGCTTTGCTCCCCCTCTGGGCTGTCTATGATGCTTCCAAATGTTGCCAGTGCTTGAGTTACTGTTTGATAAGCACACACCTACTTAGCAAACTGTCTCCCATCTCCTGGCTGTACTCTTTGAATCCTACAGAGAACCAAGTGTTACCTGCCATGTGGTTGTTAAGTATTGCTTGATGTATAAACGTGGCAGAGCAAATTCTTAATTTAATCATAGCCAGACATAAGCAACCCCATCTATCCTGTATCTTCTCCTCAGAATAACTTCTTTCTTATAATGGATATATTTATTTTTAATATATATATATGTGTTTTGTATGTTAATGTTTTAATAATTTAAAAATAATATAATGACAAAGGCAGCTGTTTGAAGCAATGGGCACTATATGATGAACCTACTTTTATTGAATAATTATATTTTGAAATCGAAAATCAAATATATACATCCAAATGCAGACAAGAAAGTGGTGTGCTGTATGCAGAAGATTTAAAACAACAACAAATCCTATTAAAATTGCATGTGTTTTACTATAGTACTGTCAGCTCTAAATGTTGCCAAAATGCTCCTCCATAAAACTATTGTGCAATTTTAATGTCTAAACACCTGCTGTGATTGATATTGGGAATTAGCGATCTAAATGTCAAATTAAGATTCTTAAGAAGCTTGAGCAATGTCTCAGCTGATATAGCACTAGGTCTAGGACTCCCAGTTGGACTCATGGAGACACCTACAGTGGACCGGTATTCTGACTGCTTCCTCAATCATGTGAACTCTCTACCTCCTGTGGAATAAATAAATATTTAGAAATATTTTTTAATTACTCTTTAATAAATAGTTCTTACACATCAAGTTAATTTTGCAGCCCTCCAGCTATAAAGCCAATCTCCAACACATATGATACTCATCTGTAATTTAAAGAATTATAAGGATAGGCTATAATTTAGAGAATAATTACAAAGCACTGAGATGAACTGAGATGGCGTTTCTCCAACCTTATGATAATGCCTACTCCTTGCAATGACACCCCATTTCACGCTGGATTGGGAATACACAGTGATAATACAGTGATTGTAAATAAAGAAACACAGTGATAGACCTCAATTTTTTTTATGTCACTTTTGGTGTTTACTGAAATGAGTTTGAGTGTTGGTCTCCTGTTGACTTGTAGACTGCCATTAACCCACTATGTGCTGATAAAATCTCTAATCTCATCATGAGTGTCCCACTCTCATTGACTCACAAAACAATTCTCTTCCAAAAAGCACAGTTTCAAATACCATGACATTGAAGTTTAAGGTTTCAACATGAATTTGATAGAGAGGAATAGGGTAGAGGAACGAGTGGATACACAAATATGGAGTTCAAAATATAAAATGATTCAGGAATAATATTCACAGTCCTCTAGCTCTATAGTCAAGAGTGTGTTTCTGCATGAACAAAATGAATTAACATGTGAGCAATTAATATTTGAATAAATCATCACTGTTTAAAAAAAAGCAAGCATATCTTCTCATTCTACTATTTTATGGTAAAAAAAAATGGGTTGCATTGGATCGACCTTCTCGTGGTGCATCCCGTGAGTACCCATTCATTGGGGAAACTGATGATCCTTCCTAGCCGACTGAATCCACATGGATCCCAGTCACTTTCAAAGCCAGCAACAAGCAGCTCCTGACAGCTTTGCTGTTGACTGGCTATGGAAGAAGGGCAAACGCTAGAAGAAGAAGAATGGTAAAAAATAATGTCCATACCATATTATCTAGGGATAATGATTATATATAGTATGCTTACTTACTATGTTTAGACTGAATTAAAATTATATTTTAAATGACACAGTACAAAGCATTATTTCCTATGTGACCAAATATATTTGAGGTTTTGTTCTTCAAAGGAAATACCTTTAGGCTTTGAATCACTGATGGTTTTCCTCTATGTAAGTTGAATTATAATCCAAGTGGCAAAGAAAACCACATTAGTCATAAAGAATTCCTTAGGGTATCCCATACCAAAAGAGCTATGTGACACATGCATGTATTACTGAAGAAATTTTGAGTGCCTATGACAGCATGAAATTTAAATTAAAATACAGAGATCAGAGCTTTAGGAATGGAGATACATCACTTTTGCTGGACTAGTTTCAAAAGTTCAGAACTTTTTAAAACTAAACACAGTTGATCATGGAAAAAGCCCAAAGGCTTTTGAATCAAATGAAATTAAGCCTCAACACTTCTGGGAAGTAGATGCATCTTAATCTTCTAGATTACAAGAATAAAATGGAGGCTGAAACATGTTAAATGCATTGCTCAAGGCCACTCATTAAAAGCATCACTGGCCTTTCTGAGGTATTTTATCAGATGAAAACCAGACTAATTCCAAGATTTTATTATATTCATTGTGCTTTGTTGGTTAGTAGACACTTTCTTTTATCTGGAAAAAAATACAGATTTATTACCATTTTGTTGGTAGGCTTGAGGGAATGGAGAGTAACAAAGGGACAAAGTTCTTCTCTATAGTATTTGAAATGTCTAGTAATCACAGTTCATGTCTGGCTTTTCTTGATACCAATAGTATTTTTACTAAATTAAAGTATCTATGCTTATTCAGCATAGGGTGCTATAACATCAGACAGAAAATGGTTGTATACCCTCCCAACCCCAACTTTGAAGAAAAGTTGCCATTTCCCTATAAATCAGGTACTCTTTTTTTATTATTACTTTAAACTAATAAGGGGGAGTCAGCTATATTTCTATTTAAACACTTCTGTTTAAGGGTGCATGTAAGAATATCAGTATATACATTTTATGTAATCCCTATGAGAAATAACTTATGAATCAATGGATAAAATATATGGCATTATTTATTACAGCTTGTTATAGAAGAAATGTAGTGACACACCCTACATAGACATTCCTGGGTAAACCTATGCTTATAGATCACATTAACAAATAAATTTCCATTATGTTTTGAAAGCTTCATCTTATTTAAGAGATGGGAAATAATCGTAATAACTATTTAAATATAATTTTTCATTAAGGAACTTGAAGGTATATTAAGTCAGATATATGATACTTGTATTATTATACATTTATATTTACAGCACCTGAATATATTTTTCAAGGTTTTTCAAGTCCAAACTTATCCTCAAATATTATTGCCTTGCTATAGGTAATCCTGTCAGCCTACCTCAGCTTTTTTACAGTTGTAGTAAAAAATGAAATATTAAAACTGAAATACCAAATTCATTGTGACATCATAATTAAATAGATTAAAAGTTATCTAATAGCAGTGTCCTGAAAGTAAATCTCAGTTTTGACCAAACATACCTTCCATTTCCATCCCAAATCTCAGAGTAGTCACCCTAATCATTTTTCCCATAAAGCAATGAAGACTCTAAGTCACTTATTCAGGGAAATTCCAAAAATTTACCATGGTTTACAAGAATCAATATAAGTATATTGATGTGTAACACTTGTCTATATCTCTATCTCAAAATGAACTGCTCCCATGGCATATATCTATCAGACCAATCCATACAGAAACCATTTCTAATTTGTTCAGGTTCAGCTAATATCGTCTGTACTGCAAGTTATCCTTAAAATCGTTTGAGTCAACATAGTCTAAAGCAAAACGTGTGTGTTATCCTAATATACTAGACTTTTTATTCACCAGAATTCATGTTTAATATAGTATTATTTCTTATTAACTTTATATTACTACAGATATTATTCTACTTTAAGAAAAAAATTGCACTTAGAGTTCACACCAACTAGGTACCTCCATTAATTAAATGGTTATTTACATCTAAGGAAACAGAAACCTTATTCAAGAAATTTTAAGCAGCATTTTTTTTAACTTCAACAAATAGTTTGGATTAATAAACAGAGTGGAAATAAAATTTCTTGAGTGAGCTGCATTTTCTGTAGCTTTCAGACATTTGGTATTAAAATAAGATAGGCAGTAAATTTGGGATGTTATGCACAAAAAGAAAATATTTTCAACTGCAGGTAGGACCAGGGGGCTTGAGCCAGGGTTCTTTAGCATAATGTATGAATTCAACTAGGTGTGCTACTGCCTGGACTTATTCATTATTCACTGACCATTTATTATTCATTATTCATCGGTCAACAACAGTATAGTTTATATAAACAATTATATCTATCATGTAGTTTTTCTCCTGGATGCATCATAGTCTTCAAAGCTTAAGAATACTATACGACACTTCAACATTATGATCAGGTACCATTTCAAACAGTGAAACAATCAACAATGCACAACTGTGAAATATACACCTATCATACACTTACAGTTAAGGAGCTGAAACCAAAAATTAAATAAATGCCTTGTTAAACCTCAGCAGGAATATGCAACCTTAGGAAGTAGAAATGTGAAGACATGCAGTCATGAGGCAAATGACTGGCAACACATTTTTATTGTTTTATGGTTACAAATGTCTTTTGAATATGAGAGAGGGCCATGTAACTACAAACAATGGCACTTGTGCAAGTGAAGTTAGTGATGTATAGGATAACTGCAAATGTTTTTGTATCTATTAAAGATGTCACTCAAACATTTATAAAGTGCTGATGCTACTGCAACAGCTTACAAAACTTATACCACAGACTGGCAAAATAGTTCACTTGGACATTGTGTCTGCTTTGTCATGCATATGACCCAGGTTCAAACTCAAGCCCCACTACACTGAAGGAAACTCCAGTAATGTTGTATCTTTCCCTCTCTTCTGATTCTCTTACACTCTCACTATTTGTCATACTCTCATTGTCTGAAAAAGATGAATGAAAATCATAAAGTCCAAAGATGAACAGAAAAAATAAATTAGTGTGCCATAATTCTTTTTTCCAACTATAAGTGGTTTTCAGATGTATGTGTTTAATATAAAATGTAAAAACATCATATGCAGCTAAAAAAATGATTTTTACACTTTATGTCTTGTCTGTTTGGGAATTTTTCTGTCTTATAAGCAATAAACTTCTATTTAATAAACTTTGATAAACAATATATTTGTATGCATATACATATATATGTATGACATAGGTATAATGTATTATACCTATCTCTGTGAAGCATATGATAATATCGTAAGGTAAAAGAAGCAAAATATAATTAAAAATGTGGTATTGACTTACATGAACAAGGGTCCTTAAGGAAGACATGTACTTGAGACTTGGTGGGGGAAGAATGGAAAGATCAGAGACCATGGTCATGGAAATGTTTCCAGCATAACAAACATCTGAGATGATATCTGAAAATTAAGTGGAGTTTAGAGAAGAAACGTGGAGACAGTAGAATGTAAAGAGATGACAAATGTTCCAGGCCATACATCAAGTATGGATAAGAATGAAAAATACAAACATGTAAAACAGAAAAGAAAAAAAACTGAGGCTGCAGAATTAAACTGAGGCAAATAACATGAATCTTTCATTCAAAATTTATATTCATCCATCATTGGTCAAATTTTGAATAATAATAATAATGACACAGCTTAGTGCAGTAATATAACCAATTAAGTGTATTATTTTTGTAATATAACCTCAGTGCTTTGCCACCTCCCACTTAGTCAAAGTTCTATAACTCTTGGCCACAGAATTCAGCAGAAAAGGCTTTGTAGATTTTCAAAAAAGTCATCTTTCCTGGCAATGTCTATTTCTTATATCTGGAGAAAGAAGTTCTTAGATAGGAGTAACCATCACGAAAGCATCCCAAGCATCCAAGGTAGAGTTCATCTTTCAGTGCCTCTCTGTACATAACTGAACCTCAAGTTTCCATCCAGAATCCACCTAGCAGTCTTATGAATGAGCCATCTTGGAGGCTATGCTGTAGTTTTTAACTGAATGCTATAAGTAGCACTGAATTAAACAGGCATGGTTCTTCCCCTCTATAAACCAGGGCTGGTCAATGCTCTGCTTTCTGTAGGTATCTTTATATCTGTATCTCACTCTCATTAAAAGAAAACAAGGCGGGGCAGGCGGTGGTACACCTGGTTAAGTGCACATGCTACAGTGTACAAGGATCCAGGTTCAAGCCCCTGGTCCCCAACTGCAGGGGGAAAGCCTCATGAGTGGTGAAATAGGGCTATAGGTGTCTCTCTCTGTCTCTCCCTTTCTATCTCTCCCTCCCCATCTCTCCTTCCCCTTGTAATTTCTCTCTGTCCCGATCCAATAATAAAGAAATAAAAATTTAAAAAAGAAAAAAAATAATATATTTAAAATATTCAGCAAATTATATAAAGAAAGAAATGATGATGACTTAAGTGTTAAGTAAAAAAATTAGGGACTAGTAACAATAGTGACTAATACAGTTACCATGAGTGAATATAATGTGGTGAAATTATATAATAATAAGACTTACAAGTAATATAAAGTACAATTCCAAGTTCTAGGACTTTACCATGGAGAATTCTGGTGCTTATGTGCAATTTATGTACTGAAACCTCATATTTACTTATAATTTTGTTTATAAGGAATCTTTTATAGGTTTATTAATTATCAATACAATGCACAATATAAACACCCAAAATACTTTCACTTCAGACATACCACACAACATAGTGATGAATTTCCTGTACTTTAATTTATATCAAAATGCCAACATATAGGGATTTATAGTAATGGGAGATACTTCAATGTATATAGAAAAAGCTCACTGCTCTATCCAACTCTTTTTTTCTGTAACCAAGTCAAGAGTGCTGAATTACATTAACCTCTCAATTCCCATTACTCAGTTAACTTACTTTGTAATATATTTGACTTATATTGAAGATCTAAAGCACTTGAACAAAGCATAGCACTCCACTTTCATGGAACCCGTTTTATTTTAAAATATCAATATTTATAATAACCTACCCTAGGGATTACTATAAAGAAACTGTTTTAACATCAATTTCTTGAAGAGCCCGGCCCTACATTCAGTCTATTTGAACAGAAAATGTCTTATAAGCCAAGAAAGGCATGTACCTTGTATACACGTTTGCATTTTTGTCATCCAGAAGGTGGTACAGTGATGGAACACAGGATTTGCAAGTGTGACTTTCCAAGTCTGAGCATTAGCACTGCATTAGGCAAAAAAGACGTTCTTTTTCTATCTACAAACAAATATAAATGATATATTTGACTAGATTAGTTTTTGTAGTACCATCAGGAAGTATAAAATGAATTTGTGGCTTAAATTTAATAATTAGTATAATGCAGCAATTTACAAGTTTCAATCTGGTTTTTATCTGGCATTCGAGAAGTAATTTACCTGTTTTTATTTATATTTTTATTCAATTGTATTTATATTATAATTTTGGATTTCATAACCAGAAATCAAATCTTGCTAGTATTGATAGTAAAGAATAATAATAATAATGAGTGTGGTATTTAATGTGTTGACTTTATTTAGAAACAGGTTTAATTTTTCCATACATTCTTTTTGTCTCCTATTTTTTTCTTTCTATGTATCTGCTTCATTTTGCCTAATATGAAAGTAGAATATTCCCATCTCATGAATCTAAAATTTGTATGCTACAAGTCTGCTCCAAAAAAATAATAAGGATCCCAGTTCGAGCCCCCGGCTCCCCACCTGTAGAGGAGTCGCTTCACAAGTGGTGAAGCAGGTCTGCAGGTGTCTGTCTTTCTCTCCCCCCTCTGTCTTCTCCTCCTCTCTCCAATTCTCTGTCCTATCTAAAAATGATGACATCAACAACAACAACAATAATAACTACAACAACAACCAAAAAAAGACAACAAGGGCAACAAAAAGGAAAATAGATAAACAAAAAATTTTTTAAAGCATGGTCCTGAGTTCAATCCCTAGCATCAGGTGTGCCAGAGTGATGCTCTGGATGTCTCTCCTTGTCTCTCTTGTGTTAATAAATAACCTGATAAAGATTTAAAAAATACAAAAATACATCAATAGTAATACAATAATAGTGGGAGACTTCAATACCCCACTCTCACACTTAGATCAACAAAGCAGAGAACCAACAAAGATACAAGAGAATTGAATGAAGAGATTGACAGACTAGACCTCTTGGACATTTTCAGACTCCTCCACCCCAAAAAAATGGAATACACCTTCTTTTCAAATCCACATAACACATACTCAAGGATAGACCACATGTTAGGCCACAAAGACAGCATCAATAAATTCAAGAGCATTGAAATCATCCCAAGTATCTTCTCAGACCACAGTGGAGTAAAACTAACATTTAGCAACAAACGGAAAATTATTAAAAGACATAGAATTTGGAAACTAAACAACATGCTCCTTAAGAACCACTGGATCAGAGACTCACTCAAACAGGAAATTCAAATGTTCCTGGAAACTAATGAAAATGAAGACACAACCTATCAAAATATTTGGGACACAGCTAAAGCAGTACTGAGAGGGAAACTTATAGCCATACAATCACATATTAAATATCAAGAAGAAGCCCAAATGAACGACCTTACTGCACACCTAAAGGACTTAGAGGAAGAGGAACAAAGGAACCCTAAAGCAACCAGAAGGACAGAAATCACTAAATTTCGAGCAGAAATAAACAACATCGAAAATAAAAGAACCATACAAAAGATCAATGAAGCCAAATGTTGGTTCGTTGAAAGATTAACCAAAATTGACAAAACCCTACCCAGACCCACCAAACAAAAAATAGAGAAGACTCAAATTAATAGAATTGTAAACGATGGAGGAGATATCACAACTGAGACCACAGAAATCCAGAGAATCCTGCAAAACTTCTATAAAGAACTATATGCCACCAAGCTAGAGAATCTGGAAGAAATGGAACAATTCCTAGAAACCTATGCACTTCCAAAACTGAACCAAGAAGAACTACAAAATCTAAATGCACCAATCACAGACAAAGAAATTGAAACCATTATTAAGAATCTCCCCAACAACAAAAGTCCTGGACCAGATGGCTTCACAAAAGAATTCTACAAAACTTTCAAGAAACAGTTAATACCCATACTTCTTAAGCTATTCCATAAGATTGAAGAAACAGGAATACTACCTTCCACCTTTTATGAAGCCAACATCACCCTGATACCAAAAGCTGATAGGGACAGAACAAAAAAGGAAAACTACAGACCAATATCTCTGATGAACATAGATGCCAAAATATTAAACAAGATCTTGGCCAACCGGATACAGTCACACATCAAAAAGATTGTTCATCATGACCAAGTGGGATTCATCCCAGGAATGCAAGGCTGGTTCAACATCCATAAGTCAATCAATGTCATTCACCACATCAATAAAAGCAAAGCCAAAAACCACATGATTATCTTAATAGATGCAGAGAAAGCCTTTGACAAAATCCAACACCCATTCATGCTCAAAACTCTACAAAAAATGGGAATAGATGGGAAATTCCTCAAGAGAGTGGAGTCTATATATAGCAAACCTACAGCCAACATCATACTCAATGGACAGAAGCTGAAAGCATTCTTCCTCAGATCGGGGACTAGACAGGGCTGTCCACTGTCACCGTTACTCTTCAACATAGTATTGGAAGTTCTTGCCATAGCAATCAGGCAAGAGAAAGAAATCAAAGGGATACAGATTGGAAGGGAAGAAGTCAAGCTCTCACTATTTGCAGATGATATGATAGTATACATAGAAAGACCTAAAGAATCCAGTAGAAAATTACTGGAAGTTATTAGGCAATATAGCAAGGTATCAGGCTACAAAATCAATGTACAAAAATCAGTGGCATTTCTTTATGAAAACACTAAATCTGAAGAAGAAGACATCCAGAAATCACTCCCATTTACTGTTTCAGCAAAATCAATCAAATACCTAGGAATAAAGTTGACCAAAGAAGTGAAAGACTTGTATACTGAAAACTATGAGTCGCTACACAAGGAGATAGAAACTGATACCAAGAAATGGAAAGATATCCCATGCTCATGGATTGGAAGAATAAATATCATCAAAATGAATATTCTCCCCAGAGCCATATACAAATTTAATGCAATACCCATCAAAGTTCCACCAAGCTTCTTTAAGAGAATAGAACAAACACTACAATCATTTATCTGGAACCTGAAAACACCTAGAATTGCCAAAACCATCTTAAGGAAAAGAAACAGAAATGGAGGCATCACACTCCCAGACCTTAAACAATATTATAAAGCCATCATCATCAAAACAGCATGGTACTGGAACAAAAATAGGCACACAGACCAGTGGAACAGAATTGAAAGCCCAGAAGTAAATCCCAATACCTATGGGATATAATCTTTGATAAGGGGGCCCAAAGGATTAAATGGAAAAAGGAGGCTCTCTTCAATAAATGGTGCTGGGAAAACTGGGTTGAAACATGCAGAAGAATGAAATTGAACCACTTTATCTCACCAGAAACAAAAATCAACTCCAAATGGATCAAAGACCTAGATGTCAGCCAGAAACAATCAAATACTTAGAGGAAAACATTGGTAAAACACTTTCCCACCTACACCTCAAGGACATCTTTGATGAATCAAACCCAATTTCAAGGAAGACTAAAGCAGAAACAAACCAATGGGACTACATCAAATTGAAAAGCTTCTGCACATCCAAAGAAACTATTAAACAAACAGAGAGACCCCTCACAGAATGGGAGAAGATCTTCACATGCCAGACATCAGACAAGAAACTAATCACCAAAATATATAAAGAGCTCAGCAAACTTAGCACCAAAAAAGCAAATGACCCCATCCAAAAATGGGCAGAGGAAATGAACAAAACATTCACCACAGAGGAGATCCAAAAGGCTAACAAACATATGAAAAACTGCTCTAGGTCACTGATTGTCAGAGAAATGCAAATTAAGACAACACTAAGATACCACCTCACTCCTGTAAGAATGGCATACATCAAAAAGGACAGCAGCAACAAATGCTGGAGAGGATGTGGGGACAGAGGAACCCTTTTACATTGCTGGTGGGAATGTAAATTGGTCCAGCCTCTGTGGAGAGCAGTCTGGAAAACTCTCAGAAGGCTAGACATGGACTTTCCATATGACCCAGTAATTCCTCTCCTGCGGTTATACCCCAAGGACTCCATAACATCCAACCAAAAAGAGGTGTGTACCCCTATGTTCATAGCAGCACAATTCATAATAGCTAAAACCTGGAAGCAATCCAGGTGCCCAACAAAAGATGAGTGGCTGAGAAAGCTGTGGTATATAGACACAATGGAATACTATGCAGCTATCAAAAACAATGAACCCACCTTCTCTGACCCGTCTTGGACAGAGCTAGAAGGAATTATGTTAAGTGAGCCATGTCAGAAAGATAAAGATGAGTATGGGATGATCCCACTCATCAACAGAAGCTGACTAAGAAGATCTGAAAGGGAAACTAAAAGCAGGACCTGATCAAATTGTAAGTAGGGCACCAAAGTAAAAACCCAGTGGTGAGGGGTAGACATGTAGCTTCCTGGGCCAGTGGGGGGTGGGAGTGGGTGGGAGGGATGGGTTACAGTCCTTTGGTGGTGGGAATGATGTTTATGTACACTCCTAGAAAAATGTAGACATATAAATCAGTAGTTAATTAATATGAGAGGGGGAAATCAATTGTATGTCTCAAAGTTTCTCAAAAGACAAACTGAATCTTTTTAATATATAGGCTATGTATTTGATATGCGGACTCTCTCAAAAGCCTAGACCAAGTAGATTAGAAGCATCCAATAGCACAGCTATATACAAGATACTGGATACTGTACAGCAAGCCATAACAAAGGGACTTTATAAAGTTAACCCAATTAACAAATAATGTGATGATAATATTAACTATCGATTGTCTTTTTGAACCCTAAGACAGCAGTAACCTCACATCTTCACTATAGAGCCCCTACTTCCCCCAGTCCTGGAACCCTTGGATACGGCCCACTTTCCCATATGCATCTCCCAATCCAAACCAAATAATATTGAATCCGCCGATCACAACCTAACCAAAGCAACGATTGCCACCTCAACATGCTTCACCTCAGACTGTATCCAGAGACTTCACGTGTGGAATGACAACCCTTCAACTTCATTACTCGGGTGAGACCTTTCCTTTTATAGTACACTCTAATTTCATCTCAGGTAGTTCACTTTCTAACAAAGTCCCATAACCTAGATATACACCAGTTTCTGTGAGAGAGAGCTTATGTGCACACGTATCCATAAACTACTGCAAAATATATACCTGGAAGCAGAAGTACACTAGAGTTTGCAGTGAGTACCTCCCTAACACTTCCTCTCCACTATTCCAAGCTTGGGATCCATGATTGCTCAACAAATTGTTTGGCTTCATATGTTAACTCTCTTTTCAATCACCAGGTTCCAGATGCCACCAGGATGCTGGCCAGGCTTCCCTGGATTGAAGACCCCACCAATGTGTCCTCGAGCTCAGCTTCCCCAGAGACACACCTTACTAGGGAAAGAGAGAGGCAGACTGTTAGTATGAACCGACCAGTCAACGCCCATGTTCAGTGGGGAAGCAATTACAGAAGCCAGACCTTCTACCTTCTGCAACCCTCAATGACCCTGGGTCCATGCTCCCAGAGGGCTAGAGAATGGGAAAGCTATCATGGGAGGGGGTGGGTTATGGGGATTGGTTGGTGGGAACTGTGTGGAGTTGTACCCCTCCTACCTTATGTTTTTGTTCATTAATCCTTTCTTAAATAAAAAATTAAAAAAAAATTTTAAAAGAAAAAAAAAGATTTTAAAAATAATAATAGTGTATGGTATTCAGTGTTTCTCATTTTTTAAAATTCCCTCTTTATAATAAAACATCCATTTCACTTTCTTTTTTAATTTTTTTAAGTTTTTTTTCTTTCTTTTATTTATTTATTTATTTATTTTAATATTTATTTTATTTATTTATTTATTTCCTTTTGTTGCCCTTGTTGTTTTATTGTTGTAGTTATTATTGTTGTTGTCATTGTTGGATAGGACCGAGAGAAATGGAGAGAGGAGGGGAAGACAGAGAGGAGGATAGAAAGATAGACACATGCAGACCTGCTTCACTGCCTGTGAAGCGACTCCCCTGCAGGTGGGGAGCCGGGGTTGGAACTGGGATCCTTATGCTGGTCCTTGTGCTTTGCGCCACCTGTGCTTAACCCGCTGCGCTATGGCCCGACTCCCTCCATTTCACTTTCTAAGCTGGATCAGCATCAGAGAAATGCCCACCTCCATTGGGTATAAATATACAGGTCAGAAAGTTTTGAGTTAATATACACAAACTATAATGTACAAAAACTTCCTGGGAGATGGACATATCTGAGCCAGGCAGGCATTCCTGTTGTTTCCAAATCTCAACATTCAGGTAAGGCCCTTTAAACTGTCAGTGAGAATGTTTTAATAATGCTCATAATGAACCACTTATCCTCACAGAAAGAACCTCAGAGATGTTTGTTAATATTTCCATTTTATAAATAAAGAAAGTGAAACACTGGGAGTTTAAGTAGTTTGGCAAATGGAGGCAAATTGAGACAATGTGGCTCTAGAACCTGGCCTGTTAGCTGCTATATAACACGACTTCTCTGGGTAAAAGTGAAGAAGAATGAAGAAGTGCTATGCAGTGGACACCATCTATTACTACACTTTGTCTGGAAGAGTTGTCAATAGTGACATAGTGTTAAGTAACTGACACAGCACTTAAAGTATATATCAAATTTATATCAATTAAACAATGCTGAGACATTTCTATTGGCCTCTGAAAATGACAGTTATGTGAAATTATTTGTATTTGCTTGGGAATGTCTCAGCTGGTAGATCTTATACTTTCATATCTAACATTATCAGTTTGATACCTGTGCTAGGTATACGACAACGATAATTTGCCTCATCGGTTTCTCTCTGTGTCTCATGTGAAAATCTCTCTCTTGTAATGACAAAACAAGTGAAGTAAAAATAATTATGAGATGCATGGACACACTTTTTGAAGATATATATCTCCAAGTGCATTCAGAATCTACATTATTCATACCCTCACTTCCAAAATTAAAATAATACTTCCTAAGCCCAGTCTAATATTTACAGTGTACTCATACAGTATTTGAGCTATGCACTGTTAATGACTGAAAATAAAAAAGACATTCAAAACCCTATAGGTTTTAATTTAGGCAGAAAATTTGGTATAGTTGATACCTTATCATGTATGTCTATCTATCAAATGAGAATCATGCATTCCACCTTATTTCCTTTTATTTAAGTAAATGATTTAGGAATCTTTCCTTCAGAAGTCATTCAGAATTGACAATTTAACGTGTGCCCAGTGTTAAGGGTTATTACACATGATATATGTATTATTTTTCTTTTTCCCCCTTTTTTTGCCTCCAGGGTTATAGCTGGGGCTCAGTGGCCATTTTTTTTTCTGGACAGGGCAAAGAGAAACTAAAAGGGGAGGGAAAGGCAAGGGGATAGAAAGAAACCTGCAGCTCCACTGCTTGTAAAGAGACACCCTCCCCCCTGCTAGGACTCAAACTGGGAACCTTGTGCTTCCTACTTAGTCCAGTGCATCACCACCCAGCCCCCCACATGCTACATATTTTTAAATAATCTTTGACGGTGGAAAAATATATTAACACACTTCTCCAAATAAGAGAAAAAATAGGTGTTAAATGATTTACATTTGAGGTTCTTTCTGCATGGTTTCCTTCTTAGTAAGTATTTTGTTGCATTATATGCCACAAACATTTAGAAGCTACAAGTTCTATCTTCTCAGCAATTAGAACTCGATCTGATTGTTCCTAGAAACCGTCAATCCCTCAAAGAAAGGACATGTGTAGAAGACAAACTGACCATCTATCTACAGCTTCACTTAGGACAGGTGGGGCTCAAGTGTTGATGATTGATAACTATAGAGTGAGTCTACATACCTGATAGAAGTGTTAAACACAAAGAAACTCTGTCAACATAAATGATTGGCTCCTTAAATGGCAGAACAGTTTAAGAATGACATTCTGAATCAATCCTTAACTAATTAGAAAATTAATTAGTGCCTGTCATTTCAACCCAGATTATTTTTAAGCCTGAGTTTGATTACTGTTAACCAGCTGCCTGCAAGAAATTGGTTTGTAAATTTAGTGAAACTGTTGCCTGAAATGTTCACAACATATGACACCATTCTTCCTGATCCTGGTGCTTAGTAATACTTAAATACATCAACCCAATATACTCTAGCAATGGGGCAAATTAGGGAACTGTGGCATGTCTAAAGAACCTCTTTCAGAGAGGTTGAGAGTATGGATTGGCTTGTCAATACCCATGTTCAGTGGGGAAGCAATAACAGAAGCCAGACCATCCACCTTTTGCATCCCCGAATGACCTTGGACCCATACTCCCAGAGGGACAGAGAACAGGAAAGCTATCAGGGGAGGGGATGGGATACAGAGTTCTGGTGGTGGGAATTGTGTGGAGTTGGACTCCTCTTATCCTATGGTTTTTGTCAGTGTTTCCTTTTTATAAACAAATTTTTTTAAAGAATTTCTTTAATTGTATGCTTTGCACATTTAGCTATTGCTGCTGTCCTCAGACTTTACAAGTACATCAAAATAATTCTCGCTAATACTAGGATTGTAATGAAACATGCTTTATTTTGTTTGAGGAACCAAGGTGTCATACATGTGGAATTTCATTGTTCTGTGTCACTTTTTCATTTCAGAAAAGGAAGATGCATCACTAGATTTATAAATTTAGATTTATAATTTATAAAATAGATAAATTCTAAATTTATAAATCAGTTTCAAAATTGCGTATGCTGTGTCTTTTGGTTTTCTAGATATTCAAAGTTTTAAAACAGTCAACATTTTACCTTACGAAAAAGAATAAGTATAAAGACATTTTATTGATGCAGAGAGATAGCTCACTCTGCAGATCAGCTGCACTGTCATATGAAGCACCAGTTTCAAGTCTTGGCACCACATGGGAGGTGCTATGGGAACAAAAGATCAAGTAAGTAGCTCAACTAGATAGTGTGTCATTTTTGTCCTGTATAAAACTCAGGTTCAAGAACAGCCCCTATGACACTGGAGGAAAGTTAGTTGTGCAGTTTCTTTTCTTATCTCCCTCTGTCGCTCTAACTCTCTCTTTCTGAGTAGGAAAAAAAGGGGGGGGCGTCTGGCTGTAGCGTAGTGAGTTAAGAACATGTGGCGCAGAGTGCAGGGACCAGCATAAGGATCCTGCTTGGAGCCCAGGCTCCCCACTTGCAGGGGAGTTGCTTCACAGGCGGTGAAGCAGGTCTGCAGGTGTCTGTCTTTCTCTCCCCCTCTCTCTCTTCCCCTCCTCTCTCCATTTCTCTCTGTCCTATCCAACAATAACAACAGCTAAAACAACAATAACAACTACAAGGGAAACTACAAAAAAAATGGGGAAAATGGCCTCCAGGAACAGTGGATTCATAGCTCAGGCACCAAGCCCCAGCAGTAACCCTGGAGGCAAAAAAAAAAAAAAAAAAAGTCTGCCTGGAACAATAAAGTCCTGGCATCAACAACAGTTATTACTAATGAATTGTTTAGTTCATTTAGTACTCATGAAATTTAAGTCTAGGTTTCATTGAAGTAAAAAAGAAATCAATATTTACTAATCATCTGCCAAGGGTACTAGGCAATTTTTTTTTAATTAAGGTTGTAGCAGGTGGGAAGCAAGAGCTTGAATCTGGACCCTTGCTACCCTGTACATGGCCACATGTATGCTTAATCAGGTGCGCCAGCACCCTGCCCTGCTACCTATGCTTAAATATAAAACTAGTACTTAAAATAGCTTTTTTTATGGTTAATGGAACTGAAAGATTTTCATACACGGAAGGCAATAGATAAAATAGTCCTCTTGTCATTGTAATAGAAAATGGGAGATGTTGTACATAGCATTTATTGTGCACATGGTACTCATGTCAGCTTTTTCTCATTGTTTTCAGTCAGATTTATTTAGACCTCTTGGTAAGTTAATTTTCTCTCTCAAGAAGATATTCTACTTCATATTTAGAAATGTCTTCATTTTTCTCCACCTTATCATGGATGAGTAGATTTCTTAAAGAGACAGTTTGTAGGTAATAATAGTTTAAACTTTAAATCTATGAGAGTGTGTAAAAACTAGAGAAAGGTAATTTTATTTGGTATATGCTACATTTCAAGCAATTTCATCTCAAAAAGAGAATCATAACTAGCAGTTTTAGAAGTATTACATGGAAAATATTTCGAAGATTTGTGTTATCTCTTCATGCAATTTTAAGTTTTCCTTCTCTGCACAATTCACAAGGCTCTCAAATTTATACGGGATTGTCTGTTTATGGCTTTTGTTGAAGCTCAAAATAGTTTTCATTGTTCACTCTGTACATAACATCCTTGATAATTCTTTAGAGATGCATTGACTCAGTAGGAATCAGTTACCATTGGACACTAATAAGCATGTAACAGTTTGAAGCGAAGGAACATTAACACTGCATTTCAGGAAATGTAAAGCAGCCATGACTCATAATATATCTCATTCAAGCTATTGATGCATAATGGGCATGCAAATGAAATCTGTGCCCTTGTGTATTAAGAACAAAATGTAGCAAACCACTTTCAAATAGTCAATACATGTGGAACTAAAATAAGGTGTTGCTTTTTCTCATACATGTATGAAGGCATTTAAGAGGCTAAAGGAATTCCAGGAAACTTCATAAGTGACTACATTTCCTAACATTAACTTTGAAGTTAAATTATATGTTTTAGATTTTTTAAAAACCTGTGTCTGGATAAATTCAGCAATAATCCTGGAAAATAATCGCCTCCTTTCCAATTATGTTCCATTAAGAGTACTTTTTATGCCTTCTCTATTTTCATTTTCTTCTTTTAATTTTTATTTGTTTTATTTATTTATTTATTTATTTTTACCAGAGCACTGCTCAGCTCTGGCTTATGGTGGTACAGGGGATTGAGCCTGGGATTTTGAAGTCTCAGGCATGAAAGTCTCTTTCCATAACCATTATGCTATCTACTCCCATAAGAGCACATCTTATTACATAGTAAGCATTTAATAAATAGCTACTGATGCTACTCGTGTGAGTCTAGCAAACTTTAGAGAGGAGAAGATATAATTTTTTCTAACAGGACAAAACAACAAAAATCTACCACTTGAATCAGGAAATCTGGGGATTTTTTACATTCTTTTTAAACACTGAAGTATATTTTATAGAGCTGCTTATGTTTGAATGGATACATGTCACACTTCTTCAAAACAAGCTATCACACTTCCCCTCCTTTAACCGTATTTTTAGCAACCTGAATTTATACTTAGTGCTTTGATGCCACAACAAAGCTGTGTTAGCAACATCAACTTTTTTACAAGAAAACTTTCATTTATGATACTGTCTTTTTAATATGTTTTATTTATTTATTGGATTGATACAAAGAGAATTTGAGAGAGAGAGAATAGGGAGATAGCGAGGGAGAAAGACACCTGTAGTACTGCTTCACTACTTGTGAAGTTTTCCCCTTGCAGGTAAGACTAAGGTCTTGAACCTGGGTCCTTGTGCATTATAACATGTACACTAACCAAAGGTGTCATCACCTGGATCCATAGCAATATAAACTTTGACTAAAACCCTACCATTCTCGGGGAACTTACTAGTCAGTAGCACTGACTTAGGAAGTAGAACTGCTTAGAAAACTCAACTTAGCAAATAAAAGCATTCTTTTGTCTTCTACTCATATGTTCTGTTTATAGATCTTTGTCTTGCTTTTGTTAGTCTATCCTTGAGAGGGGTGTTATCCATTCACTTGCATGTACTACATACTCAAACACTGTTTTAGAAATTGCCAAATATTAATATGCTCTAGGTATTGAGAACTTACAGTTGTACTACCAAAGGAAGTTTATATTAATAAAAACAACCAAATGTTTTAACAACAGTACTTGTTTTACATATAGCACAGGATACTGAGGTTGTCTAAACAAAGCAAATTATGTGGATTCATGGAAGAGTACAGATGAAGTCAAATGAACTCAACAAGCACACTACAAAAATATTCAAAATGATAAATAAATACAGGTGCAGGGAAGGCAAGAGAGCTCACTTGCAGAATGGACATGCTTTGTCATCGGCACAGCCCAGGTTTAAGCCTGACCCCCACAGTTCTAAGGGAAGCTTCCGTATGGAGAGGTCCCTTTCTCTCTATGATTGTATTTCTACTGGAGACAGTAGGCCTGAGCTGTGAAGCCCCAATGAGAATGAAAAAGACTTAAAAAAAAAAAGACATCTGCATTAAACGTGACTCCAACATGGTTTTCCCTGTTTTTTTTTTTTTTTTTGACTAATATGATGTTAGTGATGGTTAGAATGTTTATTTTTTTATTTTATTAATGATTTAACAGTGGTTTACAAGATCACAAGGGCACAGGAGTACAGTGTCACATCACACCCACCACCATAATTCTGTGACTGCCTGCTCAGCATACCCTTCCTCAACCAAAAGGGTAACCACAAGTCTCAGCAAAAAACTGACATTTTTTGACACAAAGTAAAACTTGGTTTGATAGATTGGACCAAAGTAAAGGACTCTGAGGCAGGAAGGGAGGTTGTAGGTCCTGGTGCATGGCTGTGGAGGAGCACCTAGGCTGGTGGGAGTGAGAGTGTTCTGCAGACACCTATCATGGCGAGTTGAGATATTCTACCCATGTGTCAACAAATGTACTTACTATAAACCATTAACTCCCTAATAAAAAGGAAGACAAATGTTTGTTATTATTAGCAGAATTAAATCAATACAAAACATAAGCCCACACTCTAAAACTCTGATAATTTTTAACAACTTTATGTGTTTCAATACTTTATGTTACACATATAAGTTAAAACACACAGTAAGGGAGTCGGGCTGTAGCGCAGCGGGTTAAGCGCAGGTGGCGCAAAGCACAAGGACTGGCATAAGGATCCCGGTTCCAACCCCGGCTCCCCACCTGCAGGGGAGTCGCTTCACAGGCGGTGAAGCAGGTCTGCAGGTGTCTATCTTTCTCTCCTCCTCTCTGTCTTCCCCTCCTCTCTCCATTTCTCTCTGTCCTATCCAACAACGACAACAACAATAATAACTACAACAATAAAACAACAAGGGCAACAAAAGGGAATAAATAAAATAAATATTAAAAATAATAATAATAAAAAACAGTAATTGTTTTTCAGAGAAATTCAAATCATATGATAACAGATATAAATGGTAGCAATAAGAATCCTTGAACATAAACATTAAATTAAAGACCCTCAAGATAGTATATGTGTTTTTTTTAAAAAGATACTATGTATGTTAAGAAGGATGAGAAAAACAACCAAAAAAGTTGTAAAAAAGATTGAAAGTACCTGAGAGAAAATAGCATCATTTAACAAGACATAAAGCACTGTATGCATGTAAATGTGTTATACATAAAAGTATTACAAGTATTAAGTTATACATATATTAGATAGAAACACATCTAAGAGAGTCTTTGTAAATTTTTTATTATCTTTATTTATTTATTGAACAGAAACAGTCAGAAATTGAGAGGGAAGGGGGACACAGAGAGGAAGAGAGACAGAGAGACAACTGTAGCACTGCTTCATAACTCGCAAAGCTTTCGCCCTGCAGGTGGGCTCGAACCTGGTCCTTGAGCATTGTAACATGTGCGCTCAACCAGGTGTGGCACCATGTGATCCCCAAGAGAGCCTTACACTGTTCTTGTCTCATTCTTTGCTTGAACATCCTCTATCCATTTCTTCCTCCCCTTTCAGACTTTAAGGCTGTCTCATATTTCTATGGCTTGTGTTTGTGAGCCTGTTTTACAGTATATCACCTTGTCAAGAGTTAAATATCCCTTGTTTCTTTCTCTCTTTTCAATGATTCTTGCAAGGTAGGTCTAGTAATGTTAAATTTCTTTAGTTTTTATATGTGTGGTACTGTTTTGACTGCTCCTTAATGATAGTCTTGCAAGGTAAAGTATGCATGGCTGATAGTTATTATCTTTAAAAAAAGGGGGGGGGGCTTGAATATACCACTCCACTTTCCTGTTCTCCATGGTTCCAGCAGAAAAATATGATGCAAGTCTGACTACAGTGCCTTTATAAGTCACTTGCTTCTTTTCCTTTGAAGCAGGAGAGGAAGAAGGAAACATAGTATTTTTCTATATTCTTAATACATCTTAGATTTGGAAAAATTTCTGCTATCATTTCTTTGAATATGGTTTATACTTCCTTTTCTCTCACCTCTGCTTCTGAGATCATTATAATTCTGGGTTTTGTTTGTTTGTTTGTTTCTTTTATGATGGAGTTTTCAAACTCTCAAAAAGCTGCCTCATTTTTCCTAAATTTTTTCTCTTTCTAGTTTGAAGTCAGAGTATGGCCAACTGTCTTAAATTTATTATGTTCTCTTTTCAACAGAGAAGAGTATAACTCCTTGACTTTCTGTTTGAGACTGGAATGCATTCAAAGTGCCCTTTATACCCTGTAACTCTGTTTACAAGTGTTTCATTTTCTTATCAAGTGACTCTTTGAATACATGGATTTATTTCTTAATCCATTTCTTCACATTAAGTTTAGAGCTTTGTATTTCTTCAAATTTCCTATCAATGTATACCCTGGAATCTGTCTCTGATAGCTCTCTTGAATTTATATCTTTCAGTTTCTGTCATTCTTCTTGGTTTTGAAGAATCAGTGTTGTCTTATCTATTTTGGTTTCTGTTCTTGCTTGTATGTGAGTTTTGGATGGAGGGAAAGAGTTCTGAAGTGCTGTAGTATTATGGAACCTGGTGTCCCTTAAATAGAGAAGGAGGAGTATGGGGAAAAGGTTGGGGGAGGGGGTGAATCCCAAATCTCTTTTCTTCTCAGATTGTTTCCTGAAAGTAGACATTCTGCTGTGTGGTCAGACTCTTCCTGCCTATAGAGTAGTCTGATTCCAATCACCAGTGTCTCTATGGCAGCTGGGACATCTTAATAGGCTTCTCTGATACCAGAGGGTATTGTGTTCTATTCCCTGCTTCCTCTGAATGAGTCCCTGGAATTTGCTTAGGAGCTTATGGCTTCTACAGCTCTAAACCATAGTCCAGAACTCCTTTTACTTAATCCACTCTCGATCCCTGAGTGATTGATCCACATACACCCTTTAAACTGCCATGTGAATTTGAAGTGACTGCAATATGGCACCTGCCAAAAATATAAAGCTGCATTTCTATTTGTTTCCCTCTTCCCCTCCCCTCCTTATCCTACTGTCCACATGAAAGAACCAACCTTCAGATAGTGGTGTTCCTTTCTTTACCACAAACCCCATCTCTTCTCTGATGAAATTCATTATTTTGTTGTAATATTTGCTTTCTGGGGGAGAGCCAACTTTCTGTAACTAGGTCACCATAGTTCTCAATAACTAGAATTTGATTTCCCAGTGTAAAGCAAGGAGTTCCCTTAGCACAAATACTAATTGTCTTATTCCAGAAAGTATGCAAATGTTTTTGTATAAATATGAAGGATGCTATATAAATAGACTTTCCATGTGACTTTATAACTAAGTATCATTTCGGTGTTAATGGCTATTTTTCTCCATGATGTATCTTTGTTGAATAATTTTTGCTTTGAGGGCACCCTGAAGACTTCTTTGGGATTTATTGTCTCTAAATAATGATGTTAAAATATACGGAATATGTGATTTGATATTCATTGGAAATTATTTACTCTTTAGTAGTTAAATAGTTAAAAGCTAGAATGCAATAGAGATTTTTTTTTCTTTTTCCTTGCTGCTCTTTCTATACTAGCTTGACTTTTCATTTAGCTAAGGATACTTTTATCCTTTGAAGTGCTGTGCTCAGGCTGATATAACAGCTCCTCTGAATAGTGGACCTGCTTTGTCATGCATGAAGCCCAGGCTGGAGAGCCCAGTTCCCACCATATTAGAGGAAGCTCTGTGTTCCTGTGTCTATCATCTATTTGCCTGCCTGTCTATCTATCTATCTACTTATCTCTTTATATCTGAACAAACTCACTCTAGAACTGCAAAGTTCCCATGATATCTACAAAGCTTTGAATAACCCTCCCACAATCAGTGAAATTCTTGTCACACCTTTTTATTTTTTACAACTAGCTAATTTCAAAGTTAAAATGAAGTATGCATCCAGTCCTTTACCCTAATAGGCACTAGTCTCCATCACCTGAACAACTTGACCTCCACTCCTCTTCAACAACAAACTGCCATCACCATACACTCATTGTTATAAATTACAGTGGCATAATTGAACTTTTGAAGTTTACAAAATGGAAAAGCATTTAATTTCAGGCCATCTTTATAAGGACTCTCAAAAATTTTACCTCTCCAGAATAACATGTAGCAAGCAGACTTTTCTTTGACTAGTGGAGTTCTCCAGTTCTCTGATCCACTCCTTTATAAGTTCCTTTGGAATTCAAGTAATGCCAACTTAAACTCAGTCGAGCATAAAAGGAAATGTTACTATAAGATTCAGTCATTGCTCACAGAATCAAATGAATGACAGGTAATAGAATCAAGGCTCAAAATGTATTAGAATCAGAAACTTTGGAAAGCAGTATGGCTCCAAATAGTATTTATTCTCTTTGTGTATTCATCTGTCATCCCTGTGTGTCTCCTTTCTCACTGGCCAAGACACTAGCTTTCCCTGCTTTGTCAAGCAGTAGTAAAAGAACCCTGCTACAAAGATCCTATATTGTATTACCTCAATGCCAATCTAAACCAGATTTAATGTCTGGGCCTAAATTCCAACTCAGAAAGGAAAAAAAAATTAACACTCCCCCCCCCCCCCACAACAATCTGTTGCTAACTTAAAAACAGTAAGATCCTCAAGTGTTAACCCCTTAGTTAATTAACAATGACTGGAGGGAGTTGGGTGGTAGCACAGTGGGTTAAGCACAGGTGGCACAAAGCACAAGGAGCAGTGTAAGGATCCCAGTTAGAGCCCCGGCTCCCCACCTGCAGGGGAGTCCCTTTACAGGCAGTGAAGAAGATCTGCAGGTGTCTGTCTTTCTCTCCCCTTCTCTGTCTTCCCCTCCTCTCTACATTTCTGTCTGTCCTATCCAACACAACGACCTCAATAATAACTACAACAATAAAACAACAAGGGCAACAAAAGGGAATAAATAAATATTTTAAAAAACCCATGATTGGAAATTGATCTTAGAGCCAAATAAATATGACCACTAAGTGTTAAGGATTAAATAGATATGAAATAAAAGTACAAACCCTCATCCATTTCTTCAATATATCAGCATTCTCATAGGTTAATACATGTATCTTATTTTACTCTAAACCTTCAGATATCTTTTCACTAGCATCATAGGTTATTTTTACAATATTCATGTCCTCTATTCCCTAATAAAGTTTAACCCTGGGTCATTCAAAGTAGTGGCTTTATCTACTTTATCTTACAGGCTACTGAGAACCATGGAAGAAAATATAGTCATATATGGATTAAAGTATGTATTACTTAAAGGTGTATTTTAATGAATACATTCAATACTCTTACAGTCCTTTGCCTAAGCCCTGATAAATTATTTCTAAATTCATGCTTTTGTTATTCCAAGTTTATAACAAATTCTTAATTTTTTCTTTAAATTTTTCTAGCCCACTCTTGCTACATATCATACCCACGTTTACACATATACAGCATTTCAGTATCTGACATTATTTTCAAGGTTTCTGTAGATATAGAGGCCATCAGGCATCACCTACCCAGTTCCTGCAAATTCTAACCTCATCTATAATCTTTGCCCCAGAGCTAGAGTAGATTTTAATGAGCACATGCAGATTAATTATCCCTACTTTATATTCCAGCTTCCTTCATTAGCATAATTAAAAAAAAATCTTCTTCTGGATACCTTTAAGTTAACCTACATTGGAACTCAAACAATGGGCATATCTGTTTCTTTTTTAACTTTATTATTATTTATTATAAATATTTTTATTAATTTATTATTGGATAGACACAAAGAGAAACTGAGAGAGGAAATAGAGAGATAGAAACAGAGAGAGACACCTGCAACCCTACTTCACCACTTGTGGAGCTTTTCACTACAGGTAGGGACCAGGGACTTGAACCTGGGTCCTTGAGCACTGTAATGAGTGCATTTAAACAGATGTGCCACCGCCTGGCCCCAGTCATATCGGTTCCTTACATCTGATTTATTTCCCTATTAATTTGCTATTTGTAAATACATTAATTTATCTCTCTACTCCAAGAGGAACTTTTCACCAATTTATACCCATTAGAACCTGCTTTCATATTATCTCTTTACCAGAATATTCCTTAAAAAGCAGGGAGAACAGAAGCAACCAATGGCACAGCTATATAAAAATAATGTCAAAGAACATAAATTATGGTGATGTTGTGTACAATACAGCAAATCCTAACAAAGGGATTTTTCAAAGGTAACCCAATTGCCAAATAATGTGATTATAGAAATAACTATCTATTGTCTTCTTAAACCCTCAGACTGTAGGAACCTCCCGCTATCTCTATAGAACCTATATTTCCCCAGTCCTGGAATGTCTAGGGTAGAGCTCACTTTCCTGCATGCTTCTCTCAATTCTACCAAATGATATTGAATCTGTTGATCCCAATCTAATCAATGCAATGAGAACCACCTCAGCATACTTTACTTCAGACTGTGTCCTGAGACATCAGGCATGGAATATCAACCCTTCAGCCTCATTACTCAGGTGAGACCTTTCCTTTCATAGGATTCTCTAATTCCATTCCAGGTGATTCACTTCCTAACAAAGTCCCAAAACCTAGATATATACCAGATCCCATGAGATAGGACATATGTTCACATGTATCCTTAAATTAGGGCAAAATACATACCTGAAAGCAGAAGTACACAATAGTCTACAGTGACTTCGGTTCGAGCCCTTGCTCCCCACCTGCAGGGGAGTTGCTTCACAGGTGGTGAAGCAGGTCTGCCAGGTGTCTATCTTTCTTTCCCTCTCTCTGTCTTCCTCTCCCCTCTCCATTTCTCTCTGTCCTATCCAACAACAATGACATCAATAACAACAGCAACTACAACAACAATAGAAAGACAACAAGGGCAACAAAAGGGAAAATAAATAAAATTAAAAGAAAAGAAAAGGGAAAACAAACAACTTCACCTTCTAGTTTTCCATTACCCATTCATTCACTTCTCAAATTACTAAAATTTGGCACTAACGTACACATACTACAATTTCTAGAGTAAATGTCACCAAGGACTTCTTATCAACAAAATCTTCCAGCATCATTAATCTCTACACACACACACACACACACACACACACACACACACACACATTATTTTGTCTTCTTCAACAATGTTCACACCTCCTTGCAATTCCCAAATAGGAATTACTTCCAAGAGCAATCAAAACTGATTGGCTCTGTGTGATTAAAAACCCACTGGCTTTAGGGGTAGTTAAACAGCCTTTTTCTAATATTATTTCCTCACTGGGAGATTTCATTGTGTATTTTTAAAAGGGGGGGAGTGAAAATAAATATTGGACCCTTCCCCAAAATTCATTTTCAATGTCTGTACAGATAATCCTCTCCAATGACATAGAGAAAAACATTATGTGAGTCTTCTCAGGAAGTTTTTCTTCTTTTTTCTCTCCTTTCTTTCTTTCTTTCTTTCTTTCTTTCTTTCTTTCTTTCTTTCTTTCTCTTCCCCCGACAAATAACAAGGGAAATAAAACAGATGTTGTGACCCAGGAGTGTTCACCGTGGACAGAAAACTAGACTCACAAGCAAGAGGTTCAGAATTTTATCCCCATCTTCTCATATACCAGAGTGGTGGTTTGGTTTGCTCATTCTCTTTAACCATTTAAATCAACATTTAGACATTCTAAAACATGGAATATATTTTTAAAAAGTAGGGGGAGAAGGGCAATTTTCTCATCCTGTCTTTTGCTCTTTGCTATATGTGAACATGTTATTCAAGTAAGTGATACTCGCAACTTTAAAACTTTTTTCCCATTGACAATAAAAGCTTGTGCTAAAGATGAAAAATGAAAAAATCTTTTGTCCTTGATGACAGTGAAAGCCCCCAAATCAAATTTGGGATGGCTGATTGACTGCATACTTGTTCTATAAACATTTTTGTGCCTATACCACTTTTACTTTTCTATATCTTCCCCTTTTCTTCTCACTCATTTAATTATCAAACTTGCTTAATCCCATGGCTTTTCACTATAAAAGTCTGTATGGCACATAAAAATACACATAGCATAGCATGTAACAGATGAACAATTAATTATATAGAAATGTAAGCAAATCATCTTGATTTTGCCTATAGCTAGAATATCTTCCTAGATAATATTCAGCTTCTTTAACATCATAGAGTGGCAACTGCTCAAGCTGACTCAATTTTCATTTAATCTTCATTTATCTTTGTTTTTGATAATACTTTTAAGTTGCTCTTCCTATCCCTTCCTTTTGAATTTGTGAAGTCTTATGACAAGCATGTACCAGCAATTCCAATACCCCTTGCTTTCTTCTGAAGCCACTCAAATATCCCCTCTTCTATGTTTGTGGCATCTGTTCATACCTTTATTATAGCATTTATCAAACTTATATGGCAATGATTTGTTTGCTTGTCTCTCCCTTCACTGTGAGTGTCACTAGAAAAAGAACTGTTTCTTATCTAAGTGAGCCCAGATCCCAGCTCACTGTCTGGCAGAGAGTGGAAATGCAATTAATTATTCTGTTATGAATAATGACTCTAGCTCATTAGCTTCTCAGTAGCAAAAGTGAGATAATAGTCTGATTTTTATTTCCTTTGTAAATTATAAAAAAGATGGCAGTCCTAAGAACATATGTTGTAAGATTAGATAGCAAAACAACATTGGCTTAAAAAAAAAACCATGCCACACAAGTATTACAAAACATTAAACTTTGTCAGCGTTTTAATATATCATCTTAATTAGTAAAAGCACCAATATTTGAAAATGCCAGTGAGGGACATCATACCCATTTTACTACCTCTCTATAGTAATATGAGCAAGGCAAATATCTATCAAAGGACAGTATCTCTTCTACCTTTAACTTTTTATGTTAATATGTTTTTTGTTTAGGTTTTGTTTTTATGAGCAACTCAGTTTCAGTCAGAATCCCAAACCTCTAACCAAACCAGAGAGCAATTTCTTCTTTGTGATGTTATTTTGCAAAAAGATATGGTGATAATTTCTGTTTTCCCTGACCAGTCCTACAGTTTACCCATCATAAATGTGCCCCTGACACTTTTCCTCAGGTTCCTCCTCTGATTAAGAGGGGAGAAAAGAACAGGATTGAATAGAAAATCATCACTTAGGGGAGGTAATATGGCGACGGCCTGAGAAGTCGCTAACAGCGAGTGCTCTGATAGCATCGTCGGCAAAGGTAGGATTTTCTGCCTTTAGCAGGCCAGTCAATAAGGGGGGGGGGGCACCAAAGAAGTTATTACAGTTTAATTTGGGTTAACAATTAGAGCAAAGGTGACACGGACTAGCGGGGCGCCAGAATTCCCAGGCGGCGCCAGGCAAGGCGAGTGCGCCGGGCATTGTCCTCCGCTCGCCCGGGAAGGCGGCTCCTCCGCCGGTTGCAGAGCGCGGCGGGCAGAGGACCCGGAGAGAGCACTTTAGCTCGGGGGCTGCCTCTTGGGAGTTGCCAGGGTCCACCGCGACCCTGAGGGTGGATCCAAAGACTTCTTGAGTATAGCTCTCATTGGATCAAAGGACTTGGAGCTAGTTTTCATTTTTGAGAAATCCTTTAAAAAAGTCTGGAGGGCGGGGTTTCCCGGAAAATGGCGCCCGGAGAAGCAGAAGCGGCCAGCCTTTGAGCTCTGGACACATCTCGTGTAAACAATAGGATTTTCTGCCTTTAGCAGGCCATCCAATAAGGGGCCATAACGGTCATACCAAGGATGTTTCTATAACTTAATTTGGGTTAAGAATTAGAGTAGGGGGAAAAAATTCTTTTTTCTTCCTTTTAATTTTCAAGCATACATCCTTCCCGCCGCCCCCCCTCCCCCCATAAGCAGTGCCTGGGACCAGCTACTAGCAGGATACCCCATACCACCAAACAGGGTTTTTTTTTTTTTTTTTTTTTTTTTTTTTGTTAATTCACTGATACACATTTGGGAAGTTCCTCGCACTGCTCTTTAATTACAACTCTTCTTCCTATCTTCTCCCTTTTCTCTCTCTTATCTCTCTCAATCTCTCTCTCTTTTTTTTTTTTTTTTTTTAATCTTGTCATACACTTCTTTCTTCTTTGACTTTCTGAATTTGTGAATTACTTTGGGGAAGAAATCTGACCCAGAGTGGACTCTCTATGTGTGTATCTCTGCTCTAGTTCCCTTTACACTCTTGTTACCCTTAGAATATACACTGGATAGTAAATTTGCATAACTGTCTATTCTTGCTATCCTCTCTTCCTTTTCTCTTTCTTCACTGGGATTTGGTTACTATTTTTTCACGGACTGGAGAAATTGTTTGGCTAACTGGTAACGATTAAACTCCTTCAATACTTACTTCAGTTGCTACGGTTATTCCGGAGGTTGGTGAGTGCAATTGTCATAAAGGTATTTAGTACAGTGTTACTTGTGCTCAAAACACAACAACTGAGGAACAACAGAACATTAAAAAAAAAAAAAGAGAGAAACACATAAATTAAAAAAAAATGGGTAGATTAAAAACAAATAAAACTGCTACCCCAATGAATGAAGACAAGAGCCCAGAAGAAACCACAAATCAGTCAGAAGTAACCATAGATAAGAAAAGTATGCAAGCAATAATAAACTTATTAATCACAGAAATGAAAACAACCTTGGAGGAAAGAAATGGCAGTATTAGGGAAACAACAGTTGAGACCCCCAAGGAAAATACTGATTATCTTGAGACAATTAGAGAACTGAAAGCTGAAATAGCTGTAATGAAGAAAGAAGCTGAGGCAAGGGAAAGCAGACTAACAGAAGCAGAAAACAGAATTAGTCAGACAGAGGATGAGTTAGAGAAAACTAAGAAAGAGGTGAAAGAGCTTAAAAAGAGATTGAGAGACACTGAAAACAACAACAGAGACATATGGGATGATCTCAAAAGAAGTAACATTCGTATAATTGGCCTGCCAGAGGAAGAAAGAGAGGAAGGGGAAGCAAACATCCTAGAGGAAATAATACAAGAAAATTTCCCAGACCTGAATAACAGAAAGGATATCAAGGTGCAAGAGGCCCAGAGAGTACCAAACAGAATCAACCCAGACCTGAAAACACCAAGACACATCATAGTCACAATGAGAAGAAGTAAGGATAAAGAAAGGATCCTAAAGGCTGCAAGAGAGAAACAAAAAGTCACATACAGGGGAAAACCCATAAGACTTTCTGCAGATTTTTCAACTCAAACTCTAAAAGCCAGAAGGGAGTGGCAAGATATCTATCGAGCCCTGAATGAAAAAGGGTTTCAACCAAGGATTATATATCCTGCTAGACTTTCATTCAAGCTAGATGGAGGGATCAAAACCTTCTTAGACAAACAACAGTTAAAGGAGGCAACTATCACCAAGCCGGCCCTGAAAGAGGTATTAAAAGACCTCTTATAAACAAGAACATCACTATAATACTTGTAATATATCAGAGCAAACAAATTGTTTTTTAGAACAATGGCACTACAATACATTAAATCCATAATATCAATAAATGTCAATGGCTTAAACTCACCCATCAAAAGGCACAGGGTGGGGGGATGGATCAGAAAACATAACCCAACCATATGCTGCTTGCAAGAATCCCATCTGTCACAACAAGATAAACACAGACTTAAAGTGAAAGGATGGAAAACTATCATACAGGCTAACAGTCCACAAAAAAGGGCAGGAACAGCCATTCTCATCTCAGACACGATAGATTTTAAATTAAATAAAGTAATAAAAGATAGGCAAGGACATTACATAATGGATAAGAGGATCAATCAGCCAAGAAGACTTAACAATTATTAACATCTATGCACCCAACGAGGGACCATCTAAATACATTAAACACCTATTGAAAGAATTTCAAAAATACATCAATAGTAATACTATAATAGTGGGAGACTTCAATACCCCACTCTCACACTTAGACAGATCAACAAAGAAGAGAACCAATAAAGATATAAGAGAATTGAATGAAGAGATTGACAGACTAGACCTCTTGGACATTTTCAGACTCCTCCACCCCCAAAAAATGGAATACACCTTCTTTTCAAATCCACACAACACATACTCAAGGATAGACCACATGTTAGGTCACAAAGACAGCATCAATAAATTCAAGAGCATTGAAATCATCCCAAGTATCTTCTCAGACCACAGTGGAGTAAAACTAACTTTTAACAACAAACAGAAAATTATTAAAAGACATAGAATTTGGAAACTAAACAACATGCTCCTTAAGAACCACTGGGTCAGACACTCACTCAAACAGGAAATTCAAATGTTCCTGGAAACTAATGAAAATGAAGACACAACCTATCAAAATATTTGGGACACAGCTAAAGCAGTACTGAGAGGGAAACTTATAGCTATACAATCACATATTAAACACCAAGAAGAAGCCCAAATGAACGAACTTACTACACACCTCAAGGACTTAGAGGAAGAGGAACAAAGGAACCCTAAAGCAACCAGAAGGACAGAAATCACTAAAGTTAGAGCAGAAATAAACAACATCGAAAATAAAAGAACCATACAAAAGATCAATGAAGCCAAATGTTGGTTCTTTGAAAGATTAAACAAAATTGACAAACCCCTAGCCAGACTCACCAAACAAAAAAGAGAGAAGACTCAAATTAATAGAATTGTCAACGATACAGGAGATATCACAACTGACACCACAGAAATCCAGAGAATTCTGCGAAACTTCTATAAAGAACTATATGCCACCAAGCTAGAGAATCTGGAAGAAATGGAACAATTCCTAGAAACCTATACACTTCCAAAACTGAACCAAGAAGAACTACAAAATCTAAATGCACCAATCACAGACAAAGAAATTGAAACCGTTATTAAGAATCTCCCCAACAACAAAAGTCCTGGACCAGATGGCTTCACAAACGAATTCTACAAAACTTTCAGGAAACAGTTAATACCCATACTTCTTAAGCTATTCCATAAGATTGAAGAAACAGGAATACTCCCTTCCACCTTTTATGAAGCCAACACCACCCTGATACCAAAAGCTGATAGGGACAGAACAAAAAAGGAAAACTACAGACCAATATCTCTGATGAACATAGATGCCAAAATATTAAACAAGATCTTGGCCAACCGGATACAGCAACACATCAAAAAGATTGTTCATCATGACCAAGTGGGATTCATCCCAGGAATGCAAGGCTGGTTCAACATCCGTAAATCAATCAATGTCATTCATCACATCAATAAAAGCAAAGCCAAAAACCACATGATTATCTCAATAGATGCAGAGAAAGCCTTTGACAAAATCCAACACCCATTCATGCTCAAAACTCTACAAAAAATGGGAATAGATGGGAAATTCCTCAAGATAGTGGAGTCTATATATAGCAAACCTACAGCCAACATCATACTCAATGGAGAGAAGCTGAAAGCATTCCCCCTCAGATCAGGGACTAGACAGGGCTGCCCACTGTCACCGTTACTCTTCAACATAGTATTGGAAGTTCTTGCCATAGCAATCAGGCAAGAGAAAGAAATCAAAGGGATACAGATTGGAAGGGAAGAAGTCAAGCTCTCACTATTTGCAGATGATATGATAGTATACATAGAAAGACCTAAAGAATCCAGTAGAAAATTACTGGAAGTTGTTAGGCAATATAGCAAGGTATCAGGCTACAAAATCAATGTACAAAAATCAGTGGCATTTCTTTATGCAAACACTAAATCTGAAGAAGACATCCAGAAATCACTCCCATTCACTGTTTCAGCAAAATCAATCAAATACCTAGGAATAAAGTTGACCAAAGAAGTGAAAGACTTGTATGCTGAAAACTATGAGTCGCTACTCAAGGAGATAGAAACTGATACCAAGAAATGGAAAGATATCCCATGCTCATGGATTGGAAGAATAAATATCATCAAAATGAACATTCTCCCCAGAGCCATATACAAATTTAATGCAATACCCATCAAAGTTCCACCAAGCTTCTTTAAGAGAATAGAACAAACACTACAATCATTTATCTGGAACCTGAAAACACCTAGAATTGCCAAAACCATCTTGAGGAAAAGAAACAGAAATGGAGGCATCACACTCCCAGACCTTAAACTATATTATAAAGCCATCATCATCAAAACAGCATGGTACTGGAACAAAAATAGGCACACAGACCAGTGGAACAGAATTGAAAGCCCAGAAGTAAATCCCAACACCTATGGGCATCTAATCTTTGATAAGGGGGCCCAAAGGATTAAATGGAAGAAGGAGGCTCTCTTCAATAAATGGTGCTGGGAAAACTGGGTTGAAACATGCAGAAGAATGAAATTGAACCACTTTATCTCACCAGAAACAAAAATCAACTCCAAATGGATCAAAGACCTAGATGTCAGACCAGAAACAATCAAATACTTAGAGGAAAACATTGGTAAAACACTTTCCCATCTACACCTCAAGGATATCTTTGATGAATCAAACCCAATTGCAAGGAAGACCAAAGTAGAAACAAACCAATGGGACTACATCAAATTGAAAAGCTTCTGCACATCCAAAGAAACAATTAAACAAACAGAGAGACCCCTCACAGAATGGGAGAAGATCTTCACATGCCAGACATCAGACAAGAAACTAATCACCAAAATATATAAAGAGCTCAGCAAACTTAGCTGCAAAAAAGCAAATGACCCCATCCAAAAATGGGCAGAGGAAATGAACAAAACACTCACCACAGAGGAGATCCAAAAGGCTAACAAACATATGAAAAACTGCTCTAGGTCACTATTGTCAGAGAAATGCAAATTAAGACAACACTAAGATACCACCTCACTCCTGTAAGAATGGCATACATCAAAAAGGACAGCAGCAACAAATGCTGGAGAGGATGTGGGGACAGAGGAACCCTTTTACATTGCTGGTGGGAATGTAAATTGGTACAGCCTCTGTGGAGAGCAGTCTGGAAAACCCTCAGAAGGCTAGACATGGACCTTCCATATGACCCAATAATTCCTCTCCTGGGGTTATACCCCAAGGACTCCATAACACCCAACCAAAAAGAGGTGTGTACTCCTATGTTCATAGCAGCACAATTCATAATAGCTAAAACCTGGAAGCAACCCAGGTGCCCAACAACAGATGAATGGCTGAGAAAGCTGTGGTATATATACACAATGGAATACTATGCAGCTATCAAGAACAATGAACCCACCTTCTCTGACCCATCTTGGACAGAGCTAGAAGGAATTATGTTAAGTGAACTGAGTCAGAAAGTTAAAGATGAGTATGGGATGATCCCACTCATCAACAGAAGCTGACTTAGAAGATCTGAAAGGGAAACTAAAAGCAGGACCTGATCAAATTGTAAGTAGGGCACCAAAGAAAAAACCCAGTGGTGAGGGGTAGACATGTAGCTTTCTGGGCCAGTGGGGGGTGGGAATGGGCGGGAGGGATGGGTCACGGTCCTTTGGTGATGGGAATGGTGTTTATGTACACTCCTAGCAAAATGTAGACATATAAATCAGTAGTTAATTAATATGAGAGGGGGAAATCAATTGTATGTCTCAAAGGTTCTCAGGAGACAAACTGAATCTTTTTAATAGATAGGCTACGTATTTGATATGCGGACTCTCTCAAAAGCCTAGACCAAGTAGATTGGAGGCTTCCAATAGCACAGCTATATACAAGATACTGGGTACTGTACAGCAAACCATAACAAAGGGACTTTTCAAAGTTAACCCAATTAACAAATAATGTGATGATAATATTAACTATTGATTGTCTTTTTGAACCCTAAGACAGCAGGAACCTCACATCTTCACTATAGAGCCCCTACTTCCCCCAGTCCTGGCACCCATGGATAGGGCTCACTTTCCCGTATGCTTCTCCCAATCCATACCAAATAATATTGCATCCGCCGATCACAACCTAACCAAAGCAACGATTGCCATCTCAACATGCTTCACCTCAGAGTGTATCCAGAGACTTCACGTGTGGAATGACAACCCTTCAGCTTCATTACTCGGGTGAGACCTTTCCTTTTATAGTACACTCTAATTTCATCTCAGGTAGTTCACTTTCTAACAAAGTCCCATAACCTAGACATACACCAGTTTCTGTGAGAGAGAGCGTATGCGCACACGTCTCCATAAACTACTGCAAAATATATACCTGAAAGCAGGATTACACTAGAGTTTGCAGTGAGTACCTCCCCAACACTTCCTCTCCACTATTCCAATCTTGGGATCCATGTTTGCTCAACAAATTGTTTGGCTTTGTATGTTAACTCTCTTTTCAATCACCAGGTTCCAGATGCCACCAGGATGCTGGCTAGGCTTCCCTGGATTGAAGACCCCACCAATGTGTCCTGGAGCTCAGCTTCCCCAGAGACACACCTTACTAGGGAAAGAGAGAGGCAGACTGGGAGTATGGACCGACCAGTCAACACCCATGTTCAGCGGGGAAGCAATTACAGAAGCCAGACCTTCTACCTTCTGCAACCCTCAACGACCCTGGGTCCATGCTCCCAGAGGGCTAGAGAATGGGAAGGCTATCATGGGAGAGGGTGGGTTATGGGGATTGGGTGGTGGGAATTGTGTGGAGTTGTACCCCTCCTACCTTATGCTTTTGTTCACTAATCCTTTCTTAAATTAAAAATTTAAATAAAAAAAAAAAGAATAATACCTGGTTTCTATTAAATATTCTGTATGAATTGCTAATCTCCATACAAATTCCTAATCTCCAAATTAATTATTTTTTATTTTGAAAAAAAAAAAAAAAAAAAAGAAAATCATCACTTAGATCTAGGGCCATATTCTGAGAACAAAGCAATGTTATAATTAATGATTTCTAGTTATGCTTCATGGTTTTGTACTTTCATCATCTAATCTCTGTTTTGAGGTAGATTAAAAATAAGTCAGGCTGTTTCTCATAAAACCATATAGTCACCATTCTCAACTCTATCTCTGATATAATTCATACGTATGCCCTAGTCATAATCATGACTTCTTAGCATCAGTCATTTGTGAAATGTGAGATTCTTGCCATGTTGTAATAAACTGTACCAGCCCTACCTACATTTCCAGATAAAACTGGTAAAGTACTTGCCCCTTTCCTCACTTAAATGAAAAGCAGAAACTAAACATATGGTGATAAATTGCATTGCAATTCACTGAAAAATACAAGATACAAAACAACCTGTGTAAAAATAAATACTTCTGTAAATTGAAAAAAGCTGCAACAAACCAGAGACATATATGATCCATACATGCTTGTTTGATGGATTAATAAATAAATATATTATCTAGGTTTTATCTTTTGGTTTAATCAGTAAATAGTCTAGTTCTGGACCAGCTTAATCTCTAGGTAGGTACAGAAAGGCAGAGAGAAAGAGAAAGTGAGACTACAGCATTGAAGCTTCCTTCAATGCAACGGAAGCTGCTCTTGGTATGTGTGTAATTTAGATTACACACATACCAAAGCAACACAGTCTCCAAGAGAGCTACTTTGCCTCTCCTTGAACCTGCTCATCTTAAGTAATGTTTAATTTCAATATTGAAAGAAAAAAAAGCATTCATGAGGACTATATGGACTAACAGTATGCAATATAAGTTAAGTATTTTGGACTACTTCCATAATCTGTTTTATTAATACTATTAGCCTGAGAAAAGTCCAGAACCACCATATTTCTCACTTTTTATATAAAACTACCAGCTACCCATGTCTAGTAACAGCTATTAAACGCATAATGAAAATGTCCTCCAATTCCCCAAGAGTTTTCAGAGCATTTGGGAGGGAAAAAAATTAATGAACAGAACGTTCCTTTTTACTTCTTTTCATATGCACAGAAGCATTACAAAGAGCAATGACTAAATAAACAAATAAAATGTAAAGTTTTTTTACCCTTCTACATTAATTTAGAAGAAAAATGAGTGAAGATTAGAAATTATTTGGTATGTGTCTGTATAACCAGAAAGTGCTTCCTTTGTTCTGCTTTATATTTTAATGCTTTTTAGCCACCAAGTTGTAGATTCTATCATGACATCAAACTGACTTCCGTGGGCAGATGACCTCACCAATGTGTCTTGGAACCCCACCTCTCCAGAGCCCTGCCCCACTAAGGAAGGATAGAAACAGGCTAGGAGTATGGATTGATCTGCCAATGCTCATGTCCAGCAGAGAAGCAATTACAGAAGCCAGAACTTCCACCTTCTGTATCCCATAAAGATCTTTGGTCCATATTCTCAGAGGGATAAAGAATTGGAAAGCTTCCAACGGAGGGGAGGGCAGGGGATATGGAACTCTGGTGGTGGGAATTGTATGGAATTATACTCCTCTTATACCACAATCTTATCAATCATTATTAAATCACTAATAAAATAAAAGAAAAAAGAAAAATAAAGGCACTATAATGCCCAAGCACCCGGGTTCAAGCCCCCAGTCCCCACCTCCAGGGGGAAAGCTTCGTGAGTTGTGAAGCAGGCCTGCAGGTGTCTCTCTGTCTCTCTTCCCCCAACCTCTCAATTTCTGGCTGTCTCTATCCAATAAATGAAGATAATTTTTTTTAAAAAAAGGTAATGTAGTTTTTAAAAGTGTTTATTGCTTCATTATAAGGGTTTCTTAATATACAAAGGTATTTAGCAGAATGAGACAAAATTAAACTTAATAATAGTTGAATATTTTCAGTGGTAGGCAATAGGATAATTACTGTAAAAGAAGAAAGAAATTTACATCGGAAATCTGTCTGCACTATCTGAAAATCTAACCATGGAGATAGATATTCACTTAAAGGGGCATGAAGTTACTTATAATTCTTTCTTAACAATGTACATACATGCAGCTTGTCAGAACACCCATTAAAAAAGAAGATTTTGTTTCCAAGAAAATTTAGTTCTTTTGTTCCAATCTTCTCACCACAACAAATTGACAAAACAACAACAACAACAACAAAACCCTGCTGTTTTCAATCTGCATTCTTGCACTATGAAAGAGAAGTAAGAGGACCCTAGTAAATCATGTGGAGGTGGCTTCTTAGCTATAGGAACTGGGAAGAAAGACCACCATAATACTTCATTTTTATGAGCATGCACAGACTTTCAAGCAAATACTCATTTGTTTGCTTTCCAATATGGATCATTGCACAGCACTCTAAGAGTTAACAGTGATCCTTTGTCTAGAAACGGTTCCCTCCCAGGTCATGAATAGGCCCATATTCTCCGTCAAGTCTTAACAAACATCCTACCTACAATAAAGAAAGAGTTTTTCCAAATAAATCCATATATTATTTTTTAATATTTATACTCTGTGTGTAAAACAGGCTTTTTATATACTTCAACTTATTTGTTTGGAGGGAATCCTGAAACCAGTTTACATGGAGTTGTTCTTTTTTTCCAACAATATCATTTTCATCCAGAAATAACTATGCCTATAAAAACACCAAAATATATATCAAATGCTTTCCAGATGGACTGGGGTCTTACTAAGTAGCACTACTTACAAAATGCTATCTATTATAAGCATCAAGCTAACGGATAATTTTTAGCCTCAGTACACACATACACATTTATATGATTACTAATATATATGCACATATATACTTAATTTATATATTGGATATTAAAAGAAACTTTAGATGGTAAAATAGCTCTCCTGGATAGTGTACCCATTTTGTCACACAGGACCCAGGTTCAAATTCAACCATCACCACACTAGGGGCAGCTTTGGTGTTGTCTCTTTATTTCTGTCTATTTCTATGTGAAAAAGTCATACTGGAGTGGTGAAGACCCAGTGAGGACAGAAAAAGAAAACAACAAACAAACAAAAAAGGCACTTACTAAGGTCATTCACTGTCATATTTAAAAGGCACATGTTCAAAAATAACACAGGAGAGAAGATTCTGGGAAGAAGGCAGTCAAGGCTTTGCAATGCTTCAGGCCTCTAAACCCTTCACATTATTTTTTTTCAAATAGTAAAGTCAGTATATTTGAGGCAGCATCTAAAACTGTGTATCTCTGTGAGCTCCAAAATACATGGGCACATGGATTAGGAACAAACCACTAGTGACCTTAAAAATTCATGATGTTTCCATCTCTGCAGAAAACAGAAACAGAAAGCAACACGACAGCCTGAAAGTAGTGGAACACAAAAATCAGCAACGGACATCCATGCACTGCTAAGCAGAGCCCAATGTGAGGGCAGCTGAAACTGTGAGGAGTCTGTAAATGTAACCTTGCCAGTAAGAAGAACCAAAGTATTTGATGCAGAGAACACCGGTTAGTTCAGATAACTGCCCACCAAGTCCCCCTAACAGGATAGGGACTGATAGTGAGGAGAAACTGCTGAAAGGGAACATGATAGAAACTATGAAGAAAAGGGAATAAAAAAGTGTAGAGCAAGTCCTACAAAGCACATCACCATGTTTACCAGCATCACAAAAACAACAGAATAGGGAGTTCTGCTCAGTTAAATAAGCTTTCCTGAACCCTGCTTAGCAAAAATTCATTTCACATAAACATAAGTAGCAGAAGCATACCAAAGTCATATTTCATAGGGAGTTATATTAAAAAGCAAGGTGGGGGTATGATAAATTATTACAGACAATAAAATATACCAAATATGCCCACAAAACTGAGCATAATAGTAAATTACTATTTCAAAACTAGGCATTAAGAAAATGTTCTTGATACAAATAAACAGTGTAACACAGAGCTAGAAAACTCAGAAAGGATGTTCAGTAACACTAGAAATGATCACAGTAATCTTAGAGAATACTTAAATTACTTATATTAGAGAGAAAATAATTCCAAAAATATAGTGAAAGATAACATAGTAAACAAGACAGATGATAAGTATAAACAGAACAGATGATAAGTATAATTAAAGGTGAAAATAAAGAATTTAAGTGCAATAAAGTAAAAGAACTAAAAAAAACATGAAGTATTGAAAATAGGTAAAATATTTTGAGCATATGGACTATAGGAGACCAAATACAAAACAAGGAAACAAATACTAAGTCCAATAATACCAGAACTTCCCCTAATATATCTTTTATTTATTTATTTATTTACTCCCTTTTGTTGCCCTTGTTGCTTTATTGTTGTTGTCATTGTTGGATAGGACAGAGAGAAATGGAGGGCGGGGGAGACAGAGAGGGAGAGAGAAAAATAGACACCTGCAGACCTGCTTCACCGCCTGTGAAGCAACTCCCCTGCAGGTGGGGAGCCCGGGACTCGAACCAGGATCCTTAAGCTGGTCCTTGCACTTCACACCATGTGCACTTAACCCGCTGGGCTACCGCCCGACTCAATATATCTTAAACAATCTATTCAAAATGTAAAGAGCTTGAGAAAATGACTTATAATGGCACCAAGACACAATCCAATAAAATTAAATATCTTTAATGAGCTAAGATTGGAAAGGAAGGGAGGGGAGAGGGGAATAGAGGAGAGGAAATTGGAGGAGAAGGAAGGGGAGGGGAGGAGAGGAGACAAATGATCTATTTTTTTATTTCTATTTGGTTTTGATTTAGAAAAACAAATCTATACACATCAGCTGTGTTATAAGCTGTGCAAAATTAAAAAGCTTTAAAACCTTATGAATTTTACTTGTTATTTTCCTTTAAATGTACCAAAATTAATAAGTATAATGATACTTTAGTCTAAAGTTTTATTTTAAAAGATTAATTTTCATTAGTAATAAGAGGAATAAAATATAAAGCATCACATACTATTTCTTATTTTAAACTGTCAGTGATATAAAAAGAAATAATCAGTGTTGGAGTGCTGAAATATTTATGAGAGTAGAAGAGATGGGAGGAAAAAGGGAGGGGAAGGGAGGGGAAGGGAGGGGAGAGGAGAGGGGAGGGGAGGGGAGAGGGGAGGGGTGGGGGAGGGGAGGGGAGAGGGTAAGGGGAGGGGAGGGGAGGGGAGGGGGAGGAGAGGGGAGGGAGAGAGGGAGGAGAGGAGAGGAGAGGAGAGGAGAGCAGAGGAGAGGAGAGGAAAAAGATAAGCTGGTAGGAAGGAAGGAAGGAAGGAAGGAAGGAAGGAAGGAAGGAAGGGAGGAAGGAAGGGAGGGAGGAGGGAAGGAATGGAAGAAGTGAAAAACTTTTTGTTTACCTAAAAAATAAAGAATAAAAGGCCATATGAGTTATAGGGAGAGAATTATTTTATCATCAGACTTTATAACAGCAATGTTTTATGCTAAAAGAAAACCCAGTAACATATTTAAAATACTCAAGAAAAAGGAAAGTGTAAGCCAAGAATTGTTTTTATCACATAAAACAGATTTTCAAGTTTAAAGGGCAGGTAAAATTTTATCAATGTGAACTAATTTCAGGAATGTTGTTTCCTTGAGCCTTTACACAGTAATCTACTGTGTAAAAAACAAAACAAAGCAAAAATACTAGAGAGAAAGTTAATAAAAGCAAAAATGTAACAGCACTGACATAAGGGTCAATGGTGTACAAATACAGTCATATTGGGGTAGGGAGCAAGGGTGCCTGGGAGGTTATCTGGCACAGTACATATTTTACCATGTACAATGACCAGGGTTTGAGCCCTCCAGCTACCACCTGGATGAACCACTCAAAGAAAAAGCTTCAGCAGCAATGGCATGGTGCTATAGTGTCTCTGTTGTGTAATTCCCTTCAGTCTAGGGAGAAAAATAAAACAGAGTGGAAAGGCATAGATGCAAAAAAAAAACAAAACACTTGTTATAAAAAATGAAACTAAATAAGGGCCATAAAGACAAAAAAAAAAGACTATATTCTTTGACAATAAAGTAAAGAATATCTCAAAAGAAAAAAGGAAAGGAAAGAAAGAGGAAGAAAGAAAGAAAGAAAGGAAGAAAGGAAGGAAGGAAGGAAGGAAGGAAGAAAGAAAGAAAGAAAGAAAGAAAGAAAGAAAGAAAGAAAGAAAGAAAGAAAGAAAGAAAGAAAAAAGAAAGAAGGGAAATAAGGTCAGGGATATAGCTTAGCATAAGAGCACAGGCAATGCATGCTTGAGGTCCTGAGGCTCCCAAGTTCAATCCTCAGCAATGCTATATGCTAGCACTGAGTAGTGCTCTGATCTCTTCCCTTTCTCTCTTTCTCTCTCTCCCCCCCTCCCTCCCTCTCTCTTCCTCTCTTCCTTTCTCTCCCATCTCTCTTATAAAATAAAACCTTAAAAGCAGAAATAACGGGAGTCGGGCTGTAGCGCAGCGGGTTAAGCACAGGTGGTGCAAAGCACAAGGACCAGCATAAGGATCCCGGTTCGAACCCCGGCTCCCCACCTGCGGGGGAGTCGCTTCACAGGCGGTGAAGCAGGTCTGTAGGTGTCTATCTTTCTCTCCTCCTCTCTGTCTTCCCCTCCTCTCTCCATTTCTCTCTGTCCTATCCAACAACGACAACAACAATAATAACTACAACAATAAAACAACAAGGGCAACAAAAGGGAATAAATAAATAAAATAAAGCAGAAATAACAGGGAATAGCAAAATCAAACAATGCAAATTATTTCAGCAATCATTTTTTGTGACAATATTACTGTTCTACTCTAGGGCTATTGTATGGGTACTGTTAGTAATACTGAGCACCTGTGAGATTTTTTTAAATTATTGTTCTTTACACCACTCAGAACCACTTTACTCAGTCATCCGCTATGAAGGAGAGGTTAACTTATATCCATATAATCTTGAATTTGAGTTGGAAGTATCCATATGAATTTATATTAAGAGGCCATCAGTGCAAAAGAGAAAAAGAGAAATAAAATCCAGGAAGGAAAATAAGGAAGGGTTACTACTTTATATAGAAATAGTTGGGGAGATGCTTCTTGAAATGAACTGAATAGTATGAAGGCTACGGACCATGTGAAGCATGAAGAGAAAGCTTAGGCTCAATATTGGTCGTGGTATTATGTTTGTCTGTAATTCCCATTTCCTTTCAACCTATTCAAAAAGTGTTTCCATTGTTTCAAACTAGAGCTGTACTTACTCTTAAAGTAGTAGACCACAATTCCCAAAATAAAAACATTTAGAAATATATAACCTTACATATAAAAGGTTCATTATCAGAATGCAGTTAGCCTGATACACAGAAACATATCCAACAGTGAAGATCATTTCCCTCTCACATATATCTTTTTTGCTTTTCTTCTACTCAGGAAGAAAGGTCTAACAACTATGCCAGGGTTTTTTTGTTCGTTTGTTTGTTTTTCTCTTATTAATGGTGAATGTGAAGGTGGATATTGTGAAACAAATGGCTTTCTGGGACTAGGGTCCTAACTGTGCCACCTATCACTTATAAAGAATCATTCTTTCATTTTTATGACAGAAGCAATGAACTGTTCATTTCTGGAAATAATAGGAATTGAGCTTAGAGTCTCAGAGATGTTAGCTATGCTGGTCCTGTGTTCAAATGCTAGGCCATCATCAAAGCTCACAAATCTACTCAACAAAACTATCACTTTTATGTCATTGGACATGATACCTAATCTTACTGTACCTTAATAGCTTCATCTATTCCCTATTAAAAATAATAGCATCTACCTCTAAAGAATTAAATAAAATACCACTCGTAAAGAACGTTGTGCCACTAATGTGAGACTGTATTAATATCACCTACTACTACTATTTTGGTGGAACATTATGAGCGACAGAACTATTGATCCCAAGGAAACCTGAGCCAGATGATGTAAGATTATTACAGTTCTAAAATAGGAAGTCTACTTCTGGGAGCCAGGCGGTAGCGCAGAGGGTTAAGCGCACATGGCATAAAGCACAAGGACCGGCATAAGAATCCCTGTTCGCCCCCGGCTGGCTCCCCACCTGCAGGGGAGACGCTTCACAAGTAGTGAAGCATGTAGGCAGGTGTCTATCTCTTCCCCTCTGTCTTCCCCTCCTCTCTCGATTTCTCTGTCCTATCCAATAACAACGACAGCAATAACAACAACGATAAACAGCAAGGGCAACAAACGGGGGAAGAAAAAAAAAGTCTACTTCCATAACCTTGCACAAACTCTTTTCTTCACTTATAAAATAGGAGTAACAGGGGGTCAGGTGGTGGCACACCAGGTTAAGCGAACATTGTACAAAGTGCAAGGATCCGTGCAAGGATCCCGGTTCAAGCCCGGCCCCCCACCTACAGTGGGGGTCGCTTCACAAGCGGTGAAAAGGGTCTGCAGGTATCTTTCTCTCCCTCTCTCTCTGTTTACCCTTCCCTCGCAATTTCTCTCTGTCCTACTGAGAGAGGGAAAAAAAAAACCCAAAAGGCCACCAGAAACAGTGAATCCATAGTGCCGGCACTGAGCCCCAGTGGCTGGAGGCAAAAATAAAATAAAATTAAAATTAAATTAAATAAGAATGCCAGATTTATCCTGAAACTAGCACAGAGTCAGTAAGTTGTAGTTGCAACTGATTTTTTTCTATCTTTGTAGTTCTCCTAAATGCTTTCAAAACACCACACACACAATATTCATCATAAAAATAAATACTATGTTATTTTCACCCTATGTTCTGAAAAGTATTAGGTGGTAAAATTCAGCCAAAAACAAAAAAAATTCCTAAAGTGCTTGACTTGGCAGCACATATTGGAATGGAAATTGAAACATTTCATGTGATACTGGCATAGCCCTGCACAAGAATGACATGTAAATTCATCAAGTGTTCTCTGTTTTTAAAACCTACTGAACTGTACTCTTACAATGGCGAATTTTTATAGTGTTGAAGTTCTATTTAAAAAAAAACAACAACCTGTTTTAAAATGTTTCAGTCACTATAACCCAAGGAAAATTTGCCTTTCTGTTGATTTGCGAACTAAGGGTTTTCCCTCAGGCCTGTTACCTACTCCACCAAATCTTGACAATTTCTCAGTGATGCTGTGCATGAAACTGTAGGCATATTATTTTTCCTTTAGGACTCTACTCCAGGCAGTTAAACACACAGAATATATGTCTCTAATCCAATGTGTCCTTTCCCTCTATACACAGGAGAGCACTACACATGAAATCTTCAGTGGCTGTTTGATTGACCAAGTAGAGTAAAAATGGGAATCCTCCTTTACAACCATCTTCCTGAAACACACAGGAAGAGGAAATCCAGACTGTGCTTACCATCTTCCTGATTGGGCTACAAAAGCTTCTCACTAACACAATTTGGTAAAGGCAATTCTCATTTCACACCAAACCAAGTTGAAAATATTTGTTCTAGGCCTTCGTCCTAAATTACATCTTGTGAAAATGTGTCCAGCCATGTATCCTTTTAAAAATAATAGTGAGGGGTTAAGCGCAGGTGGCGCAAAACACAAGGACCGGCATAAGGATCCTGGTTCGAACCCCGGCTCCCCACCTGCAGGGGAGTCGCTTCACAGGCGGTGAAGCAGGTCTGCAGGTGTCTGTCTTTCTCTCCCCCTCTCTGTCTTCCCCCCCTCTCTCCGTTTCTCTCTGTCCTATCCAACAATGACGACAATAATAACTACAACAATAAAACAACAAGGGCAACAAAAGGGAATAAATAAATAAAATAAAATAAAATAAAATAAAATAAAATAATAGTGAGAAGCTTTCAAAAATAAGAAATAATGATGACTTAATAGTATTTAACATCTCTTAGTAAACAGGTAGGCATATGTTCAAAAAGAAAATCCCTGTAAGTGGCCAGGCAGTGGTATACCTGGTTAAGCACACAAATTACAGGTTCAAGCCCCTGGTTTCCACCTGCAGCAGAGAAAGTTTCATGAATGGTGAAGTGGGGCTGCAGGTGTCTCTCTGTCTTCTCCCTTTTTTATGTCCCTCTCCACTGTCAATTTTTCTCTCTCTATGCAATAAATAAATAAATAAATCCTTGTAGGATTCTTGGAAAACTTTTCTGAACTTGGTAAATGTGGTACACAGGTGCACAACCTTTTGCAGCACACAACATAATCAGTGACTGATTCTGTCCTTTATTAAGAATTTTTGGGGGAGTCTGGTGGTAGCACAGTGGGTTAAGTGCACGTGGTACAAAGTGCAAGGACCGGCATAAGGATCTCGGTTCGAGCCCCCAGCTCCGTTCCTGCAGGTGAGTCTCTTCACAGGCTGCTTTCTCTCCCCCTCTCTGTCTTCCCCTCCTCTCTCCATTTCTCACTGTCCTATCCAGCAACAACGGCAACAATAATAATTACAACAATAAAACAACAAGGGCTACAAAAAGGAATAAATAAATAAATAAATTTTTAAAAAATAATAATTTTGGGCCAGGTGGTGGCACACCTGGTTAAGTGCACTCATGGCAGTGCAAGAGGACCTGGGTTTAATCTCCCAGTCCCCACTTGCAGGGGGAAAGCTTTACAAGCGGTGGAGTAGGTCTGCCGGTGTCCCTCTGTCTCTCTCCATCATTATTTTATTCTTCCTTCTAAATTTATCTCTGTCCTATCAAACAAAATAAACAAAGTTAAAAAATAATGAATCATAAAAATAATTCTCTCAGTGATTGATAGATCACTGTACACTTGTTAAATAGACAACTGCACATGTAGTTTCTATGCTTTCTTACCTTCCAAAGGTAAACCAATACTAGGGCAAGTGGTCTTTTAAAGCACTACTACTATGGTAGGAGTCTAAGTTTTGTGGATACGGAAATGGAATTGAGAAAATCAGCTACATCTAAAGATCAGAGCATTTCTTTGAATTTTGAAGTGATATGATAATTAGCATGCCAGTAAGGACATTCAAGCATCATGAGAGAAGTAAAATAGTTGACACTGAGAAACTTTACTTTCTTAGAGGAATTTACTGGCATAAATTAGGGAAGTACTTATAACTATAAAAATAAAGATGTTGCAGAGTAAGTGATAATAGCAAAACCTAATCTTCACACTAAAAAAACTTCAGAGATTTCACAACAATGAAAATACAAAGGATACTATGTTAGAAACTGATCTAATCTTAGGAAAGGATATAGAAAATCACCAATCCATAGAAAAAATTCTCAGTCTATAAGTTGTAGAGCAAATAAAAAAATCAGTTTGAGCGCACATGTTATAATGCAGAAAGGCCTACATTTGAGCCTTAGGTCCCTATCTGCAGGAGGAAAGCTTTGCAACTGGTAAAGCAGTGCTGCAGGCGTTTCTCTTTCTCCCTCCCTCTGTACCTCACTCCTCCCTCTCAATTTCTGGCTGTATGTATCCAATAAATAAATAAAGATAAACAAATATCAAAAAAGCACTGTTCAATTATTATTGATAAGACTTTTATAAAGTACAAAATATTTTCAATTTCTGATTACAATTTTACAAGAAGCATCTAAATATGGGTTTTAATATTATATTCATGTGCTTAGTTATCTATAAATTTATTACCAGATGGTATTTTAATATTCTTCTAAAAAGTTGTAAAATTTATGATTTCCTATTTACCATTATGATCACTTTAACTATTTCAACATGCACAATTCTTATTAAGTATTTTGAAATATTCTGCAATGAGGACCAACTGAAACCAAAAAGCTTGATTAAAGAGTGGTTAAGGATCTAAATAGCTATTTCACCAAAAAAAGACATTCAGGTAGATACATGAGATGATGTTCCTCCTCACTGATCATAAGTAAATACAAATCAAAACCATGGAGATGTCAACTCACACCTATTAGAATGATTATTATCAAAAGGACATAAAATACAAGTGTTAGCAAGGACGTGGAGACAAGGGAACCATTTCAAGATATTGATAGTAATATAAATTGTCATAGTTACTACAAAACACAATTCTGAGATTTTTCAAAATGATAAGAAATACAATATGCTTCCACCATTCCACTTCTGCATACTGGAATATGAAAACACTCATTTAAATGCTAATCAAACCTCTGTGTTCACTGTAATACCAGTGCCAATACTAGTTACCTCAATCAAGAAATGGAAACAGTTCCCATTGAAAATATTTTCTTTGGGCTGCCTAGAACACAGTAAATTTAATAGAATTTTTATTTTTCCCATCATCTTTGGAAAGGCACTAATTCATCATAATATTGTTGAAAAACCTGTTGCTTCTTTTTTTAATTTTCCCTTTTGTTGCCCTTGTTTTATTGTTGTTAAAGTTATTATTGTTGTCAATGTCATCATTGTTGGATAGGACAGAGAAAAATAGAAAGAGAAGGGGAAGACAGACAGACACCTGCAGACCTGCTTCACTGCCGACGAAGTTACTCCCCTGAAGGTGGGGAGCCGGGGCTCAAACCGGGATCCTTAGGATGGTCCTTGTGCTTTGCGCCAAGTGTGCTTAACCCATTGCGCTACCACCGGCCCCCCAAAACCTGTTGTTTCTAAAGACTATTTGACTACCAGATTCATTCCAATCCAGTTTATTGAGAATCATAATCCTTTTCATAACATTTAACACCTTTTCTGATATTTAAATTCTAAAAATATCTGACTAATATAGATGGTGTGTAGATAGACTTCTACTATAAAGGAACCAGAAAGTTGAAATTAAGATAATTAAGTAAAATCAGTGTTTTAGATAGCTTCAATAAAGAATTTTAAAACATTACATAAACTTATTAAAGAAGTTTCTCTGGACATGTTTAAAGAAAATTTTCTCAGAATTGTATTTGTTGATCAAGGAGTTTTTGAGCACCAGCTCAACATGAACTATCTTACTAGCCATTTCTTCTATTAAACAATAAACTCAACCACATGAAAATTGACAAGAATTTATGAGTAGCAGGAGCAATCAGAGTGGATTTTAAAGAGAAGATCTGAAGCAAAACAGAAATCACAGGATTCAATATAGCTTAATTATTGATAGGCAAATCCTGGTTCACTCTTAGTGACTGGTTATACTTAGATCTCATTTTCTAAGATTTGCATTGATGGAATATGGCTTACTTTTTGGCTTGCTTAGTAATAAGCATCTAAGTAGTAAAGTCATCACAGTCCTTAGTCCTTGGCCTCTCTAATTTAATTACTTTGACAATCCCTGCTCATGAAAATTAGCAGTTCAAATACAAATGTTTAAAATAAACCCATCAGTGTTTTAACATTTACAAATCAAATATTGGAATTTATTTTCTCAAAATAACCATAGTCTACTTGTTTTTGTAGCTAAATATAAAAATCATTAGAATTAACAAGAATACATATTTCTTTGGATTCAAATGAGAGAAGGGAAAGAGGCTACTAACCAACTCAAACCTATATTGAAAATGCATGTATTGCAATTAATTAGTCACAAGTAAATATTGGCGACTAAAGAACTATAAAGAAATAGAACTCCCAGTAAAATCAGATTAGAAATTGCTGATGATTCTAACTGTTGGAAACTATAGGTGGACAGCTGAGACTAACAAAACCCAGCTAAATAATAAAAAATATGTATGATGTGTGGGGTTGTGTGTGTCTAGTGATTATGGTTTCAAAAACAACTTATTACATAGCTAAATATATCAGATTGTGTTTGTGTCAGTGCAATGATTCTTGTTGTTATTCCACTTAATTATAAAGCATCACAGAAGTGATTAAAAATTCCTTCCTTTCTTGAAGAAATAGAAAATGCAAAAAAGTCCACATATTTGTGTGTTGCTCTGTAACAAAGGATCAAATGATGCATTTCTTAAATCAAACAAATTACTTGTACCCTGACTTAAGAATTTATTGACTCTCTTGTTTCCTCATACAGTGTTTGCATAAATATTCCTGACTTGTAAACTAAATTAAAAATGGAGGAAAATTATCTTCCTATTTATACTGTGCTAATTACAAAAGAAACTAAGAAGACAACTGTTTTTTCGTATTTTGATGATCTATTTATTTATTTATTTTTGAGAAAGATAGACAGAAATTGAGAGATAAAGGGGAAAGAGAGAGAGAGAGACCTGCAGAACTGCTTTACTATTCCTGCAGGTGAGTGCCAGGAGCTTGAACTTGGGTCCTTGTGCACAGGAATGTATGTGCTAGATCTACCACATGTGCCACCTCCTAGCCCCAGAGACAAACTATTTTTAATTAATCTCTACACCAAAATATCACTACAACTTGAGCCAAATGAAGTAAACCAACCTGTATCAACTACAACTCAGTATTTTCCACTGAAGAACTAACAAGGAGCAGCATAATATCTCATTAGTGCTATCAATTCAGCCCAAGAAGTGAATTTCAGATTCGGAGATTTTTGTGCACCAGTCACTAGTGACATAAAAGACGTGCTGAATGATAATCTCAGAAATAGGTTTGGTCACATGCATCTTATCAGTAAATTGATTCTGGTCCATTCTAAAAAACACTAAGATAAAAACGAAATAAACTAAAGGAAGATGGGTCCTGCAATGAATGAAGACTAGAATGTTTCTAGCTCTGACTACAGAATGCAAGCTCCCTACAGAGAAACAGAGGTTACACAGGCTCCTGTGCTGAATATGGGCCCCAGATCAAACTGATGGAATTAACAGTTAACAAAGGAGCTACTCTCTTCCCTGATAGAGCTTTCTGGACCTATTCCCAAGTTTGACGCCATCTCCCCCAGACAATACCTTTATCCCACATGCATGTTAACTGTCAGGATCAGGCAAAAATTAGTAAAGTCATGGGCTCCTTTGAATATACCTAAAATAGACCTACTAGCTTTTTCCAAAATGGAGACTTCAAATCTCATCTACTATAGTCTTACCTTTAGATTCCTGATTATATATTATTTATTTTGTTTTATATCTTAATGCTTTTTTAGCCACCAAGTTGCAGATGCTACCATGACACCAACCTGACTTCACTGGACAGTTGACTTCACCAATGTACTCTGGAACCCCACCTCTCCAGACCCCTACCTACTCCACTAGAGAAAGAAACAGGCTGGAATTATGGTCAACCTGCCAATGCCCATGTCCAGTGGAGAAGCAGTTACAGAAGCCAGACCTCCCACCTTATGCACCCCATAATGATCCTGGGTCCATGCATAAAGAACAGGAAAGCTTCCAATGGTGGGGATGGGATACAGAACTCTGGTGGTGGAAATTGTATGTAATTGTACCCCTCTTATCTTATGGACTTGTCGATTATTATTAAATCAATTTTAAAAATGAAATAAACTATATATACTCATTCTCAGATCCTCAGAACCTACAATTTTTTCAAGATATTTTAAAATACTTTAAAATTCTATAGAGCCATGTAAATTTTCTATATTCCCTCTAAAGAAAAAACAATAATCCATTCAAAATAACATTTGATAAAACAATTTTACTCATGTCTATCACTGATAGATGTTTTCCTGCTTATAAAAATAGCAACTACTGAAATGTATGAGTAGATGTAAAGAAATAAATAGCACTGGAGAAAAGGTAGTCCTTCAATTCATTACTTCTAGAAATGTTGTGGGATGGTTTGTTTGAAATCTATTTTCTTCTTATAGATATTATATATGTGTGTACATATATATATAATATCAAAAAATTCCTTTGGTATCCAATAGCCTTTAGGAATATTATGCAATATTGTTTATAAGTACTTCTTTTGTGTATCACAAGGTAGAAATAACTTATTAAAAAGTTTCTGCATTTCTACTCATGTATATTTCTAAGTTTAAGTGCATAAATAATACCATTATAAATATTTTCATGATTATTTGTACATATTTGACTTTCTCATGATACATTTTAACGGAGATGATGATATCGAGGTGCTCCCTACATGTTGCCAAATTGTATTTTAAATATTTTGCCAATTTATATTCTCATTAGAAATATCAGCATTCCAACACTGATTATTTCTTTTTATATCACTGACAATTTAAAAGAAGAAATAGTATGTGATGCTTTAGAGTGACTACTAATATTTTTAAATAAAATTTTGGACTAAAGTATCATTATACTTATTAATTTTGGTACATTTAAAGAAAAATAATAGAGAAAATAATAATAAAAATAAAAAATAAATAAAAAATAATAGAGAAAACATGTAAGGTTTTATATTGCTTTAGTTTGGCACAGCTTAGAACACAGTTGATGTGCATAGATTTGTTTTTCTAAATCAAAACCAAATAGAACTTTAAAAAAATAGATCATAGATCTGGTATTTGGCAGGATAAGAGAAAATTTATACATTAATTCTCATAAAGCATAAAAAGTGTCTTCAATTGGTTAATGATATATCTCCGAGTTTTAAAATTTCATGTGGCACCGATCACAGAACATTTTAATTAGTCAAGCCTAAGTGACACAGAAACATATGGAACTGGCAGTAATCTGGTTACAGAATGATTGAGCAGTTCTGGGTAAAACAAGTTAAAGAGGATAATCAACATTAATGTTGACTTTCTTTTTTTTTTAGCATTAATGACTCCGTTCAAAGCTTCACGGCTTGCAGGTGTCCACCCAGATGCCACACAATAAAATGGTCCTTAGGTGCACACTGAGTCACTCAGGCAGGCCATGGAATAGCAACTAGCATGGAAAATGATTCTCAGAATGAAGGCACTGAAGGGACCTGCTTTAATTTCCATATCTTTGACACTCAAAAGCTTTGCTCCTCTATTTCATTTTTTAACCTTAAAACTCATTAAATGTGGGGGTCGGGCGCTGGCACAGTGGGTTAAGCGCACGTGGCGCAGGATCCCGGTTCGAGCCCCAGGCTCCCCACCTGCAGGGGAGTCGCTTCACGGGCGGTGAAGCAGGTCTGCAGGTGTCTATCTTTCTCTCCCCCTCTCTCTGTCTTCCCCTCCTCTCTCCATTTCTCTCTGTCCTATCCAACAACAAAACAACGTCAACAATGGCAATAATAACCGCAACGAGGCTGCAACAACTAGGGCAACAAAAAGGGGAAAAAATGGCCTCCAGGAGCGGTGGATTCATGCTGCAGGCACCGAGCCCAGCAATAACCCTGGAGGAAAAAAAAAAAACTCATTAAATGTGATATTATTTTTAAAGAAAAAAATTTATAGCACGTTGATTTCACAATCATGTTCAAGTACAATCCAGACCTCAGAGGCCAGCAATAGAAAAATTTACTGTGGAGGCCAGTGATGGCACACCTGATGGAGTGCACATGTTATAATGCTCAAAGACCCAGGTTTGAGCCCTGGGTCCCCACTTGCAGGAGGAAAGCTTTGTAAGTGGCAGAATAGGTGTGCAATAATAATCATATTAATTTATAATCTCATAAATTACTATGTAAAATCAGGGGGTAATAGATTTAATACTTCAAGATCTTTAACTACCTAGACCATAGCTCTAAGTATAAATATTTACTTTAGCCTAAGTATTTAATGTTTCAGATTTGTAAAATGATCAAACTCTGATGCTAGGCATAAATTATTCAAGGAGCTCTAAAACTTTATCTGCATATTTAGCTTTTTAAACATCTAAGTGAACTACATCTTTAGGTCAGACAGATCAAAACCATTTGGCACTGTCAGTATCTAAAATATGGAGATTTTCAGATGCCACTAAGGGGCACAAAGCACAGTGAAGTCAAGCATATTAATGTAGATGTTAATCACTGGATTATCATAGAAAGTAAACCAACTAACCTGGTTATAATAACATATAATAATAATTAATTACTGTAATTTTTTATTCTTTCTAAGGCTACAAAAAAAAACCTTTGAATTCTCTTTAAGACCCTCATTTCTCGTAGTCCTGGAACCTCTAGGAATATGCTAGAGGTTATTCTCTCTGATTCCTTACTATAGTACCACCTCTGTTGGCCTCAACCATCCCACACTACACTGTTACTGAGTTCTTACTGTGGACTGTAGCCAGAGATGTAGTAAACTTCACAACTCCTCAAAGTTGGTGAGATCTTTCCTAACATATGGGACTACGTACATCCATGTTAGATGGCATATTATCTAACAAAGTTACTTGATATAGGCTCAGGTTTAGGATGCTGGGTACAGGCATACATGTATTTACAGGCAAGGGACAATTATATAACTAAGGTTGTCAAGTAAAGAGAAGTCTACAAAAGTCGGATATGGGCAAGACTGGCTCACTTAATAATGGCCCTTTTGCTCAGTATCACACTATTTCATCACCTGGGGCCCTTGTCAGGGAAATCTTGGATTTCCACACAAATATGATGGACCTAGACCTCTAATGGATCCCTCTCTCCATTACCACTGGTTACTTCCATTAGAAATGTCATCATAAGAGCCTCTTTCAGCCCTTCCAAGGACCTTTCCCTCACCACAAAGTAGTAATGGTAGGAACTGCCCTGCCACTCAAGGAAGACTAGTCTACCCTAACACCTTTTTTGCAGACAATATTTTTATCCAACTTCATGGTAGTTATCAAACTCAAGCAAAATTATAATAGTCATGGTCCCTTAGAAACATGCCCAAAATGGATTTCCTAGCTTCCCTCCATCCTAAAATACCTAATTTCATCTGCTCTTTTCCTACTTTTTGGTTCCTGTTCATTAACCATTTTGTCTCACTTTATATCCTGTCACCTTCCAGACACCAAACTGCAGACGCTACCATGATTCTATCCTGATTTCTCTGAGCAAATGACCTCAACAATGTGTCCTAGAACCTTGCCTTTCCAGAGCTCTACCCACCGAGGGAAAGACAGAAACAGACACGGGGTAAAAATCAGATTGTCAATGCCCATGTCCTATAGAGAGACAATTGAAGAAGCCAGAATTCCTACCTACTATACCCCAAAACAATTTTGATCCATACTCCCAGCGGAGGAAAAGTGATAGAAGGAAAAGGATAACAGGGTTCTGAAGTCCAGCTCCCTCAGGACCCAGAGAGAAAGGAAATAGAGAGGGACATTTGGATGTAATAATAGAGCTATATATGTCTTGGAGGGGAGAGAACTGTACCTAGAAGAAAAAAGTGGAAAATATGTACACAGATAGTTGTAGAGATGATAGTTAACCCATGTCTACAACCTTAGGAGAACTGCTGTGGCTTGCCATGGAGAGACTGGGAATTCAAAACTCTGATGGTGGCAACAGTATAGAAATATAACCCTGTTGACATGTAATTTTGTACATCAATATTAAATCACTAGTAAAATTTAAAATAATAAAATAAAACAAATGCTGAAGTCCCTCCATTATCATCAAAAAAGTCACTATTGCAATGCATACGTAACACCTTAGGAAATAACTGTCACTTAAAAAAAAAATGCAGAATTAGCTGTTACAGTAAATTTTAAAAAATGCTTTGGGCCTCTATTATGTCAAGTGATGTTTTATACTTCCTAAGTATTTTTATAAATTATATGTATCTTAGTAGTTTCAAAAGTGAGTAATTAGGATCAAATGGGAACTAAAAGTGAAATAATTTTAAATGCTAAACAGAAATTTATAGTAAAAATATATGTCCATTAAGAATTTTTTAACAAGCTAAAATACTACTGTTAAATTCTGGGTTTATTTATACTTTCACAGGCTTATTTATTCTCTGGCAAGATTGTTTTAACATACTTTAGAAACATTGAATGGGATCATTTTAATTTACATTACTCAATATCTATACTAGAAATGTATGTTTGCTTCTGACATAACTAGCTCTTGTTTCCTGTTTCTTAAAATAAAAATTACTTCAGGGTCGGGTAGTGGCGCAACTGGTTGAGCACACACATTACAGTGCACAAGGACCCAGGTTTGAGCCCCAGTCCCCACCTTCAGGAGGGAAGCTTCACGAGTGGTGAAGCAGTTCTGCAGGTCTCTTCTTTCTCTCTCTCTCTCTCTCTCTCTTCTCTCTCTATTTATGACTGTCTATCCAATAAATAAATAAAGATAATAAAAATATTTTTTAAAAAAGAAAAGTCAATTTAAAAAATTGCCTCAAACATTCTTACTGATTTGTGTTCAAATCAGAATGTGTCATATGCTTTTCTGCAATCTTGTTCTTTCATTAAAGTAAAACTAAAATGTCCATAGCTATTCATTTTCTTATGTTCTCCATTCTCTATACTCAGAGCTGTTGGCCTTCTTTCTGGTCATCAGACATGAACTTGCCCTATTAGCTGTGGCTTTGTCTTGCACTACATTTCCTTCTGACTTGAATAATCTTCCTGAGACATGTACATGACTGACTTTCAATTTTATTTAAACATCAGAGTGATAAAAAATATATTGACCATTTTCTCTAATGAAAAATTATTTACACAGTATACAAATATTTTTCATATCTCTCTCTCTCTTTCTCCCCTCTTTCTTTTTCTTTTTTCCCACTTGGAATATCACTAAGACTTGGTACCTGCACAGTGAAATCCACTACTCTGGAGTGCCATCCCCCCACTTTATTTTGATAGAATTAGAGAGAAATTGAAAGGGCAAGGGAAGAGAGAAAGGACAATAGATACCTATAGCACTATTTCACCACTGGAGAAGCTTGCCTCCTGCAGGTGGGGGCTAGATGATGTCACTTATAGGTGGAATTTAAGAAATAAGGATAGAATGACAGAAGCAGAGCCAAGATGGTAGTCAGAAGCCAAACCCAGGGAACTTCTCAAAAAATCTCTTCAGATCCTGATCTAGCTTTTCAGAAAGAAGATCACAAAGAACACAAGGAGCTTCAGAGGCTGGGATGCAAAAAAAAAAAAAAAGCCACAAAAGAAACCTACAACATATTTGAACAATAGGACTAAGAACACTGAGAATACTACGAACAATGAGATTGTTTTTTTGTTTTGTTTTGTTTTGAATGTGTTTTTTGTTTTTTTGCTATTGCCACTTTCTACCCCCAAGCCTTGAAGCCAAGGATAATGTCGAGTGTTTGGAGGCTGCATTCTAGAGGTAAGCCCGTAACTGAGAGAAAGAACCTGTAAAATTACATGTCAGAAGTAATCCAGACCTCAGAGGCCAGCAATAGAAAAATTTACTGTGGAGGCCAGTGATGGCACACCTGATGGAGTGCACATGTTATAATGCTCAAAGACCCAGGTTTGAGCCCTGGGTCCCCACTTGCAGGAGGAAAGCTTTGTAAGTGGTGAAACGGTATTGCAGCTGTCTCTTTTTCCCTTTCTATCACCACCTTCCCTCTGGATGTATGGCTGTCGCTAACCAATAAAGATAATAAAAGTTTAACAAAAAAATTTACTATGAAATATCTTAGATTATAGGAGTCAGAAAAAGAGAGGTACAGGTTCCCCGGACATGGAGTCAAGATGGAGATCTGAAAGCAGCAAGGAGACAGGCTTTCCCCCAGAATTAATTCAAACCCTGGGAATTCTAAGCAGAAACTGGATTTTCAGGGCTATGGGAGATAAACTATACAGGAGGGGTCAAAAGGAATCAAAGTGGAAAATTATAAATCATCAATAAGCCAGCAAAAAGGAGCTTAAAGGATAAAGGAAATAAAACCATTAGTCATCGAACCCCCAACACACAGCCTTGGGTAGAGGTGGCTGGTTTGGGGAAATAGGGTAGAGAATAACAGGCACACCCACCTGTGGAGTTAAAATCACCAGAGGGAATATAACTAAAACAGGCCTACTAACTATTTACAACACTAAGACCCCCAAATCTTCACCCGCACTATTCCAGCCTTTAGGTTCATGATTAGTTGCCAATTTGTTTGGCTTTATATGTTAACTCTCTTTTCAGCCACCAGATTCCAGATGATACCATGATGCCAAACAGACTTCCCTAGGCAGACAACCTCACTAATGTGTCCTGGAGCCCCGCTTCCCCAGAACCCTGCCCCACTAGGGAAAGAGAGAGGCAGTCTGGAAGTATGGATCGACCTATCAATGCCCATGTTCAGCGGGGAAGCAATTACGGAAGCCAGACCTTCCACCTTCTGCAACCCACAATCACCTTGGGTCCATACTCCCAGAGGGATAAAGAATAGGAAAGCTATCAGGGGAGGGAATGGGATAGGGAGTTCTGGAGGTGGGAATTGTGTGGAGTTGTACCCCTCTTATCCTATGGTTTTTGTCAGTGTTTCCTTTTTTTTTTTTCCTCCAGGTTTATTGCTGGGCTCGGTGCCTGCACCATGAATCCACCGCTCCTGGAGGCCATTTTCCCCCCTTTTTGTTGCCCTAGTTGCAGTGTTTCCTTTTTATAAATAAAAATTTATATATATATAAATAAATCACCAAAGGGGAACCTTTTGTCATAAAGCAGTGGGGAGTACTCTAAAGCTGCTCCACTACATTCCAGTTAACTAAGGGACAGCCTAGATGAGATAGTATTTCCCTCCCCCTACTCTGACTTGGTTTACAAGCTGTCTCTCTATTATTGGTTTACCTTGTTAGATTGCTAGGTCATTGTGGGATATTGGCTGAAGTGTTGGGGTTTTTTTTTTGTTTGTTTGTTTGCTTTTTGTTTTTTGTGATTTTTGCCTGGGAGAGGCATCTGTGTTGTAGTGATCCCCCCTTTTTTATTTTCTTATTTTTTATTTATTTTCCCTCTTTCTCCTTTTTCTCTGGTTTGGTAAATCTATCTTTTCACCTTCATTGTAGTTATTCTATTGGATAAGCACATAGTCAACGACTGCCACCTCTCCAGATTCAAAGGAGGTCTCGAAATTTTACATCAGGCTCAACCTGACGCTGTTGACTGGCTACGGAAGAAGGGCAAACGCTAGAAGAAGAAGTGATTGATTTGGTTCTCTTTTGGGGAAAACTTTGGATTGGAGCTTCTCTTTTGTTTTTATTATTTATCTTTTCTCTCTCTCGGGTTTGACCAATCTGTGATTCTATTGCTATCATTGTTGCTATATTTACTGAGGTCTGCTTGTGATTTGATATGTGAGAGAAATCTGGGGTAGTGCACCATCTAATATCTTCTCCCTAGCTTGGTTAAGCTTTTTGTGGTTCTGTTTGCTGCATTGGGTGGTGGGGAATGGTGTTCTCTTCAGTGGGAGAGATTAGGGTGGGTCTAGCTGGGATATTTTGTTTGTATTTGTTTCTTTTTTCTACTTTTCTCCCTTTTAATCTTATTCATTTATTTTATTTTATTATTTATTTATTTATTGTTGCCTGCTCCCTTGTTTAATTCACCTTTGATTTTGTTGCATTTGCTGAGATTTGTGATACCATTTGTAGAGGACTTTGGTTTAGCATGACTTTCCCTTGCACAACACAATAACTGCATAGCAACATCCAGGACACAAACTTCAGGTACCAGGTACTAGGTACATAACACATAAGTATACCTAACACGTCTTGTGTGGACTTGCTCAAGCTGGCAGCCTAAAACATGAGGCTTTGCTATCTGGCAGCTTCTGGTCTCTAGAGTACATTTGGTGAGGGGAATTGTAAGTACAACTGAAGAATGAACTCCAGTGAACTACTTGTGGCTATTAAAAGTCAGGACATTAGACCTCCCAGAGAATGAAATCTCCTGTCCAGCCTACCCTAGTTAGTGTTCTAGCTAGACTGTCTTCAGAGAAAAAAAGACTAACTAGACTGATGGACAACACAGAAAAGCTCCACTGGAAGTGGGAAAGCAGTGGGCTAAAAACCTGAGCAAAAAGTGGGGAGATAACACAATACCTATACAAACAGACTCTTGTGCCTGAGGCACAAACAAACAACAACAAAACAAAAAATACCTGAGGAGGAATTTTCCAAAGGGACAGACTGTCTTCATACCAATCCCTGTTTGTACTTGTGCAGTTTGTCTATGTCTCTCTACTATTTGAACACAGGAGAGTTGTTGGCCTTTGTAGCAACTACTTACACCCTAACTTTCAACTACCAAAAGCAGGATGTATAACTAAAAAGAGCAAAAGTATAACTAACTCCTGAAACATATCACAAAGTGACTGGTTTCACAGGTCCTCAGCAGCCCAGAGCTTGTTTTGCTCCATATCTGAAAATGAACATCAGTCTCAAAATGCCACTGCCCCTACAGAGAGCCACAATATCCCTTTCTTGACTCTTCTAGAGTTTAAAGAAAGTCCACTAGGGCTCATCATCAGAGATTTGAGCCACAAGTATTTATACTCTAAAGTGATCAACAGTTACAGAGTAACCTCACCAACTACTGAAGCTACACCACAACTACAGCTCCGACACACAGAACCTAAAAACCTGACCAGGCTTCAGTGGCAAATCCCACTGAACTGGAACACTGATGTCAGAGAAACTTGTGAACTGGGGTATATCATTTTGTTACTTGGAAGTTGCTTGCCTGGACTGACCTACCTCTGTAGAGGGGCTCAGATGTACCCCACCTTCATTTCAGGTATACCAAAGCCCTATCTCAGTGTGGTTCCTACAGGACTCTTTCCTGAAATTCAGTTGTATCTGCAGAGGAAACAGACTCCAAACATCCTGCACAAAGATAAACACATTGAAGAGAACATCTGTGCAAACCTACCTAACTAAACACAGGATACAAATTTCAAAAGACATCAACTATAATGGACAGACAAAAAAGAACCTCTGTAGGAATGAATTATGACAGAAGTCTAGAAAAAAACTAGAATCAAATAAGAATAATGTAAACATCCAAATATTAATCAATTAATAACAGGAACAAGGAAAGGTTTTGATGGAAATATTATCAGAAAATGGGAAACAATAGATAAGACTGTAAAAGAAAACACAAATATCTTGAAATAATTAGAGAGCTAAAGGCTGAAAGCTGAGTTAAGAGCCCAACTAGCCGAATAGTAAGATAGCTGACATGGTAACAATATAGCTGAATTTAGGAATGGAGCTGAGAGAACTGAGAACAGAACTGAGGCAGAAAACAAAATTAGTGGGAGTCGGGCTGTAGCGCAGCGGGTTAAGCGCAGGTGGCGCAAAGCACAAGGACCAGCATAAGGATCCCGGTTCGAACCCCGGCTCCCCACCTGCAGGGGAGTTGCTTCACAGGCGGTGAAGCAGATCTGCAGGTGTCTGTCTTTCTCTCCTCCTCTCTGTCTTCCCCTCCTCTCTCCATTTCTCTCTTTCCTATACAACAACGACAACAACAATAATAACTACCACAATAAAACAACAAGGGCAACAAAAGGGAATAAATAAATAAAATAAAAATTTTTTTAAACATTAAAAAAAGAAAACAAAATTAGTAAAATTGAGAATGAATTAAAGAAAACTAAAAAAGAAGAGAACTGAAAAAACAAATAAGGACAAAAAGGGAAAACACAGAATAAAACTAGAACTGGGTGGAGTAAAATTGCACCAAAGCAAAGAACTCCAGAGAAGGTAGAAAAAAGAAGGAGCTGAGACTGAGGGGTAGGCTTTGGGGAAAAAAATGAACACTGTGTATTAGTCATTCAGGCATTTATTCTCAGTGATATCCCTGGTAGCATGATGAATAATTAATTTGCAGGTGAGAAGTTACTATCTATCATACATTGTTGAGAAATCATACCTATATCTCATCAACTGTACTTTAAACCATTAATCCCCCAATAAAAAGTTAAAAAATAATAAAGTAACAACCATTAAGTTGCTGCACAAACATACTAAAGGGATAGGTTGTGACATGTTATAATTGACATTTCTATTTAATATCAATTGAAGATGCTAATTAAGCAGCTAATTTTAAGAGTCTAGAACTCAACATCCAAATCCAAATCAAAGTAATGCATAGGTATCTAGCCTCTCCGTGGTATTTAAAACAGTAACACCATCTGAGATCACCTATGATGTAAATATAAAGAAAATATGAGTCCTGAGGGTCTGAACCTGATATTTATAAGATTTCAAATATATTATGAATTTTTGGGTATATTATTTTACGGTCAATCATGGTGTTTTTATATGCAACCTGAGATGGCATTAGCAATAGTCAAATTTGACTTGGAAGATAACAAAGAAATAGGAAGATGCCTAACAATTTAAATACAGATTCTTTCATCAGCAATTATTCTTCTTTGCAGTCTCAGTGTGCATGTATCATGCACTACATTTATCTTTTGGATCTTTGACAATATTGTTGGTTGAATGTCAAAAAAACTAATCTCTGTTAATTTATGACTCATCAAGATTTTTCTGATTAAAAGTGTCTTTTTAAAGAGGAGATATTTTCTTTCTGCTAGCTATGATGGTAATTGTGTCATCCAAATTCTCATTATCAGTGACATGACATGTCACTGAAGAAGATAAATAAATCTGGAAAATAAAATTAAAATGGAAACATCTTTCAATTCAAGTATTTCTAAATTACATATAAGCACATTAACAATACCTACTGTAGTGAGCAAGTCTCCTTACATCATAATGAAAGATAGAAAACAGACATTTAGAAGAAAAAAAAAGCAAGCAGTCTTTATATTACTCAGTCTGTTTAAAAGAATAAGCAAAAAAAGTCAATACTTTATTTTTACCTTAAATATGCCAAACAAAGAAAAAAACCTCATTTTTTCCATCTCATGTGTACTGGATTCCAGTATTCACCAAAATATTACATAATTTGTTAGCAATATTTATACCACTGTCTTTAGATAAGTGGAGACTTTAGGGGAATTATTTATAACTAGATAGAAATTTCTAACTATCTGAGCATTGATTTTTACTATCAAAAGTAGTAATATAAGCTAGTTGAAGATGACTACAGTAGAAACCATGTGTAGCCAAAAAGTGCTACTTCAAGGCATTATCATTCACAAACTGTTATCTTTTTACTCAACAAGACCTAACAACTTCCTAGAACATTTCAAATCTACTCCAGATCTATTCAATCAATAGCTCTTGGGATAGTGTCCTGCAATTTGCTTTATCAAATCCTTTAAAAGATTTTTATGTATGGGGCTATGAAGTGGTTCACTCAGTTGAGTGCACTTATTACCATGTGCAAGGATTCCCACTAGCAGAGGGGAAGCTTTATAAGTGGTGACGCAGCGCTGCATTTCTCTCTCTCTCTCTCTCTCTCTCTCTCTGTGTCTGTGTGTGTGTGTGTGTGTGTGTGTGTGTGTCTTATCCTCCACTCTTAATTTCTCTCTAGCCTAGCAAAAGAAAAAAAGGAAAAAGAAATGACAAAAAAAAAAATGACCACCATGGATTTTTTACTGAGTTGATCCTGGTGTTAATTGGGAAAAAAAAAAACATTTTTTTAAAATTTACATTACATCTAGATCAATTTCACATCTGTAATAATATTAATAATACAGTGGAGGAAGACTATACATACTAGATATATATACTAGATACTTGGTAACACGTATTTTTTAATTTTACAATATTATGATGTAACTATTCATTTCTTATTTGTATTGGGTAGATGAATGGTTTACAGTAAGTAAAGTTGTTGATATATGGATAAATTTACTCAATTTTCTGCAAAACATTCTCACTTCCATCTAAGATCCTCCTCCAGCATCATATATCAGGACATGAAAGGTCCCACCCCCAACCCAAGTCCTTTGTTTTGGTGCAATACACCAAACCAAGTACAAGTTATAAATTGTGTTTTCCCTTTCTATTCTTGTATCTTAAGTCTTCCCATGATTGAGACTAACAGAAGCAGAAAACAGAATTAGTAAGACAGAGGATGAGTTAGAGAAAACAAAGAAAGAGGTGAAAGAGCTTAAAAAGAGATTGAGAGACACTGAAAACAACAACAGAGACATATGGGATGATATCAAAAGAAGTAAGATTCGTATAATTGGCCTGCCAGAGGAAGAAAGAGAGGAAGGGGAAGCAAAAATTCTAGAGGAAATAATACAAGAAAACTTCTCAGACCTGAATAACAGAAAGGATATCAAGGTTCAAGAGGCCCAGAGAGTACCAAACAGAATCAACCCAGACCTGAAGACACCAAGACACATCATAGTCACAATGAGAAGAAGTAAGGATAAAGAAAGGATCCTAAAGGCTGCAAGAGAGAAACAGAAAGTCACATATAGGGGAAAACCCATGAGATTATCTGAAGATTTCTCCACTCAAACTCTAAAAGCCAGAAGGGAGTGGCAAGATATCTATCGAGCCCTGAATGAAAAAGGGTTTCAACCGAGGATAATATATCCTGCTAGACTTTCATTCTAGCTAGATGGAGGGATCAAAACCTTCTTAGACAAACAACAGTTAAAGGAGGCAACCATCAACTAGCCGGCCCTGAAAGAGGTACTAAAAGACCTCTTATAAACAAGAACATCACTATAATACTTGCAATATATCAGAGCAAACAAATTGTTTTTTAGAACAATGGCACTACAATACATTAAATCCATAATATCAATAAATGTCAATGGCTTAAACTCACCCATCAAAAGGCACAGGGTGGGGGGATGGATCAGAAAACATAACCCAACCATATGCTGCTTGCAAGAATCCCATCTGTCACAACAAGATAAACACAGACTTAAAGTGAAAGGATGGAAAACTATCATACAGGCTAACGGTCCACAAAAAAGGGCAGGAACAGCCATTCTTATCTCAGACACGATAGATTTTAAATTAAATAAAGTAATAAAAGATAGGCAAGGACATTACATAATGATTAGAGGATCAAACAGCCAAGAAGACTTAACAATTATTAACATCTATGCACCCAACGAGAGACCATCTAAATACATTAAGCATCTACTGAAAGAATTTCAAAAATACATCAATAGTAATACAATAATAGTGGGAGACTTCAATACCCCACTCTCACACTTAGTCAGATCAACAAAGCAGAGAACCAATAAAGATACAAGAGAATTGAATGAAGAGATTGACAGACTAGACCTCTTGGACATTTTCAGACTCCTCCACCCCAAAAAACTGGAATACACCTTCTTTTCAAATCCACATAACACATACTCAAGGATAGACCACATGTTAGGCCACAAAGACAGCATCAATAAATTCAAGAGCATTGAAATCATCTCAAGTATCTGCTCAGACCACAGTGGAGTAAAACTAACATTTAACAACAAATGGAAAATTATTAAAAGACATAGAATTTGGAAACTAAACAACATGCTCCTTAAGAACCACTGGATCAGAGACTCACTCAAACAGGAAATTCAAATGTTCCTGGAAACTAATGAAAATGAAGACACAACCTATCAAAATATTTGGGACACAGCTAAAGCAGTACTGAGAGGGAAACTTATAGCCATACAATCACATATTAAGCACCAAGAAGAAGCCCAAATGAATGACCTTACTGCACACCTCAAGGACTTAAAGGAAGAGGAACAAAGGAACCCTAAAGCAACCAGAAGGACAGAAATCACTAAAGTTAGAGCAGAAATAAACAACATCGAAAATAAAAGAACCATACAAAAGATCAATGAAGCCAAATGTTGGTTCTTTGAAAGATTAAACAAAACTGACAAACCCCTAGCCAGACTCACCAAACAAAAAAGAGAGAAGACTCAAATTAATAGAATTGTAAACGATGGAGGAGATATCACAACTGACACCACAGAAATCCAGAGAATCCTGCGAAACTTCTATAAAGAACTATATGCCACCAAGCTAGAGAATCTGGAAGAAATGGAACAATTCCTAGAAACCTATGCACTTCCAAAACTGAACCAAGAAGAATTACAAAATCTAAATGCACCAATCACAGACAAAGAAATTGAAACCGTTATTAAGAATCTCCCCAACAACAAAAGTCCTGGACCAGATGGCTTCACAAACAAATTCTACAAAACTTTCAGGAAACAGTTAATACCCATACTTCTTAAGCTATTCCATAAGATTGAAGAAACAGGAATACTCCCTTCCACCTTTTATGAAGCCAACATCACCCTGATACCAAAAGCTGATAGGGACAGAACAAAAAAGGAAAACTACAGACCAATATCTCTGATGAACATAGATGCCAAAATATTAAACAAGATCTTGGCCAACCGGATACAGCCACACATCAAAAAGATTGTTCATCATGACCAAGTGGGATTCATCCCAGGAATGCAAGGCTGGTTCGACATCCATAAGTCAATCAATGTCATTCACCACATCAATAAAAGCAAAGCCAAAAACCACATGATTATCTCAATAGATGCAGAGAAAGCCTTTGACAAAATCCAACACCCATTCATGCTCAAAACTCTACAAAAAATGGGAATAGATGGGAAATTCCTCAAGATAGTGGAGTCTATATATAGCAAACCTACAGCCAACATCATACTCAATGGACAGAAGCTGAAAGCATTCCCCCTCAGATCGGGGACTAGACAGGGATGTCCACTGTCACCATTACTCTTCAACATAGTATTGGAAGTTCTTGCCATAGCAATCAGGCAATAGAAAGAAATCAAAGGGATACAGATTGGAAGGGAAGAAGTCAAGCTCTCACTATTTGCAGATGATATGATAGTATACATAGAAAGACCTAAAGAATGCAGTAGAAAATTACTGGAAGTTATTAGGCAATATAGCAAGGTATCAGGCTACAAAATCAATGTACAAAAATCAGTGGCATTTCTTTATGCAGACACTAAATCTGAAGAAGAAGACATCCAGAAATCACTCCCATTTACTGTTTCAGCAAAATCAATCAAATACCTAGGAATAAAGTTGACCAAAGAAGTGAAAGACTTGTATACTGAAAACTATGAGTCGCTACTCAAGGAGATAGAAACTGATACCAAGAAATGGAAAGATATCCCATGCTCATGGATTGGAGGAATAAATATCATCAAAATGAATATTCTCCCCAGAGCCATATACAAATTTAATGCAATACCCATCAAAGTTCCACCAAGCTTCTTTAAGAGAATAGAACAAACACTACAATCATTTATCTCGAACCTGAAAACACCTAGAATTGCCAAAACCATCTTAAGGAAAAGAAACAGAAATGGAGGCATCACACTCCCAGACCTTAAACTATATTATAAAGCCATCATCATCAAAACAGCATGGTACTGGAACAAAAATAGGCACACAGACCAGTGGAACAGAATTGAAAGCCCAGAAGTAAATCCCAACACCTATGGGCATCTAATCTTTGATACGGGGGCCCAAAGGATTAAATGGAAAAAGGAGGCTCTCTTCAATAAATGGTGCTGGGAAAACTGGGTTGAAACATGCAGAAGAATGAAATTGAACCATTTTATCTCACCAGAAACAAAAATCAACTCCAAATGGATCAAAGACCTAGATGTCCGACCAGAAATAATCAAATACTTAGAGGAAAACATTGGTAAAACACTTTCCCACATACACCTCAAGGACATCTTTGATGAATCAAACCCAATTGCAAGGAAGACTAAAGCAGAAACAAACCAATGGGACTACATCAAATTGAAAAGCTTCTGCACATCCAAAGAAACTATTAAACAAACAGAGAGACCCCTCACAGAATGGGAGAAGGTCTTCACATGCCAGACATCACACAAGAAATTAATCACCAAAATATATAAAGAGCTCAGCAAACTTAGCACCAAAAAAGCAAATGACCCCATCCAAAAATGGGCAGAGGAAATGAACAAAACATTCACCACAGAGGAGATCCAAAAGGCTAACAAACATATGAAAAAATGCTCTAGGTCACTGATTGTCAGAGAAATGCAAATTAAGACAACACTAAGATACCACCTCACTCCTGTAAGAATGGCATACATCAAAAAGGACAGCAGCAACAAATGCTGGAGAGGATGTGGGGACAGAGGAACCCTTTTACATGGCTGGTGGGAATGTAAATTGGTACAGCCTCTGTGGAGAGCAGTCTGGAAAACTCTCAGAAGGCTAGACATGGACCTTCCATATGATCCAGTAATTCCTCTCCTGGGGTTATACCCCAAGGACTCCATAACACCCAACCAAAAAGAGGTGTGTACTCCTATGTTCATAGCAGCACAATTCATAATAGCCAGAACCTGGAAGCAACCCAGGTGCCCAACAACAGATGAGTGTCTGAGAAAGCTGTGGTATATATACACAATGGAATACTATGCAGCTGTCAAGAACATTTCTTAAATTTCAAGAAAAAACTGATAGGTGAACTTCAAGTCTCTAAAAAAATTTAAAAAGCCAGAAAAACAAAAACAGAAGTATTGGGAGTCGTGCAGTAGTGCAGCAGGTTAAGCACATGTGGCGCAAAGCTCAAGGATCAGCATAAGGATCCTGGTTCGAGCCCCCAGGTCCCCACCTGCAGAAGGGTTGCTTCACAGGCGGTGAAGCAGGTCTGCAGGTGTCTATCTTTCTCGCCTCCTCTCTGTCTTCCTCTCCTCTCTCCATTTCTCTCTGTCCTATCCAACAATGACAACAACAATAAAACAACAAGGGCAACAAAAGAGAATAAATACATAAATATTTAATAAAAAACAGAAGTATTTATTATATTAATCAGTTCTCAGAAGGATTTCCCTGGACTATTATACTTTCATCATTAAGTGTCACCTTAACTCATTGGCATACAATTGTAAAGAATGCTACTAAAATTTTGTAGTTAAACTAATGTGTTCACAAAAATTAGAATCCAATACCAATAATATTTGACTATATCATTATTTTTATTATTGATGAATGAAAAAAAATTAAAAGGGAGTGGATTCACAATAAATCTGTTAGCTAGAAAAGAAAATTCAGAGTTTTAAGCATAACTTCCTATTTATATTTTCTGACAAAAGAGATGATGCCAATAAGCTTTTATTGATGAATGAAAAAAAATTAAAAGGGAGTGTGGATTCACAATAAATCTGTTAGCTAGAAAAGAAAATTCAGAGTTTTAAGCATAACTTCCTATTTATATTTTCTGACAAAAGAGATGATGCCAATAAGCTTTTTCATAGAAAGGGGGTATAAAGAAAAAGTATAAAAGACTATATTTATGAAGAAATAATCACTTGGAATAAAAACATTTAAAATGTCACACTGAAAAACCAGGTTTGTCTCAATCTATCAATGTCACTATTTGACTTGCTCCTCAGTAAAAATTAACGCATAATCTCTTTCAACAAGGCAATCCTGTTAGAAGCTGTCTGCCTATCATAGATAAATTTTCTAGTACTTCACAATACATTTATCCCAGATGGAAAACTATTCCTAGTGTGCTAATGTAGCAATAATACTGAAGAACTCTAAAAAAAAATTTGTTTGAATCATATCTGCCATCATTATATGTATAATTTTTTCTGAATCGTTTTTCAAATGATAATGACCACAAGCCATTTGGGATTATCTGTCAGCAACTGCTGACAAATAAAGGTGTTATACATAAACAAAGGTCATGACTTAAAGGAAAATGCAGAACGAAAAACCAGGAGGTTTGATACAGAGGATCTATATCTGAGGCAAATAAAATTTTTTGGGGGGGGACTTAATCAATTGTACCAGAAAAAATTAGAAAACATTCTCTGCAATTTTCTGATTTGCATCTGTTTGTTGGCTTAGAGAAGTCACTTGAATCAAATATTAATGAGTGCATAAATGTAGATTTTTAAGGAAAACAACCAAGGAAGAAACCAACAGTTTGATACAGGTTAAATATGTTTTCAATCTTTTATCTATTTTCTTATTCTCTACTTGTAACAAATCCTCAGGACCATGAAATAAATCTGTCAGAGAGGAAGTGAATGAATTTCTGTTAGTCTCTATTCATTGGTTTCTGTCTTCTGAAAACAACTAAAAGGGGAAGAATGGGATGGATAGCGTAGAGAATTTTTAGGTTGATAATAACTTTGCCAAAGGACACTATAATAGGGGATATTATCCATTCCCACATAATATGCAAACCCTAAGAGTGAATCAAATGTGAACTAAGAAAGTTGGTGATGATGAAGTGTTTTTAAGTTAATTATATAATTAATTAATTAATTAATTGGATTGAGACAGAATTTAAGAGTGGAGGGGAAGACAACTAAAGAGAGACACCTGCAGCACTATTTCACCACTGCAGGTGGAGACTGTGGACTTGAACCTGAGTCCTTGAGCAATATATGCACTCTATGAGGTACACCATCACCCAGCCCCATGATGATGTGTTGATCCGAGTTTTTCAACTGTAACAAGCTTTCTAATGTGAGACAGTATATCCGCAGTGAGAGGGACTGTGTATATGTGGAGGCACAGACATATGGTAACTCTCTCTGCTTTCCATTCAGTTTTGCCCTGTGTCTAAAATATTGCTAAAAATAAAGTGCATTGATTTAAGAGAAAAAGTATTTCAGGACAAATCATTTTAAAATAAAATGTCATATTTCAAATATGTAAATATTTTCAAACCTCTTTGTCAACTTCATTTTTAAGTGTACATATGTAAATTCAGTATTTTAAATTCAATATATTTTGGAATTCTTATAAGAATTATTGCTTAGCCAATAATTTTTTCAAATTATTTTATTAGGGAAATAATGATTTATAGGACAGTCGCTAACACATGAGCAATTTCTTATATCCCTGTGATGTGTTTTCTGAACATCACTATCAACCCCAACTCATTTCTCCTCATCATCAAGCCCTAAGGCCTTCCTTTACCCCATAAATTCAGTAATCTTTAAGTGTCTATGTAATAGAAAAATACACATTACATCCTCTCCCTCTCCCTCTCCCTCTCCCTCTCCCTCTCCCTCTCCCTCTCCCTCTCCCTCTCCCTCTCCCTCTCTCTCTCTCTCAGGGTTAGAACCTGGATTATGTCCATGGCAGGGCACATGCCCTATAGATAAAGTATCACTCCTATTTGGTTTGGTATATATTTATGTCACATAGACTCCAAATTAATTTGATCTCAGCCGTAAAATTATATTAATGTATTAATGTGGCCATAGTTATGACAAAGCAAATATATATACTTATGGGTGGAGTGGTCAAAATGAAACTGGATTGAAGACCCCACCAATGTGTCCTGGAGCTCAGCTTCCCCAGAGACACACCCTACTAGGGAAAGAGAGAGGCAGACTGGGAGTATGGACCGACCAGTCAACGCCCATGTTCAGTGGGGAAGCAATTACAGAAGCCAGACCTTCTACCTTCTGCAACCTACAGTGACCCTGGGTCCATGCTCCCAGAGGGATGGAGAATGGGAAAGCTATCAGGGGAGGGGGTGGGATATGGAGATTGGGTGGTGGGAATTATGTGGAGTTGTACCCCTCATACCCTATGGTTTTGTTAATTAAGCCTTTCTTAAATAAAAAAATAAAAAAATAAACTAATAAATAGATTTTAGTCTGTCTTTCTTGTTTTAAGCAGATTAAAGGAACATATCTGGAATATCTCATAAAGATAGCAAACACTCTTTTATACAATTCTTTCCACCATGTTACCTCATATATTTTAGTGTTCTATAGGTTTCCATCTGAGACCCTCTTGTATGACCGGTTTCAATCCCCGCAGCACAAGTATCTGTTTATCACTGTAACCATTGCTTTAGTTTAGATTGTTTGTTTGTTTGCCTCTAGTGTTATTACTGGGGCTCAGTGCCAACACTATAAATCCACTGCCCCAGGAGGCCATTTCCACCCACCCCCCTTTTTTCAATTTTATTAGGTAGAAAGGGAGAGGGAGAGAGGAAGATAGATACCTGAATACCTGCATCACCTTTCATGAAACAGACCCACTGCAGGTGAGGAGTGGAGGCCCGAACCCTGGTCCTTGAGCATAGTATTATGTTCTCTTAACTGGTGTGTCACTACCTGGTCCTTAGTTCTAATGGTATGTTACATCAATTGTAACAACTGTTCTGTAAAATCTTCAATTTTATAAACCTGTAATATTTGTCAGGAATGAAAGGAGAGAAGAGTGGGAAAGATTGCTTAATGGTAGAGCTGAATTCCATCCCTGACACCACATGTGCCAGAGCTGAGTGGTACGTTTCTCTCTCCTCTCAGAACAATAAACAAATCTTAGAAGAAAAGAAATGTGAAGGAAGGAGAGCAAAGGGAAGGGAGAGAGGGAAGAGAGGGTAGAAGAAACTCTTATCACCAGTCTGCATATACCAAACAACGAGTGTTTCTTGAGCCTTGCCTGCAATCTTTTCTCACCAAATACTTCATGTTTCATCCATCCACTTGACATTATAATTATACTGGACATAATGCAATTCACAGAATACTCATGGTCTCCTTTAACTCGAGGTTTTCAAATAGTCTGTCTTAAAGATCTCCCATCCCTCTTTCTTGGAGATAATTAGAATTCAGTTTTCTACTTGAGGGTGACTTTTCTGATCCTCTTCAAGTCTGATGTAGGAGCACTTTCTATACATTCCCATATTCTGCATGTGATATATGCTCAGCAAAATATTGGAAACGTTAAGAAGATTAAAATATAGTGTTTGCTTTCACAGAACTTATAGTCTAATATAAATAATAGCACTAGAGCTTACATGATTTATTTGAAATTGAAGAAAACTTTTAATTTAAACATTATAAAAGTGCCATGGTTTCTCACAATAGAAATCTAGAAATTAAACAACTGACTTTTCAAAAAGTAATTTTGAAATCACAATTTGACACCTTTAGCAACTATCCAGGCAAAACATAAACCATTAGCTTATGACATTTCTCTAGAAACAGCAATTCTGTTATTTTATTGAAAAATAAACCATTTATGAAAGTCTTAAGTTGTTAAGTATTAAAAAGCGCTAGACTACAGAGAACTACAATTATATAAATTACTTCAGGAAGAGGAATTCACTTCCTGTGCTATATTTATTTAACATTTTAAAAGAGAAAAGAAAACAAATTATTAAAATAAATATAAGGAATAGAATTTTTTGTTTGTTTGTTTGTTTTTAAGGAATTTTTTCCAAACTGTAGTAAAAAAATGTCTGTGTGAGGCAAAAGCAATCACCAGAACTGCAGTGACTATCTTTTATGTTTCCAAGCATGGAATAGGAGTTGACCTTGGTGCCTTCAATCCTCTCTATCCCTATCTTTCCATTTGAATTAACAAAAAGCTGTATAAATTTGCCAGCATGAGCTGCACCCCAAAGCCCTGTTGTAATTAGTTGATATATTAATTTGCTAGCTAGACATGAATTGGGCATAGGTACAGTGGATTATCATGCCAAACCTTTACAGTAAAAGCACTAACAATGATAATAGAATATAGGTCACTTCTAGTCTCAAGCTACTCACTACACATTTAATGCAGTAAACCGACAATTTTCTAGGAGGAGAATCAAGCCTCTGTTCTCAGCAGAAGAGCAACATCCAACAACATAAAAAAAATACACTTAAAGGATTAGAAGTCAGCAACACCATCAGTGCCACAGGAGTGAAAGAAAACTACTAATAAAACCAAACTGCTATATCTTAACTCAAATATACAGTGTGTTACCTAAACTGATATTTTATTAAAGTTCCATTTAGCTACATGTTAAATCTATAAAAGGAGACTCTATAAACCACAGAATTTTATCTTTTTTCTTAATGTCTGCATCCTCCTATAATGAAAGCATTATTTTATGCAGATCAGAAAAAAAATAAATGCAGGCAGCCATTAATATTGAAAACCATAATTTAGTTGGATAAATCCAAGTCATCAATAACCTCAGTATAAATAAAAACCTGAATTCACAGTCACAGGCACAATTTGGAAAATACCTGTAGGAGTCAGTTTTAAAGCAAAATAGATGAGGAATTTATTAATCCAGTTCTTTATTTCCTTTGAAATAAAAGACAGCCATACATTCAGTGCTTTGCTTTAACTTTGTACGATGAGGTAGGCATGAATAGACTAATACCTCAGACAAAGTAAGTACTCAGTAAATATTTGTGAAAGGTATGTAATAAGTGGATGCAGAATCTTAGCACTGTCTACAAAAAACTGCAATGCCACATATTATTTATGAATATAGATAGATAATCCAATGAATGAGTTGCCAGAACTCATTGCACCCAAAATCATTAATTTTTCTGTTTTCGGTTATCTAGTTAATACATATATTTGGAAAGCAAAAAGTAAAGCCTGCCATGTTAAACTAACAAAATTCAACAGAAAAACTTGCCTCCAATCTTCCAAGTCAAAATAAAATATCAAAATAATGAGGAAAAAAACTCCTATTTTTTATGCTCGAATTTTAATCACTGGGAGACTGGGTAATGGCACCCCTTGGTAGAGCACATATGTCACAACACTTAAGGACCTGGGTTTAAGCCCCTGTTGCCCTTTAAAGGGGAAAAGCTTCATAAGCAGTGTACCTTTATTGCAGGTTTCTCTGTCACTGTCTCTCTCTTATTCCCTCTCTCTTTCTCTCTCCTTCCTCTTCCCTCTTATTTATTTCTCTATCAAATAAATAAATACATAAATTAATGAATAAATAAATTACTTAAAATAATCTCCCTTCTTTAAAAATAAAATTTAGCCAATGTTTAATATCCTAATATATACAAACAAAAATAACCATAAATATTGGTAACACTGCTTACAGTGAGCAAAAGGAATTTTCAGACATGAACATAATTAACATATAGCTGATATAGCCCGATGACGATGACAAGAGTATAGGACAGATTTAAGCAACTCACAAAGGATTGTGGGTATAAGTCACTTAAACAAGTGTCTTGTTGTTCTCTTTTCCTGCTTGCCCTCTCAGTCTCCTCACCTCCCTTCCACTGCTGCCATTCCTATCTGTCTTCAGCCCAGATCTAATATAGTTTTTTTCCCAGGATGTACACTACCTGTGGGACTATGTGAAAGCTTGGTAGAGCTTAAGGGAGCTCTCCCATCCTTGGATGGAGGTCTGGAAAGACACCCCACTTGTTAGCCTCCCTCCTTATAGAGATGAGCCAAGAGGGAAAAGTCTTCAAGACTCAGTTTCTCCTTGTTAGTCTCTCAAGCTCACAGAAAGCCTACAAGCCTCTCACATTTCCCCTGCTAGCAGCAGGCCAAATGGCTGCCTGCTTTAGGGTTCACTCAAAGTTCACACATCCACTTCACCTTTTGATCATAAAGGAGAAAACGCTCTATTCATACACCTCCCCAACACCAGACAGTGAAAACCCCAAATCCTATTTCCTTGTGTTCCTTGATATATGTGACTTACATCAAGTTTTGTTTTTCTTCTTCTTCTCTACCTCACCTTACTGGTTTAACCCCTATGCTTCTCTCAAATGCCTTTGGATAATTAACTTGCCTCCATCATGGAGACTAATTGTCTTGACCTTTATGTATCACATCAATTCTTGTCATACCAGCTCCCTATCATAGGGGCAAACCTGTAATTTCTGACATATGTGAAAAATGTTCTTTGTTTAACTCTATATATTCCTGTACCCATCTCCAAATAAATGAGTGTTCATACCAGGATATTCCCCATGGCCTCCTTTTGAATCGCGCAGTCCCTAGAACCAGCGAGGGAGGGTTAGAGGCTTATTCCCAGGTTGGAGCCATCCATGTGAGTGCTGGCAACTACCTAGGTAAATAACCCTTAAGGACTATGGCCCACACCGAATGGCTAACTGTTATTTACCTCTTTGCTTATTTTACTGCCACAATTTTATGTACTTAAGTAAATCTGTGATGTAATAAACTTGTGTTTGTTAAACCCCACAGCAAAGTGCACAGTGGTTTCTTTTATCTATTTTACAATACATAACTATTAACAAGCTTTATTTTTTCTCAAGTTGTTTTGGTTTTCCATGAAGAATATGACTGAAGAGGCTGGTGAGCTAGTATAATGGTTATGCAAATGATTTTCATATCTGAGGCTCAGAGTTTCTAAGTTAAATCCTCAGCACCACCATAAGCCAGAGCTGAGCAGTGTTCTGATCAAATTAATTAATTAACTAACTAATTAATTAATTAATATAAAATAGAAAGAGGGACAGGTGGAAGTACATCTCGCTATATAAATATATTACCATCTTCAAAGGCTCAGTTTGAGCCCCAGATCCCCACCTGCAAGAGGAAGGTATTCAGCAGTAGATTTTCCATGCAGGTACCAAGCCCTAGAGATAACCCTGGTGACATAGGAAGGAAGGAAGGAAGGAAGGAAGGAAGGAAGGAAGGAAGGAAGGAAGGAAGGAGAAATATGTTCTGAAGATTCTATTTGATTTTCAATCTTCAAAAAAATCCTTATTTCCTTATTAATTAGGCGCACCTACTGCAAAGCACAAGGATCAACTTAAGGATCCAGGTTTGACCCCAAGCTCCCTACCTGCACCAGGGGTGGGGCCGTTGCTTCACAAGCAGTGGAGCGGGTGTGCAGGTGTCTATTTTTCCCTCCTGCTCTCTATCCTCCCCTCCACTCTCAATTCCTCTCTGTCCTATCCAACAACAACAATAATAGCAACAACAACAATGAGGGGAAAAAATGGTTGCCAATAGCAGTGGATGTGTGGTGTAGGCACTGAACCCCAGTAATAACCCTAGAGGCAAAAAATAAAATTAACAAATTTGGCAAATAAACACTGGTTCAATAAGCAGATGGATAAGGCATACACAGAATAAAAAAGCTTTCACATGTAATCAAGAATTATATACGGAAATAAAATTCTGACTTAAAATTTGCCAATTTCAGAACTCAAACCATGATTTTGATTTACTCCTGATACCCAAATTTCTCCGCATAGATAATGATCAATAGATAGATAAGGTAGACTTATTTGTTAACACAGAATTAGAGGGAAAGAGAGGGAGAGAGAGAGCATTTGTGTCAGTCGGGCACAAGAGATTAGTGGAGGTTGAAACCTTATGGTTACAAGTTCAATACTTTACCCACTACACCACTCCTCATGCCACTTTATACCTATATTTTTAAAATTTTATTGGATACTGGCAAAATAGCTCACCTGGATAGTGAGCTCACTTTGTCATGGGCCCAACCTGCTCAGGTTATCTGCCCTGCTGCATGGGAGATAGCTATAGTGCACTATAGCTTGTCTGTATCTGAAAAGTCAGCTAGGAGTAGTAAATTCCTGATGATGACAAAATTTATTGGACATATGCTGTTTTATAAGGTAATTTCTGTCCCACAAATATAATTTTATATCCACCATAAATACATGCGAACATACCTCACCCAAACAGTGAAATGCCATTTCCCTCCCCATTAAATCACTGTTCCACCAACCCCCAACCACTGCCATACACACAATTTGTTGTTGTTGTTGTCTCTGGGGCTTTACTGTTCCTGGATGATTTCTTTCAGATATAATATCTAATTTTTTCCATGAGATAATTGGAATTCTATGAAGATACAAAACTGAAATCTGGAACACTACTCAGCTCTGGCTTATGGTGGTGTGCAGGGAATGGAACCTGGTACTGTGGAGTCTCAGGCATGAGAGTCTCTTTGCATGACCTTTATTGTATCTACCCCCACCATTTTTTCAGATAGAAATAGCAAACCAGACAAACAGAAAGAGAGAAAAACATATCAAAGCTTTCTTCAGTGTAATGGTAACCAGGCTGGAACCTGGATTATATTGTATGGAGAGAGTTAATTTTGCCAACCTGCCCAGCTTTCTTTTAACTTTCTGAATGATTAATATCCTCAGATCTGTTGTTACAGACCAAGGGATTATGCATGCTTCACCCTATCCTTTGCTATTTCTTTCTTAAATTTAATGTATGAGTGAGACCATCAAGTATTTATTTGTTTGTCTACTGCTGTAGTTCACTTGGCATAATTCTTTACTGTTCCACTCATGCTGTAGCAAAACACAAGACCTCATATTTCCTTACATCTGAGTAGTATTTCATTGTGTACATCTACCATGTCATCCTTATCCAACCCAGTCTTCTTCCATTGGGCAGTTGGGATGTTTCCAAATCTTAGCTATTGCATATAGCACTGTGATGAATATGGGGTTTTTATTTATTTATCTATTCCCTTTTGCTGCCCTTCTTTTATTGTTGTAATTATTGTTGTTATTATTAATGTCGTTGTTGGATAGGACAGAAAGAAATCAAGAGAGGATGGGAAGTCAGAGAGAAAGAGAGAGACCTGCAGAACTACTTCACCACTTGTGAAGCGACTCCCCTACAGGTTGGGAGCCGGGGGCTCTAACCGAACCAGGATCCTTAAACTGGTCCTTGCGCTTTACGCCACGTGCACTTATCCCAGGGCGCTACCGCCTGACTTCCCATATATCTCTTCATATAAGTTTGTCTTTTTTCTTTTCAGTGCATAGATACCTAAGAGAGAAACCTTAAGATCACATGGTAAGTCTATTTCTAACATTTTAAGGAATCTTAATACTATTTTTCATAGAGCCTGAGTCAATTTACACTCCCACAAAGAGTGTAAAGTGATTTTACATCCTCACCTTACTTGTCATTTCTACTCTTGATGACATAGGTCATTCTCACAAGTGTGAAGTGGTATCTCATTGTTATTTAGATTTTCATTTATCTGATAATAAGGGATAATGGGTACTTTTTCATGTGCTTGTTGGTCACCTGTTTAACTTTTTTAGTGAAAAGTCTATTTCCCTCTCCCTACCATTACCAAGTATCAAGTAAATTTTCTACTTTATCTTAAACATATTTTTCTAACAACCAAAAAAAAAAAAAAAAAAGACAAAGCAGAATAGAGTCTGCTGATACTTTTCAAACAAACAATAAAATAGGTGTTTTAAAATAACTCACTATTCTACTTGCTCTCAAAGTGTTCTTCCCCAATCTCAAATCCTCTTAAATATTTCCTCAGTCCTTTCCTCTTTTTCTTTCTGGTATTCCAGTTATGTATATATTTATTGCCTTTTTTTTGTTATGCCATAGGTCTTAGAAATACTTTTCTACCATTTTTTTTCTATTTTTTTCTACTGTCTTGCTTAACAAAGCATAATCCATCCACTTTGTCTCAAAGGATATAAAACTATTCTTTTAAATTGCAGAATAGTAAGTACTTTAATGAATATATATCTCATAACTTTTTATCCAGTTATCCTTCCATGGACATTTAGGTTGTTCCACTAAGTAATTATTGTGAATTGTTTCAGCCATGAGCATAGAGGTCCATATCCCTTACAATTTGAGTTTTCATGTTCTTTGGATATACATTTCACTATGTGAAGCAAGGATCTGAAGAAAGGGAAGTGGTAAGTATAAGAAATACATATATGCACAGAGCAAGGTGGAGTTTGTAATGCTTAGTCACTAACACAGCTTCCTTTGTTTCCTCCTATCCCTCAATTGAGACAGGACTGCTCTAGGAGCCTGAAGTTAGGTGTTGCCCTTTATCTTTCAGTAAGGTTAGGGAGAGCTAAAAGAGGAATATTCTCCCTTCCTCAGGTCAGTTATACTCTGGTAAAAATAATATGCTATGGCGTATTTCCTCCTCCACTCTAAAACACAAGAGGATTTTTCTCAACTTCAGTTACCACCCAGCAGACTTTCTGGAAGTAAAACTCACACAAATATGTGGGTCCCAGCCTAAAACATGGATCTCCTGGTGTTCTTAACGCTCATATCTGGCCTCAGTGAATCTACAGCAATTTGTCATTTACAGTTTAGACTGTCTACCATTGCAATAGTTCTTACAAGGTTTCTCCTCATGGGTTTTTGCTTTGATAAGTTGCTATCCTCCTTATACGCCTATCTTTCCAATTTTCAGAGCTGTGATTTCAGTTCCCATAGGAGCCCAAGAAGAGTTATTAATCTTCAGCTTTTTCCAGCTTTTTGCTTGTTTGAGTGTATGAAGATGGATGGAGTGATGACTTCTGTAAGTCTTACATCCTAAACTAGAAACCAGAAAACACCTACATTCTCTTTCTTCTAATTTTATTTTATCTCGCTCTGAATACTGACTGACCTCTGACACTGTATCACTATGGTACTTTGCTAGCTGGCTTTTACTTAGGTTTAGTTAATGGGTGGTATGGGTAAAAATTTGAAGGCTGAGATGAGAGATAGAAAGGATTTCTTTCTAGTCTTCCCTTTCTTTTTATTGCCATGTACATCGCAATAACTCAATGGTTCCAGCGCTATCATTTGAACTGAGTAGCTCTTTTTCATAATACTAGCTCTTTGGGCTTGAATAGCACTTCACTTTTCAAAATTTCATGAGTTCTAAAGGTACTAAGAGTTTATCATTGTTACCAGTTTCTTTGTTTCGCCATTCATGTGTGCTTCCAACAAATAATCAGTTCATTTAAAATATTTATTTGAATGTTTTGGGATGAATTCTACTTCTAGCTGCATACAAATAAAAGTACTATATAGAAAATATTCTTAGACAAATATTGGTCATTTCTTATCTCTTAGCTATACCACTTACTATAAACAGAGGAATTAAAACCATGTCCCCTAATGGGCAGGGTTATCTGGCACACCTAGAGGGACAAGCTACCTCCTAAAGCTGATAGATTAAGCTAAGGATAATAACTTTCAGCTTGTCAAAAGGAACTGTTTTTAACGGAACATGTAATGGTTAAAAACTGAATTTGCAAAGACAAATTTGTAAAGGACACCCAGAAAAAATAGTGCTTCTGACATGTTTGTTTTAGAAGAAAATGAGTGGAAAACAACCCCCCTGAGACCTTCATCCAGGTGGTCAGATACCTGAAGGTCTCTAGGTCCATAAGAAACATTTAAAGTGTTAAAACTGAATTTTTAAAGAAAGGGAAAAAATGATACAAGGAGGACAAGTGCATGGAAAACAGACAAAGAGGGAAATTATTCAAATAGTCAAATGACCTACAGATATCTAGGTCCCATATCACTTTATGTCTCATTCCCTTTGCTTAAGCCTCTGGATTCCCATCCCTTTCTTTTTACATGTATTATCATTCTCTGAAAGAATTAAGTTAGAAAGCAGACCTTTCCCCATTCCTTTCTGGGTTTCAGCATCTTCTTGCAAGTGCTGGTATGATGGTGTTGGCTTGCTGTGGTGCCAGGCATCAATCCCACATTCAGTTTCAAAATCAATATAGTACTAAAGAATATGTATTGCATTTTAACATACAAGTCAAGGTCTTGGTGCATGATGACAGAAGACAGCCTAGGCTATGGGGTGAAAGTGTCTTGCAGAAAACTGAGACATTTTATGCATGTATCAAACACTGTATTTACTGTAAAACATTAGCCCCAGGGTCCAGCTGTAGCGCAGTGGGTTAAGCGCACATGGCGCAAAGCGCCAGGACCAGCGTAAGGATCCCGATTAGAGTCCCAGCTTCCGACCTGTAGGGGTGTCGCTTTACAGGTGGTGAAGCAGGTCTGCAGGTGTCTTTCTTTCTCTCCCCCTCTCTGTCTTCTCCTCCTCTCTCCATTTCTCTCTGTCCTGTTGTTGATGTCCTGAATGACATCAACAACAACAATAATAACCACAACAAGGCTACAACAACAAGAGCAATAAAAGGGAGGGAAATGGCTTTCAGGAGCAGTGGATTCATGGTATAGGCACTGAGCCCCAGCAATAACCATGGAGGCAAAAAAAAAAAAAACATTAGCCCCCCAATAAAAAAAAAAAAAGAAAAATTAAGTTAAAAAAAAGTCCCCACCAACTCAGAACTATTCTAGCCTTTAGGTTCATGATTAGTCAACAATTTGTTTGGCTCTATTTGTTAACTCTTTTTTCAGCCAACAGATTCCAGATGTTAACATGATGCCAACCAGACTTCCCTGGACAGATGACCCACCAATGTGTCTTGGAACCCTACTTCCTCAGAACCCTGCCCCACTGGGGAAAGAGAGAGACAGGCTGGGAGTATGGATCAACCTGTCAACGCCCATGTACAGCAGGGAAGCAATTACAATAGCCAGACTTTCTACCTTCTGCACCCCATAATGACCCTGGGTCCATACTCCCAGAGGGATAAAGAATAGGAAAGCTGTCAGGGGAGGGGATGGGATAGGGAGTTCTGGTGGTAGGAATTATGTGATGCCTCTTATCCTATGGTTTTTGCCAGTGTTTCCTTTTTATAAATAATTTTTGCCAGTGTTTCCTCTTTATAAATATTTTTTTAATCTGGAATTTAAGAGAAGAAAGAGTAGTACATGGAAGGACTATTCTCTTTATAGCCCTCATGTAATCTGTCACACAAGCTATCTTGCACCTTAGCTCTATTTCTGCAGGCCTTCTACCTCACTTCTTTGTAATAAAAGGTTTGTACTTTGCACACCTGATCATAAAGTAATTTATGATTCTTCCAAATCAACATTTACGATCTGACCTGCCTTCTCCTGGAGAGGACTAGTTTTGGTGTCCTCCCCCTTGGAATCTGGTCAGTTCCCCTGGAACAGTACATTTAAGTGGAATTCGTTCTCTTTCTTTTCTTACATATTTTTAAATATTTGTATGTACTTATTTATTATTGAATAGAAACCATGAGAAGTTGAGAGGGGAGGGTGAGATAGAGAGGGAAAGAGACAGAGAGACACCTGCAGCCCTGCTTCACCATTCAAAAAGCTTTCCCCTGTATGGTTCAACCAGTCAACGCCCATGTTCAGCGGGGAAGCAATTACAGAAGCCAGACCTTCCACCTTCTGCATCCCACAATGACTTGGGTCCATACTCCCAGAGGGATAAAGAACAGGAAAGCTATCAAGGGAGGGGATGGGATACGGATATCTGGTGGTGAGAACTGTGTGGAGTTGTACCCCTCTTATCCTACAGTTTTAATGTCTCTTTTTTTATAAATAAAAAAAAAGCTTTCCACGAGCAGGTGGGGAAATAGGGGCTTGAACCCAGGTCTTTGCACACTGTAATGTGTGCACTTAACCAGTTGTGCTACCACCTGGCCCCAGCATGTTTGACTGACTACAACTTACAATTCATTATTGTAAATTGTAGTCAAGAAATATTGTATATTGTCTCTTCAACTAGAAAAAAAAAGAATCAGAAGATCTCTCTTTTAGTTTACTTTTGAACATGAGATTAATGACTATGTCTACATCAACAGAATTAAGTATATTAAGCTATATTTTCAACAGTTAAAAACATACTCTCTTTCTGTATTTGAAATTGATTTATGTATTAGTATGCCATTTATACTATTGCTTATTACAATGCTCTTAAGATAAATCTATTTAGTTATGGAGCTAATCTAACAATTTTCCATACTATTCAGATTGTTATACTCAGTACTAATGATGAATAACTTGGTTTTAAAAAATCAGGGTAACTGACTTAAGGGAGTTTAAGTAGCAGCTACTGACTTTTAAAAAAAATCTTCTAATAAATTTAATTGAAATTAAAATAACATACAAACTCTGCTCTAACATGTTTATATCTTATCTAATACTGATCATCCATTTTTTGTACTTACTATGGGGCCTTTAATTTGCACCACTAAGACGTTCTGTACACCAGCCTCATTATATAATGTGGACGTTTATCGCTAAACAATGAGCAAGCTGCATGCATAAATCTGCTTGTGCATAAATCAGTGTTTGACTGGTACATCTTAAAACACGAGAAATACATTCAAATGGGAGTTTTTTTTTTTATTTAGAGTGTGAAAAATGGAGGGGAAAAAAGACAAACCAAAAAATTAAAGGATAGTTAGCGTCTGAAAATTCAGTTAGGTAATGGATGTAGATATAGCATGAAGGAGGGGGGGGAGAAGAAAACAAGAAAGGGCTAAAGGAATTTTTTAATTGAAGGAACACAAGTTTCAGTTATTAAATTAGAAGGAAAATACCTTTCTTATAAACAAGAGATTCCTGACAAATTTCTGAGAGAGAATGAGGTGGAATTGATTGAGCCAGAATTAGATAAAGCACCAGCTAAACAAAGAGCTTCTGGAATTCTGAGGAAGGAGCCAGATTGTACAAAAAAAGATCAGCTCAGTGGCAATCAGCCATCAGACGCCGATGCAGCTAATCCACACCACAAACTTGTGAACGAAGTAGATTTTCCTCCTGTCTGTTCTCACAAATAATCATTAATTTTAAGTGCAGCATGGGCAGGTGCACAGAGTCCCTACTGTTTTGACATTGTGTTGGAGAGTTTCCAAGCAGCAAGCTGGTATAGTCCTTGAGTCTCTTCCACTTCACTGCTTCTCAAATTCACTTACATCTACAGACAGGCTGTCTCATACCTGTAACATGCAGGGACAGACCAGCTATTCTGGTATCTAGAGCATTTTAATTTCAAAACTTTAGAGCCAAGATTTTTTATTTTTTATTTTTATTTATTTATTTATTTATTTGCTTCCAGGGTAATTGTTGGGACTTGGTACATACACTACGAATCCAGTACTCCTGTGGCCATTGTTTGTTTGTTTGTTTGTTTTAGCTAGGACAGAAAGAAATTAAGTGGGGGAGTAGGGAGAGAAAGAGATAGATACCTGCAGACCTCTTTCACCACTTGTGAACCAAACCTGGAGATCCTTGTACAGGTCCTTATGCTTTGTACAATCTGTGTTTAGCACCATGGTCACCACCTGACCCACAGGGACAAAACATTTTTAATATCCAGCTACTGATATGTACTATCTAGAATCAGTTTACTCAGTGATATGTGTATTGATCATTTGCCTATTAAATCAGTTACCATGGATAGAATTTCTCACACCCCTATGCTTAAGAAGATATATTACGTATTCTGACTCACTGAATTTACAGACAATGCAAATAGTATGTGAATTTATTTTGAACTCTATAGAGAAATCATGAGACAACAAGAGGCTTTAACTTCATATGAATCTAACTTTTTTCCATCTTTATTCCCATTAAATATTCTATAGTGCAGAGTACTGGATAGGCAGTTACTTTGCCCACATCTTTTGCTTTCACCCAGTTAGAGGAGATAAGTAAGTAATGAGAAAAATTTGAAGGCTGAATGGCACCTTATCTACCTTTCTTCTCAGATCCCAAATAACAAAAAAATCCTATATAGGACATCACTGAGTATATTAATGCCTATAGTTGATTAAATAAAGTCATAAGTAAAGAATGCATTGCTGACCTAGAGGAAATAAAATCTCACTGTGTATGTAGTATTCCTCCTCTCCTGAAGATTTATAGACACTGCCACCTGTCTTGGTGACATATCTACTGTGTCCACTGCAAGCTTTCCAGGTGGTAAGCAGAGAGTGAAACCACAAAAGGAACCATCTGTAACATAAAGACATCTGCCAACGCTCTCCTCAAGATTTGATGAGGACCAATGACATATGTATAGATCAATTCAAGCTCCTTAGAAGGAAGGACCTGTGAAATAAGAGTTCATTAATTTTCCCTAGGGTTAGCAGGTGGCTAATGACCCTATCATGTGGATACAGCTATTGACACATAGACAGGATAGATGGATTGTCCACTAACATGAATGAATAAATGGCAAGGTTCAAAGGAAAACACACAAAACACTATTGTCTTCTAATATAAGTAATCAATGTTCTGTTCACTGGAGGCAAAGATTTATATGGTTGCTATCAAGGTGTAGAGAATCTGAGTTCCTTTTCTAAAGTTTTCACATGCTAAGAGATAAACCTCATAAAATAACCTAGATAAGAATCACCTTGGTAAGTTGAAAAATGTTTTTAAAGATATTTTTCTTTCTTTTTAAAAAAAAATATTTCATTTATTGGATAAGGAGAAAGAAACTGAGATGGAAATGGGGGGGGTTGAAAGAGAAAGAAAAAGAGACAGTTGTAACACCTTTTCACCATTTGTGAGGTTATTCCTTGCCCCCACCCCCAGAAGGGTAGAGGGAGCTTGAACTGAGGTCCTTTTCCAAAGCAACATGTGAGCTCAACAAAGTGTGCCACCTATGGCCCCCATAAAGTATTTTTTAAATGAAAGGTAGCTTGACAATTTAGTCCAAGAAGAGTACAATTACATCTCACTTTTAAGACCTCTAGGAGAAAAATAAGTCAAATATTGATAAAGAAAAATTACCTCAAGTTTGGCTTGAGCCCAGAATATATAAACTTTGAGGCTACTATGTTTAAAGAGAAAATTACATTTTTCAAAATGTAAACGTGGGGGTGGAGAATGTGGTTGTCCCTCTAAGCTAAAGATATTCATATCTTGTATTTAGTCCCAATTACACAGCCTAGAAGTTAGTGCCAGAATGCACTTGTTTTCCTCTCTATTTAGAAAAGGGAGGAGGAAAGGGAAAACTACACATGGCGTCATTGGAAACAAGCCAAGTGGCAGAGTGCTGGGGAAAGAATTGGCAGCCTCACTATCCTAGAGATCAAACCAGAGGCAACTTTCTATGCATTTCAAAAATAAGATGTAGCAGAGTAAGACAAGTACAAACTTTTTAACAAAAGCAGTGAAGAATCATTTCACTCTTACCCCCCCAACACACACTTTTTTTTTTTTTGCAATTATCATTTTAGCTTTCTAAATGTTCCCACTTGATTTCAGATACATTGTTATTTTGTTATAAATGCCAAGAGAATCATATGGACTACATGTTTCTAATCTTAAAAGATGCCTCAGTTTTTTTCTTTCTTGGTATAAACAAGATTCTAACAAAGGAAACTTGGAGGTAATTTCCATATGACTGAAAGTGGAAAATATCAGGAGGAATCATTGCTAAGGAAAAACAAACTGGCGATTAAGATTGCTAGCATTCTAACAGACACGTAATCTAGTCCAAGATACCTGAACATAATGGTCCCTTTTATGTGAGGCTCTTGGAGCATCTCCAAGGCAGTTATCTTTTTAAATCTCTAAACTGTTACTCAAGGAAGAGAAGTGATGTCCATCAAAGCCCCATTTTCCAGATAGTAAATTCTCAAGTACAAGATATTTGAGTCTTACTTAATGATACAGAAAAAAAAATGGTGGGGTCCTTGTTGACTCTAAAAATTGTCAGCCCAGATTGATAGAGAATTTACCTCTTCCATTCAGAGAAAGGGAATTTATGCTACCTTCCCCAGAAGGAAGCTGTTGTACAGAGATGTATCTAGTTAATCTAAATGTCTGTTAATCTTTAATTTACTCTTTACCTTGAGCAAAGGGAGGGCTTATTTTATGGATGTGATTAAGAGACAAAATCTGAGCAGGCATAGCTCAAACCTTTCTGTGTGCACTCTCCTATGTAGTTTACCTTTGCATGCAAACACCTCCTCTGTGATAATTCTATGAATGCACGTTCCACATAGCTAAGGGTAGAAAGTTAAGTTTGATGTGGGAAAATCAATTCACTTAAAGAACCCTTATTTGGTTTTCATGTTGAAGCAGGGTCCTCCCAGACTTTTTAGTCATGAAAACATTATTATGGTCATTTTCTTTTTATGGAAAATTTTTTTAAAAATATTTATTTATTTTTGGATAGAGGCAGAGAGATTGGAAGAGATAGGAGAGGAGAGAGGGAGAAGCAGAGAGAGACCAAGTGGTAGTGCACCTGGTTGAGTGCATATGTTACAATCCACAAGAACTGGTATTCAAACTCCCGGTCCCCACCTGCAGGGGAAAAGCTTTGTAAGTGGTGAAGCAGAGCTGTAGGTCTCTCTCTCTCTCTTTCTCTGTCTCTCTCTCTTTCTCTATATCCCCCTACCCTCTCAATTTTGGGCTGTCTCTATCCAATAAATAAATATAATTTTAAAAAATTTAAAGAGAGAGAGAGAGAGGCCTGCAGTCTTGCTTTATCCCTTGTGAAGCTTTCTCCTTCAAGTGAGGACCAAGGGCTTGAACCTGCGTTCTCATGCACTGTTATATGAGCACTTAACCAGGTGTGCCACCGTCTGGCTGTCGGGCTCTCATGGGGGGGCCTATCTGGGGTATAGACTCTCTGGTGTGACCGTTCTGTTGGCCACCAGAGACGGGAGCCAGCAAGAATATGATCCGAGGCAGAGGGGCCAGTACGCTAGGATACCTTTGCAACCTGTGGCAAGAGAGGAGACCAATGATCACCCCAGGAGACTATGGTGGCAAATAGTCTGTTTATTGAGCAGCAGAGCAGAGATTTTAAAGGGTGGTAGGGGGAAGAAGTTTGTTTATACCTAATATGGTTAATGCACCAGGAGGTTAAGAAAGGGTGAGGGTTTTTCCCAAAACCGCTGGGCGGGTGGTCTAGCTGGTTCAGGGGATGAGGAAGTGAGATTATCAGCAGGCACATGGAAAGATAAAGAAGGAGGGGGGTCTTTGCATGGGCAGGGGGAATTGAACCATATATGGTCAGAAGAATGGGAGACAGGGAAGAGGTGAGGGGGCTTCTAGTAGCTGAGTAAGCAGACTAACAGGCTTGAGAACAAGGAAGTGAACCTTTATGCTTAGAGAATGTGGGGCCCTTGTGGGGCAAGGGAGACTGATGGGGGACAGAATCCTGTAAGCCAAACCCCTACTGCTCAACCCCAGGTTGGGGAGTCTGACGGGGCAGCTGTACCACCAGGCAACAACTTCATAGGAGGTCCACACCATGCTCAACCTCAGCCTCACAGTTCCCCACACCTGGCCCCATACTGTAGTCATTTTCTAAGGTTTTCCTTCAAGTGATACAGAAAAATAGAGGAAGATATATGTGGTACTTCAAAAACCATATGGTGTCCCAGGAAACAATTTCAAGACAATCCAAAATCCATGCCTTCAGAAGGTATAGCCTCCTCCTGATGATGACTGTAGTAATGGCAGTGATGATAATTCTTCTTCTAGCATTTGCCCTTCTTCCGTAGCCAATCAACAGCGACAGGTTGAGCCTGATGTAAAGTTTCGAGACCTCCTTTGAATCTGGAGAGGTGGCAGTCGTTGACTATGTGGGTCATAGTCTGTCTGTCTGTCGCCGCAGGGGCTGTTCGGGTCGTCTCTGGCTCCCCAGTGGTGGAACATAGCGGCGCACCGGCCATGGCCTGTTCGATAGCAATTGAGGAGGGCCCAATCATAACGTGCTAGGTCAAAGCCGGTTGACGCTTGCAGGGGTCTGTGATGAGGTGTTTGTTCTTTACCTCAGCTGACTGCCAACTCTGTTTCCAAGAGTCTGGAACAGAGAAGTTCAGTGTAGGCGTAGGGGACCAGATTGGGTGACAAGACGTCAAGCATTGGACAGGGTGGGCGAAGATATCCGCGTATATTGGCAGGTCCAGTCGAGAGTAGACGTGGGAAATGAACTTAGATGATGCCGCATCCCGACGAATATCTGGCGGGGCGATGTTGCTAAGAACTGGCAGTCATGGAACCGGGGTGGAACGGATGGTTCCAGAAATTATCCTCATGGAGGAATATAATTTGGAATCGACCAAGTGGACATGGGGGCTGCGGAACCATACTGGGGCACAGTATTCTGCAGTGGAATAGCATAATGCCAGAGATGATGATCGTAGTGTGGAAGCACTCACGCCCCATGAGGAGCTGGCCAGTCTTGCAATGATGTTATTCCTCGCGCCCACCTTTGCTGCAGTTTTTATGAGATGTTTGTGAAATGACAGAGTGCGATCGAGAGTAACGCCAAGATAGACTGGCTGGGCTTCATGCCGGATTCTCATATCTCCAAGCTGCACATTAAGCTCACGCGAGGCCGAGGCATGGTGTAGATGGAAAACAGATGATACCGTTTTTGCAGTGCTAGGGATTAGTCGCCATTTTTTACAGTGATGATAATAATGAAAGTAATCTAAATGCTTTGAAACCATGTTCAAAACACTACATTATTGAGAGGGAATTACCAAATAATTAAACCCCTGAATATGCTTATAGTATGGGTTTATAATATGGCTATGGTGTGTCTGTAAGAAGGCCCCAGAGGGTGCCAGGAATATCTCTTCCCCCATGGTTACGAGGGTAGAGGGCACCTGGCAGGAAGGCTGGAGTGGGGGAGGGGCTGGCAAAGAACTGGGAGGGGAACCAAGCGCATATTGCTGGGTAACAGTGACGCAGAATAGAAAAACTAAAATACAGAGAAAGACTGAGAAAGTGCAGAAGGATTGAATATGTGCAAAAGTTTGAGAATGTTTATGTAGAAGGTCAAATAAGCGAAAACAAAAATAGAGTCACTGAGTAAGTAATAGATAAGTATAACACAAGGCCTAAAAAGTAAAATGCCTTATATGAAAAAGAGAACATCAAAACAAAGAAAGAGCTAACCAATCACACTGGAAAAAAAGAAGCCCCAGAAAACAAGAGACCATAAAAAGGTACCCCCCTCCCCCCAGCGGTGTATCTTTATGCTGAGGCTAAACTTTCCCAGACAGCTGTGAAGGAAAAGATAGCACTAACCATAACACTAACTATGGCAACCAGACCCTGAGCAATGAGTACAAACAAGTCCCACCCCCCTTAGCTTTTCAGCCTTTGCTTCTGCAATGACTCCTGCTCTCAGCCTACACCCCCTACATAAGCTTGTACCATCCTTTTGTTTGGGGTTGGTTGTTTTCAGAGCTATATGAACTCTCACTTTGTGCGAATAAAACTCCTTTCTCCTCCATTCACTTCGGCTCCGGTCTTTTTGATTTTCAGCATACTTTCCTAAACACTATATACAACTGATTTACGTTGACTCATCAACGTATATTTGCTCATCTAAGTATATTTGGTAGAGACTATAATTACAGTGCCATGTGAAAAACACGGGCAATCCAGACATGATCACCTTTCCAGTGTAGCAGAACAGGCTGCTTACTTCACACTGTTCTTCTTGTCACTTCTCTCTCATCATAATATCAATCATTTTATAACGAAAACTATTATTTCAAATAAGTGTTCACTTGAATACCTAATGTGTATTGTTTATAAATCCTTTGATTTTATATTGTGATTCAGAAAATAAAAACATGAAAAATTACTGGGTACATAACTCAGCTGGTAGAGCTCAAAGCTGAGACCTTTATGACAGCAGCTCTTGGTTCAGTCCTCAGCACAACATGTAACCAGAGATATGTTTAGGCTTCTCCCTCTCTTTCAAATTAAGCTCTCTCTCATAAGACTTAAATTTAATTAAAAACATATCATTTTCTTTAAAAAATGGTTGGGTGGCTATGGAATGGTTAGTGCAGGACTTATAATGTGATGCTCTCGTTCTCTCTATCTCAGTCTTTTAGTAGTAAAGAAATAAATTTATTTTTAAAAAGGTAAGAAACAATAGGAACAATACCTAATATGTGTCAGGAAGTATATAATGCATGCACATTTTTTTATTAAATTTTCAAATCAAAGATGTATTTGGAGACTCAACCCTCTGGGCATGGGAAATGAAAACAAGAGAAAATGAATGGAGTTACATGCAACTAAAGAGCTTCTACACATCAGAAACAAACTACACAAAGATAACCAGGCAACCGAGTAAAAGGGAAAAGATAATTGCATACCAAATATCAGGCAAAGGACTAATATCAAATACCAATGCAGAAATGGTACAGATCTACAAAAGAAGCAAAAGTAACCTAATAAAAAAAAAGTGGGCCAAAGAACTAGAGAGTTTTCTAAAGAAGAGATACACATGGCCCATAGACAGATGAAGAAATGTTCCACTTCACTTATCATCAGAGTAATGGAAATTAAAACTGCACTGAAATACTACCTCATACATGAGAAAATGGCTTACATCAACAAACTAGGACAAGGACAGGTGTTAGAAAGGTTGTGAAGAAAAGGGAACTCTGTTACATTGCTGGTAGGAATGCAGACTGGTACAACCCCATTGGAAGACTGTATGGATAGTCCTTAAACAAATGAAGATGGAAGTACCTTATGATCCAGCAATACTCCTCTCAGGCATTTATCCCTTAGACACTAAAGCACTAATTCAAGGAGACATATGCATCCCTATGGTCATAGTTGCATTATTTACAATAGTCAAAGAGTGGAAGCAGCCTAAATACCCATCAACAGATGGCTGACTAAAGAAGTTATGGGATATATATTCCGTGGAATATTACTCTGCAATCAAAAAGGATGATATTGTGTCCTTTGGGACAAAAGGGATGGAACCGGAGGTGATTATTCTTAGCAAAATAAGTAAGGAGAAAGACAACTACCAGATGGTTTCACATATATTCTTCACTATTGATATTTAGAATAAAGCATATTCACATTATTTTACCTATAGTTTTTTCCAAGGTGTTCCCATCTGTGACAGAAACATGAGAGGAAGAGAGTGAACTAGACATAGTAGGACAAAATTGGCTTAGGAAACAAGAGCATGAACACTGGTATTAGATCCTTATAAGAAATGCTGCCCTGTCCTTGGTGTAGACTTGCTACAAAGGCTACAGTGGCCTACAAGATGTATCTCATGCAAGAACTATATAGCATCAAACATGACAGAGTAACTGGGTTTGAAATTAGGGAATTTATCTGATACATTTTCTTCTCATAAAGGGATTTATTTACACACTCCTGATTTCTTGCCTTCCATTTCCATCCAAATGTCTTTCAAAAAAAAACAACATAAGTTATTTTTTTTGTTTGTTTTTTAAGTGGTACTGACCTATACAACTTATATTGGACTACAGTTATGTAAGTTAGACCTCATCAATGTTCTATCACTGTAACTCATTTGTATCACATTTGGTTCTAGACAAGGGCAGAGATGTCATTTGTGAGGCCTGATAATTCTTGGGATTTTGTTTTGTTTTTTAATAGATTTAATTTGTCTTTATTTTAAGCAGAGAAAGAGAGATGAAACAGCAATATTAACCACTGGTTTAAGGTAGTTCTGGGGACTGAATTGTTGAATTGAAAACTTCAGAGACTCAGAAATGAGAGTCTTTTGCATAATCATGATGCTGTCTCCCTAGTCCAAGCCTAACAAAAGACAAAAGGCATTCTGAAACTCTTCAAATCATATCTCCTCTGTAGCATGCTAAATATCTATAAATAAAGCCTACCTTATATATTCAAACCTTGTATCTATCGTTTGCTTTCTATGATAATTTCTATAGGCATTAAAAATATCTTTATTCACATTTAGGGTTAAATTTCTCCAATTTAAAGAAAAAAATTCTCCAATTTACCATTTAAACACAGTTAAGCTCCCACTGCTATTTTTCACCTCAACTCAAAGTACATCATCTCAAATTTGCTGACTATATGTGCCAAACACTTTTTTTTTAAATATTTTTGTTCTGTGATCTGAATATCAATTGTGCTTTCTTTTCTACCATTAAAAATCTGAGAAAGATTTACTTTCTATGATATACAGTAAGTGTGGTCCCTTAAATAAGATTTCTGGGGCTGGAGAGGTAGCATAATAGTTATGCAAATAGACTCTCAAGCCTGAGGCAACAAATGTCCTAGGGTAAATCACTAACACCACCTTAATTCACAGCTAAACTGGGCTCTGAGGGGAAAAAAAAGTTTCTACCAGTTTGTGGGGATCATGAACTATGAACTTCTGGCCACTTTTTAGTTACCTTTTCTTGTCTTTGTTTTTCTTGTTTCTTTTCCTTGCTATTTTTTTTTCTTTTCTCTGTTTTTCATTCTCCTCTGTCCCAATATTGCTTCAAAATGGGAAGCCTATTATTTATTGTACTTCCATAAGTTCAAACTAAAGCCTATTCTTATATTCCTAGTACATTTGCAACAGGGTTGAAATTAAGACAAAATAGTAAGTAAAATTTAATATTAAATAGGGTTGTTTTTAAAAGTTCAGTTTCATTATGCTATTATGCTTGACCATCCCTTCTCTCTTATTTTCCTCCTCCCATTTTTCTTTTGCATGTCCACTGTTTTGTTAGAAAGAGAACAAATAAGAATAAAGGAGGGGGCCTGGTGGTAGCACAGAGAGTTAAGTACACATGGAGCAAAGCACAAGGACCGGCTCAAGGGTCCCAGTTCAAGCCTAGGTTCCCCCACCTATAGTGGCGTCACTTCACAATCGGTGAAGCAGGTCTGCAGGTGTCTATCTTTCTCTCCATCTCTGTCTTCTGCTCCTCTCTCCATTTCTCTCTGTCCTATCCAACAACAATGACAGCAATAACAACAATAATAATAACAACAATGATAAACAACAAAGGGGAAAAAATAGCCTCCAGGAACAGGCAGGCTTAGGGCAGGCTCCCCAGCAATAACCCTGGAGGGAAAAAAAAAAAAAGAATAAAGGAAAGTAAATAACTGTTATAAATCTTTTCCTCAAAATCAACTCAAGACTGCACTAGCAATTTCAGAGAAAATTTCCAAAGCATCACTTTTGAATAGGGTAGATCACATTCAGGGTATCACATATAAAGGTTTTCTTTTTCTGGTCACATTTCTTATTTTAATATTAAAATTTCATAATAACAAACCTTTACTCTCTGGTTCATTGGAGAGTTAATATTTGTACTTCAAAACTCCATGGTACTAATCACAGACTAATAAGTATAATGTTTTCTTAGGACAAAATAGAAGTACTCCCAGACTATGAAATGCTGAGTCCAGATTAGGTTTAAAGACAAACCATTCAAATAAGAACTTCAGTTCATACTTTTATCTAGTAGTTAGCTTTTCCAAATTATAATTGATTCCACTATTTATTTTTTTAATCAAAGGTCTGCTAAACTCTGGCTTCTGGTGGTGCAGGGATTTAAACCAGCAACCTTTGGTACCACAGGCATAAAGATCTTTCTGCAAAACCACTATGCTATCTCCCCTATATCTTTTTATATCTGACACTTCAGCTTGAGGGTTGGCCTCTGATTTCCACAGTACTTATTCTTATAAACTCTACATAGATCCACCCTTGTTTAGCCTGTTAGCAGAATTGGACAGACTACCTTTTTTTCTCCCTCTTTTTTCTTCCTCCTTTCCTCTTTCCCTCCCTTTCTCGTTCACAATCTTTCATTCAATATTGTCACTTTGTCAATATACTGTCAAAGAGATGGCAAGAGAAAGAGACCATAGCACCAAGCTTTCTTCAATGCTGTGGGTGCTGGGCTCAAGCCTGAGTTACATGCATGATAGAGCAACACATTATGCCAGAGAAGGGGAAAAGAGATAGAGAAGAAGTGCAACTTCGACACTGCTCCACCATTCAAGAAGTGGATATGGAGCTTTATGTGGTAATAGGGCTCATGACTGGGCCTTTGCACATGGATACACTCTTCCAGGATAGTATCTTCAGAACCTAGTTAAATCCTTCATTAAAACAAATTAAAAAGCCATTTGTTTTTATTTATTTCTCTATAATCATTATCTACTCATTAAAATATTCAAGGACATAGAATATACTAAGCACTTTGAAATTTACTCTCAAACCCTAATCTCCTGGTCAGCGTGTCTGTTTTTGTTCCAGTATCAGGCAGTTTGGGTTACAATAGCCTTACAACATAATTTGAGATCTAGGGACATGATACTTCCACTCTTTTTTTTTTCCTCAAGATTTCTTTAAAGATTACAGGTATTTTCTGATTCTAGATAAACATATATAGTTTTTGTTCTATCCTTTTAAAGAAATTTGGTGGGATTTTGATGGGGATTGCATTAAATATGTGTAAGGTTCTGTGTAGAATAGTCATTTTGATTATGTTAATTCTTTCATTTGATGAATGTAGGATATCTTTCAATTTTTAGTATACAAGTCTTTCACTTCTTAGACATTTGATCATTTTTGCTGGTATAGTAAATAGGATCAAGTTCTGAATTTATTCCTCTTCTGAATTAGTGTTTTCAGAGAAGGATGCCACTGATTTTTGTATATTAAGTTTGTTACCTACCACATTACTGCTTTGCTTAAGAATTTCCAGAGACTCCTGCTGGAATTTTGAGGATTTTCTATCAATACTATGATATGATTTGTGAGTGAGGTTTTTTTTTCTGACCTATGTTGCTTTAATTCCCTTCTCTTCCCTAATTGATATAACTAGGATTTCCAACACTAAGTTGTATAGTAATGGTGATAGTGGACAGCCCTGTTTAGTACCTAATATAAGCATAAATGCTTTCAGCTTCTAGGTTTGTTGTATATATAAATTTAGGAATTTCCCATTTTTCCCCACTTTTTTATAGTGTTTTTGGTCATGAAAAGGTGTTTTATCTTGGCAAAGTCTTTCTCTGCATTTACTGAAATACCCATGTGCTTTTTGGTTTTCCTTTTGTTGATAATATGCATCATTATCATTGCATATGTTAAACCAGTCTTACATGGCTGATATAAATCTTATTTTGTCATGATGTATAATCTTTTAATGTACTATGGAGAACACATTCTTTGTAAAAAAAATAATTTAATAAAAAAGAATATTTGTTCTTATTATGTTTCATCTCTCTGTTTCAACACTACGTTTATAAAGCTAAGTGAGTAAGTAAGATCACCTGGCCATTAGCAAATTTCAGAAAACAGGAAAAAATGAAAGTTGACTCTCCCAAGTACAGACAGACAGACCAACTGTAAGTCCAACCTAGAATAGTGCATTCCTCTTCTCATGAAAATTTCACTACTCAAATTTATCTGTGGTGGAATAAAGGATTATATTGTTAAATTATATAAATCATAGATTTTTTTCCAATAACAAGCTTCACAAATGATTTAATGGATACAGGCTAAGAATCCTTCCTTGGAGAAATCTGATACACTCTATACAGCTACCAATAAAAATGGCTTTTCTTTTTCCTCCCACAATAGAACTTCATTTATAACCTGGCTCTGAAACAGTTGAGCAATGTATGCAGTCAAACCATGTATACAGAGAAAACTGCTTGGATTATTTTATGTTCATTATACAGCTTATATGATCTTCCTCAGCTAGTTATCCTACATAAACCTGAAAATTATAGATGTATTTACAGTAAGAAACTTGGACAGAGTAGTTTTTGTTTCTTGTTAAAAATATTTGCATAAAGAACAATTTACTATTATCCTTCTGCTCCCAAACATAAGTAGGTTAATAAGATCATTTGTGTGTTTACAAAAAGAAATGCAAATAAAGGCAACAATAAGATACCACTTCACTCCTGTGAGAATGTCATACATCAGAAATTATAGCAACAACAAATGCTGAAGAGGTTGTGGGGCAAAAGAACCCTCCTTCACTGCTGGTGGGAATGTCAATTGGTCCAACCCCTGTGGAGAGCAGTCTGGAGAACTCTCAGAAGGCTAGAAATGAATTTACCTATGATCCTGCAATTCCTCTTCTGGGGATATATTTTAAGGAACCAAACACACACATTCAAAAGAAATCTGAGTATGCCTATGTTCGTAGCTACACAATTTGTAATAGCCAAAACCTTTAAGCAACCCAAGTGTCCAACAACTGAGGAATGACTAAGTTGTGGTATATATACACAATGGAATACTATTCAGCTATTAACAATGATGAATTCACTTTCTTTACGTCATCTTGGATGCAGCTTAAGGGAATCATGTTTGCCAAACTGAGTTCTCTGGGCAGAGGACCCCACCAATATGTCCTAGAACCCGCTTCCCTAGAGCCCTGCCTCACTAGGGAAAGAAAGATGCAGGCTAGGGGTGGAAAGCAATTACAGAAGCCAAAACTTCTACCTTCTACACCCATAATGAGCCTGGGTCCATAATCCCAGAGGGATAAAGAATAAAAAAGCTTTTTTGGGGGGGAGGAGGGGTATGGGCTATGGAGTTCTGGTGGCGGGAATTGTGTGGAACTGTACTACACCCTCTTATCCTATGATCTTGTCAATATCTCCATTTAATAAATAAAAAAAGATTAAATTAATTTTTAAAAAGGAATCATGTTATGTGAGATAAACCAGAAAGAGAAGTATGAATATTGGATGATAGCATTCATAGACAGAAGCTGAGATACAGAACAGAAGGGGAAACACAAAGTACAGCTTGGACTAGATTTGGTATATTGTACCAAAGTAAAAATCTCTGGTGCAGGGGAGGCTGGGTCTTTCAGGTCCTGTTGTATGATGGTAGAAGAGTTAATCTGAGGCTAGTCTGAGGGTTACAGTGTTTTGCAGAAAACTTTTTGCAACAATTTTACACATGCACCAACAACTGTATTTACTGGTGACTATAAAGCATTAATTTTTTTTGAGTCATGAAGATTAATTACACTACAAATAGTCTAACCCACTTAAGGACACTTTATCAAAAAAGGAAAACTCTTCACCTTGTAACATTAAAAAGCAAACTTCTTTTTTTGTCCAAGCACTATTAGATAAATACCCTTTATTCTCCAATATCCCCCTGTTTACACATATATTATAATAGTACACCACATGCATATGCATTATTGTGTTTGTCTTTATCCAGGCAGGGAATTCTTTTATCACCTTTCTATTCCCAACATAATCCTTCTGTGCAGAAAATATTACCAGTGGGTTTCTCTTTCTAGTCTGGAAATGGACAAAGAGTAGAAAAGGAGCACATGATTCAGGGTATCCAAATGTGCATTACAGAGAATGAAAACACAGATAATGTGGTTACTTTCACTCTTTAGAATTTAGTTTGAAAAAATAATATACAGGCAGAGTTTTATTCCTAAATTGTTAGTCAAAGTTACTATAGAGGCAGATTAACTTTTTCCAGAGACTTCCATACTCTTTCTACCTTTCTCTGTCTACTCTAAAGCATTCTGGTACATGCCTAACCAAGTAACAGAAAATAATAATAATAATAATAATAAAAATTTAAATCAATAGAGATTCGTTATCTACATAAAAATCTGGAGGTTAGCAGTGACTAATATTGTTCCCTATTTCTCACAAGAAGTAACAATATTTACAAATTTCTGCTTTCCCAATTTAAGATTATTGGTTTAGGACTGTATAGTTGCATGATATCTGCTAAACTTCAAATACTATATTTACATTTCAGAGGTATAAAAGTGAAAAAACCCTAATTAAAGAACCATATCAGGTGAATATGACATATTATATCAGGAATATAAAAGCATTTCAGGGAGTTCCACTAAGCTGACAGTTTCCCATATCACACACTAAATAGAAGAGGAATGATAAAACTACAAGTATATGGTAAAAAGCTAGAGGAACAAAACAATGTATTGGCTAAAGAACACAACAGTCTATTTCTTAAATGTAGTTAAGTATTATTTCACACATTGCTTAGACTAGAAATACATGTCAGTGCTACAATATTATAAAAGACACAAATAGTAGGCATTTACTCTTGAAAATGATTTCCATAGTCCATGAAATAATTATTGATGATCACATTCAGATTTTTATCATAAAAAGATTTGTTCAGGGAGGCCAGGTGGCAATGCACAACATTGATGTCATGCATTAACATGCACAAGGACTCAGGTTCAAGTACCTACTTCCCAACTGCAGAAGGGAAATTCCATGAACAGTGAAACAGGGATAGAAGAGTCACAACAAGATAAACACAGACTTAAAGTGAAAGGATGGAAAACTATCATACAGGCTAACGAACCACAAAAAAGGGCAGGAACAGCCATTCTCATCTCAGACACGATAAATTTTAAATTAAGGGGATCAGGCGGTGGCGCAGTGGGTTAAGCGCATGTGGCGCAAAGCGCAGGGACCGGCATAAGGATGCCGGTTCGAGCCCCCGGCCCTCCACCTGCAGGGGAATCGCTTCACAGGCAGTGAAGCAGGTCTGCAGATGTCTGTCTTTCTCTCCCCCTCTGTCTTCCCCTCCTCTCTCCATTTCTCTCTGTCCTATCCAACAACGAATTGCGTCAACAAGGGCAATAATAATAGCCACAACGAAGCTACAACAAGGGCAACAAAAGGGGGAAAAAAATGGCCTCCAGGAGCAGTGGATTCATGGTGCAGGCACCGAGCCCAGCAATAACCCTGGAGGAGGAAAAAAAGGAAAAAAAAAAAAATTTAAATTAAATAAAGTAATAAAAGATAGGCAAGGACATTACATTGTCATATGCTTTACATTGGTTTGTTCTATCCCTCCCCCACCAAGAGAATTAGATCAGTCTAGTTAGTTTCCTGGGCCTGCTTGGCCCTGCCACGAAGGAAACCCGCCAGAGTTCCAGAGTGACAGAGTTAGAGAGTCCGAGAGTTCCTGAGTTCCTGAGTTCAAGAGTTTCAGAGTTACAGAGTAAGAGAGAGTTCCACAGTGGAAGAGTTTCAGAGGGTTCCCCAGTACGAGAGTTCCAGAGTTTCAGAGTTGGAGAGTTCCTGAGTTCAAGAGTAAGAGAGAGTGCTTGCGCCACCACAAAGAGACAGCAGAGTTCTGTTTGGTGATTAGTTTGTCTTAGTTTATGAATCGTTGTTCCTGAATAAAGAAATACAGCTTCCCGGCCCAGCCGTTGTCTCCGCGTCTCTGTTACCCGCCAGTGAAGCTAACCCACCCGGCAAGAGCCGTCCGAAGAATTTTAACAACATTACATAATGATTAGAGGATCAATCAGCCAAGAAGACTTAACAATTAACATCTATGCACCCAACGAGGGACTATCTAAATACATTAAGCACCTACTGAAAGAATCTCAAAAATATATCAATAGTTATACAATAATAGTGGGAGACTTCAATACCCCACTCTCACACTTAGACAGATCAACAAAGCAGAGAATCAACAAAGATACAAGAGAATTGAATGAAGAGATTGACAAACTAGACCTCTTGGACATTTTCAGACTCCTTCACCCCAAAAAACTGGAATACACCTTCTTTTCAAATCCACATAACACATACTCAAGGATAGACCACATGTTAGGCCACAAAGACAGCCTCAATAAATTCAAGAGCATTGAAATCATCCCAAGTATCTTCTCAGAATACAGTGGAGTAAAACTAACATTTAACAACAAACAGAAAATTATTAAAAGACACAGAATTTGGAAACTAAACAACATACTCCTTAAGAGCCACTGGGTCAGAGATTCACCCAAGCAGGAAATTCAAATGTTCCTCAAAACAAATGAAAATGAAGACACAACCTATCAAAATATTTGGGACACAGCTAAAGCAGTACTGAGAGGGAAACTTATAGCCATACAATCACATATTAAACACCAAGAAGAAGCTCAAATGAACGACCTTACTGCACACCTCAAGGACTTAAAGGAAGAGGAACAAAGGAACCCTAAAGCAACCAGAAGGACAGAAATCACTAAAGTTCGAGCAGAAATAAACAACATCGAAAATAAAAGAACCATACAAAAGATCAATGAAGCCAAATGTTGGTTCTTTGAAAGATTAAACAAAATTGACAAACCCCTAGCCAGACTCACCAAACAAAAATGACAGAAGACTCAAATTAATAGAATTGTAAACAATGCAGGAGATATCACAACTGACACCACAGAAATCCAGAGAATCTTGCGAAACTTCTATAAAGAACTATAAGCCACCAAGCTAGAGAATCTGGAAGAAATGGAACAATTCCTAGAAGCATATGCCCTTCCAAAACTGAACCAAGAAGAACTGCAAAATCTAAATGCACCAATCACAGACAAAGAAATTGAAACCATTATTAAGAATCTCCCCAACAACAAAAGTCCTGGACCAGATGGCTTCACAAACGAATTCCACAAAACTTTCAGGAAATCGTTAGTACCCATACATCTGAAGCTTTTCCATAAGATAGAAGAAACAGGAATACTCCCTTCCACCTTCTATAAAGCCAACATCACCCTGATACTAAAAGCTGATAGGGACACAACAAAAAAGGAAAACTACAGACCAATATCTCTGATGAACATACATGCCAAAATATTAAACAAGATCTTGGCCAACCGGATACAGCAGCATATCAAAAGATTGTTCATCATGACCAAGTGGGATTCATCACAGGAATGCAAGGCTGGTTCAACATCCGTACATCAATCAATGTCATTCACCACATCACCACATCAATAAAAAAAAAGCAAAGCCAAAAACCACATGATTATCTCAATAGATGCAGAGAAAGCCTTTGACAAAATCCAACACCCATTCACACTCAAAACTCTACAAAAAATGGGAATAGATAGGAAATTCCTCAAGAGTGTGAAGTCTATATATAGCAAACCTACAGCCAACATCATGCTCAATGGACAGAAGCTGAAAGCATTCCCCCTCAGATCGGGGACTAGACAGGACTGTCCACTGTCACCGTTACTCTTCAACATAGTATTGGAAGTTCTTGCCATAGCAATCAGGCCAGAGAAAGAAATACAGATTGGAAGGGAAGAAGTCAAGCTCTCACTATTTGCAGATGATATGATAGTATACATAGAAAAACCTAAAGAATCCAGCAGAAAATTACTGGAAGTTATTACGCAATATAGCAAGGTATCAGGCTACAAAATCAATGTACAAAAATCAGTGGCATTTCTTTATGCAGACACTAAATCTGAAGAAGAAGACATCCAGAAATCACTCCCATTTACTGTTTCAGCAAAATCAATCAAATACCTAGGAATAAAGTTGACCAAAGAAGTGAAAAGACTTGTATGCTGAAAACTATGAGTCAGTACTCAAGGAAATAGAAACTGATACCAGGAAATGGAAAGATATCCCATGCTCAAGGATTGGAAGAATAAATATCATCAAAATGAATATTCTCCCCAGAGCCATATACAAATTTAATGCAATACCCATCAAAGTTCCACCAAGCTTCTTTAAGAGAATAGAACAAACACTACAATCATTTATCTGGAACCTGAAAACACCTAGAATTGCCAAAACCATCATGAGGTAAAGAAACATAAATGGAGGCATCACACTCCCAGACCTTAAACTATATTATAAAGCCATCATCATCAAAACAGCATGGTACTGGAACAAAAATAGGCACACAGACCAGTGGACAGAATTGAAAGCCCAGAAATAAATTCCCACACCTATGGACATCTAATCTTTCATAAGGGGGCCCAAAGGATTAAATGGGAAAAGGAGGCTCTCTTCAATAAATGGTGATGGAAAAACTGGGTTGAAACATGCAAAAGAATGAAATTGAACCACTTAATCTCACCAGAAACAAAAATCAACTCCAAATGGATCAAAGACCTAGATGTCAGACCAGAAACAATCAAATACTTAGAGGAAAACATTGGTAAAAGACTTTCCCACATACACCTCAAGGACATCTTTGATGAATCAAATCCAATTGCAAGGAAGACTAAACCAGAAACAAACCAATGGGACTACATCAAATTGAAAAGCTTCTACACAGCCAGAAACTATCACACAAAAAGACCTCTCACACAATGGGAGAAGATCTTCATATGCCATACATCAGACAAGAAACTAATCACTAAAATATATAAAGAGCTCAGCAAACTTAGCACCAAAAAAGCAAATGACCCCATCCAAAAATGGGCAGAGGAAATGAACAAACCATTCACCTCAGAAGAGATCCAAAAGGCTAACAAACATATGAAAAACTGCTCTAGGTCACTGATTGTCAGAGAAATGCAAATTAAGACAACACTAACATACCACCTCACTCCTGTAAGAATGGCATACATCAAAAAGGACAGCAGCAACAAATGCTGGAGAGATCGTGGGAATAGAGGAACCCTTTTACATTGCTGGTGGGAATGTAAATTGGTACAGCCTCTGTGGAGAGCAGTCTGGAAAACTCTCAGAAGGCTAGACATGGACCTTCCATATGATCCAGTAATTCCTCTCCTGGGCTTATACCCCAAGGACTCCATAACACCCAACCAAAAAGAGGTGTGTACTCCTATGTTCATAGCAGCACAATTCATAATAGGTAAAACCTGGAAGCAACCCAGGTGCCCAACAACAGATGAGTGTCTGAGAAAGCTGTGGTATATATACACAATGGAATACTATGCAGCTATCAAGAACAATGAACCCACCTTCTCTGACCCATCTTGGACAGAGCTAGAAGGAATTATGTTAAGTGAGCTAAGTCAGAAAGATAAAGATGAGTATGGGATGATCCCACTCATCAACAGAAGTTGAGTAAGAAGATCTGAAAGGGAAACTAAAAGTAGGACCTGACCAAATTGTAAGTAGGGCACCAAAGTAAAAACCCTGTGGTGAGGGGTAGACATGCAGCTTCCTGGGCCAGTAGGGGGTGGGAGTGGGTGGGAGGGATGGGTCACAGTCTTTTGGTGGTGGGAATCGTGTTTATGTACACTCCTAGCAAAATGTATACATATAAATCACTAGTTAATAATATGAGAGGGGGAAAATTAATTGTATGTCTCGAAGTTTTTCAAAACACAAACTGAATATTTTCAATATGTAGGCTGTGTAATTGATATGCAGACTCTCTCAAAAGCCTAGACCAAGTAGATCAGAAACAACTAATATCACAGCTATATACAAGATACTGGGTACTGTACAGCAAACCCTAACAAAAGGACTTTTCACAGTTAACCCAATTACCAATTAATGTGATGATAACATTAACTATCGATTGTCTTTTTGAACCCTAAGACAGCAGGAACCTCACATCTCCACTATAGAGCCCCTACTTCCCCCAGTACTGGAACCCTTGGATAGGGCCTACTTTCCCGTATGCCTCTCCCAATCCATATCAAATATTAAGAACAATGAACTCATCTTCTCTGACCCATCTTGGATGGAGCTAGAAGGAATTATGTTAAGTGAACTAAGTCAGAAAGATAAAGATGAGTATGGGATGATCCCACTCATTAACAGAAGTTGAGAAAGAGGAACAGAAAGGGAAACTAAAAGCAGGATCTGACTAAATCTAGAGTAGGGCAGCAAAGTAAAAACTCTGTGGTGAGGGGAGGTTGGACATTCAGCTTCCCGAGGGGGAGAAGTGGGTGCGTGGGAGGGGACACAGTCTTTTGGTGGTGGGAATGGTGTCTATGTACACTTCTATTAAATTGTAGTCATATAAATCACTATTTAACTAATATGAGAGGGGCAAAATTGATTGTATGTCTTGAACTTTTTAAAACACAGACTTTTAAAAACAAAGACTGAGTCTTTTGAATACATGGGCTGAGTATTTGATATGCTGACTCTCTCACAAGGCTAGATGAGGGAGAACAGAAGCAACTGGTGGCTCAGCTATATACAAGATATTGGGTATTGTACAGCAAATCCTAACAAACGGACTTTTCAAAGTTAACCCAATTACCAAATAATTTGATGATAACAATAACTATCCATTGTCTTCTTGAACCCTAAGACAGCAGGAGCCTCACATTTCCACTATAGAGCCTATATTTCCCTCAGTCCTGGAACCTTAGGGTGAGGCCCACTTTCTTGCATGCTGCTGTCAATTCATATCAAATAATATTGCATCTGCCAATCACAACCTAATCAACTCGAGTGCAATTGAGGCATTAAAATAAGTCTAGGTATCAAGATTTCCAAGGCAAGAAAAAAAATCCTCTACTTTCAGACATACAAAGGGAAGGAGTTATCCAGGACCAGGGAGCATTCAGCAGGAATACCACTGGGGTTCCGAAAGTATGAGCAAGGCAGAGAGAAGCAAAAAAAAAAATGAAGCAAGAAAGAAAGCTAGGGCTTAACATGGCAGAAAAGATATGTGATTCACAGTAAGGGCAACATATTTGTTCTGAATAAACTAAGTAACCATTTAAGGATTATAAAAATGATGTGATTTAGGTGGGCTAAGTAGTGACATCTCATAGAATGCAACATCACCATGGGAAAGAACCCAGGCTCAAGCACCTTGTTCGCACCTGCACCAGAGGAGGCCTCACAAGAAGTGAAGCAGTACTACAGGTGTCTTTCTTGCTCTCTCCGCCTTTGTTTGCCCCTTCCCTCTCAATTTTTGATGTCTCTATCAAAAAATAAATATATATTTTAAAAGATCTTTTATAAGATTTTTAAGATAATTTTTGTTCAAGAGGAAAGAAATGAGGTAGAGTAATTTATTACCCATTCCATAAAATCATTTTCATAATTTAGTAATTGTTTGCCAACATGGTAACATTGCAGATACTAAGAGTTTAAAAAGAGTTCTGAATTGTTCTTTAATTAGTTAATTTCTAATGCAATTAGGTGGAATGATTCCAAAGTCTACTGAATGCATGAAATTCGAGCTCCATTCTGAAGCACTTCCTTGATCTGATTTATTGTTTTAAGATTTATTTGTTTATTTATTTATTTATTTATTTTCATTGAAGAGATAGATAACTAGAGTATCACTGTGGCCTATGCAATGCAGGGATGGAACTTATAAATTCATGCTGACCAAATTGTAAGTAGGGCACCAAAGTAAAAACCTTGTGGGGACGGGTAGACATTCAGCTTCCTGGGACAGTGGGGGGTGGGAGTGGGTGGGAGGGATGGGTCACAGTCTTTTGGTGGTGGGAATCGTGTTTATGTATACTCCTAGCAAAATGTAGACATATAAATCAGTAGTTAATTAATATGAGAGGGGGAAAATTAATTGTATGTCTCAAAGTTTCTCAAAACACAAACTGAATCTTTTTAATATATAGGCTGTGTATTTGATATGCAGACTCTCTCAAAAGCCTAGACCAAGTAGATTAGAAGCTTCCAATAGCACAGCTATATACAAGATACTGGATACTGTACAGCAAACCATAACAAAAGGACTTTTCAAAGTTAACCCAATTACCAATTAATGTGATGATAACATTAACTATCGATTGTCTTTTTGAACCCTAAGACAGCAGGAACCTCACATCTCCACTATAGAGCCCCTACTTCCCCCAGTCCTGGAACCCTTGGATAGGGCCCACTTTCCCGTATGCGTCTTCCAATCCATACCAAATAATATTGCATCCGCCGATCACAACCTAACCAACGCAACGATTGCCACCTCAACATGCTTCACCTCAGACTATGTCCAGAGACTTCACGTGTGGAATGACAACCCTTCAGCTTCATTACTCGGGTGAGACCTTTCCTTTTATAGTACACTCTAATTTCATCTCAGGTGGTTCACTTTCTAACAAAGCCCCATAACATAGATATACACCAGTTTCTGTGAGAGAGAGCTTATGTTCACACGTATCCATAAACTACTGCAAAATATATACCTGAAAGCAGAAGTACACTAGAGTTTGCAGTGAGTACCTCCCCTAACACTTCCTCTCCACTATTCCAAGCTTTGGGTCCATGATTGCTCAACAAATTGTTTGGCTTCGTATGTTAACTCTCTTTTCAATCACCAGGTTCCAGATGCCACCAGGATGCTGGCCAGGCTTCCCTGGATTGAAGACCCCACCAATATGTCCTGGAGCTCAGCTTTCCCAGAGACACACCCTACTAGGGAAAGAGAGAGGCAGACTGGGAGTATGGATCGACCAGTCAATGCCCATGTTCAGCGGGGAAGCAATTACAGAAGCCAGACCTTCTACCTTCTGCAACCCTCAATGACCCTGGGTCCATGCTCCCAGAGGGATAGAGAATGGGAAAGCTATCAGGGGAGAGGGTGGGTTATGGAGAATGGGTGGTGGGAATTGTGTGGAGTTGTACCCCTCTTACCCTATGGTTTTGTTAATTAATCCTTTCTTAAATAAAAAAAAAATCATGCTTAAGAGTCCAAGACTATTCAGCTTGCTACTTCCCAGACCTCTGGTCTAATTTATTACTTTGTATTATTTATTTATTTTTGTTTGATAGGACAGAGAAATTGAGAGAGAAAGGAAGATAGAGAGGAAGAGAGAGACGCTTTGCTTTGCTACTCATGATGCTTCTCCTCTGCAGATGGTGGCCAGGGGCTTAAACCTGGGTCCTTGAGCATGATAATGTGTGTGCTCAACCCCCTGCCCACCCCTTTGCTTGTTTAATTAAAGAGAGAATGTAAGAAAGCAAAGCACCATTTTATTATCCATGAAGTCATAGTTGACTTGTGTTTGTTGCTTTCTCATCTGATTCCAGGGACGAAACCCAGAACTGGAAGCATGCAAAGTAAATGTTGTGCCACTGAATCACCTTCCTGACCCAAGTTTGGATACATTTTTAAGAATGTGTTGCTGGAAAGGTTTTGAGTGAATAAGCCTTGAGGAGTAAGGATGACAGAACTCAAAGAAGATTCCCAGGAAGTTGGTATATTCCAGGGAACATGTTCTAAAATTAGGAAATTTGAGGACTGAGCATGTGTAGAGGTTAAGAGTGATGACAGCAAAGAGTACAAGATAAAATTCTGCATTATACATATCAATTAGAATGTCCCTATTCAATGACCAAGTGAAGATGTCAAATAGACAATCCAACAAATAAATCTGAAGCATAGAAACATATTAATACAAGAGCTGAGGACCAGCAAGATAGTACACTTGAGAGCATTACCAATTTATGACCAAAGGGAAAAAAAACTTGAGACATTCAAATTATTTCCCCTAACATTAAATAAATAGTGATTAATAAGACTATAAACTAATAGGAGTATATATTAACATCATCCCCACCACCAAAAATCTGTACCCTTACCCCCATCTTTCTTATAGTGGACCTGAAAAATCTACTCTTCCCCCCTGAGATTTTTACTTTGGTGCAGTAATCCAAACCCAGTCCAAATTCTGCTTTGTGTTTCCCTTCTGTTCTTCTTTAACAACTTCTGTCTATGAGTGGAATTATCCTATACTCATCCTTCTCATTCTGGCTTATCTCACTTAATTCCTTCAAGCTCCATCCAAGATGGGGCAAAGAAGATGAATTTACCATTTAAAAAAAATGTTTTAATTACCTTTATTTATTTTTTTGATAGAGATAGTCAGAGATTGAGAGAGAGAGACAGACACCTGCAGCACTGCTTCACCATTTGTGAAGCTTTCCTTCTGCTGGTGGGGACTGGGGCTTGAACCTGAGTCCTTATGCATTATAACAGGTGCGCTCAATCAGGTACACCACCATCTGGCCCCAAATTCAGCATTTTTAATAGCTAAGTAGTAGTCTATTACACACATACACACTCACACAAACACACACACACACACACACACACACACATATATATACCACAATTATCTCAGCCACTCAACTGTTGTTAGACACCTGGGTTGCTTCCATGTAACTCCAAGCATATAGGAGGTAATGATGTTGTTAATGAATTTCTCTTTACTTATTCTCTTATTAACTTACTTTATGCCAGTTTGGTTATTTTCTCAGTCTTGAAGAACCTAAAAGAGTTTAAAGCATACTTCATCTTCTTCCCCAGAGTAGCCATTGGCTTTTTAACTTTATATTGGTCATCCTGGCTATAAATGAGATGCTGTCTTCTGGTTTCTGGGTTTTGTCAAGTTGGAAAATATTCACTTTAATTTTTTACTCAGGATATATTATTCTCTATTCTGAAGTTTTACACTTCCCTCAGGTCAGGGAATATAGGTTCTACATCTTTACAACATGAACAATTAATGCAGCAACAGATACCTAGCAATCATTCTCAATGACTGAAAATACAATTAGACATACATATTTGAGAAACATTCTAGAATAATGTACATTTATGATTTAATAAATGCAGGCTAAGACACGTTGTTCTAATATCATGCTATGAAAACTTTAATGTTTTGTACTTTTATATATGGAAAACCTCACCAAACTGCCAAACTTAAGCATCAGTAATTATAGCTTGCAAACTTTCCACAATCATAATGGTAAGAAACTAATGTAAAGGGAAATTGATATTTGTGGCATCTTTAAATCAGATAAATAATAATAAAACAAATAAATCTAAAATAAAAACCTGTTGTATTGTAAGAATTCAATAGCCAGGTGTTACCTAATGTACTGTAAATATATACAGGAGACAATGTCAGAACTATTTCATTTCCATGGTAACATCAGGGCCACAATGGTAGGTGCTCGCTTAAAATGGATTCATTTCATTAGGACCACACAACAGGAGGAGACAATTAACTGGCTGAATAAGGTCTAATGAATTGAAGTTAGCAAAAAAAAAAAAAAAAAAGCCAAAAAACAGAAGACTGTCATCTATTTTTACTATAAACATTTAGATATCAAGACTACAAATAAAATGTTTAATATATTTAAGTCTATTTTAAGACAATTCTACATCTCTCTGATTTCAAATGTCACACTAAGCATTTGATTTTCTGCTGAGACTAAATAGGAAAAAAAGGAACAGATAAAGCTAAGTTGTGTTTTAATTGTTGAGACCACTTAAATTCCATCTAGTTGAAAACATTGTGAACCTTATTCACTATTCAGTGCCAGAAAACTAGGAAATACAGAAGAGTCAATTAAAATTTAAATAAACACAAATAAGATTAGTAAGTCAGGCTATGAAATATAACTTTTCCTTATTCAATTAAGTTAGCTATTGGTCAAATCTTAATCCTAATATAATTCTTTTTAAAAGTCATGCGTTTATTTCACTGTTACTCTGCCTCTGTCTGGCACCAAATAATGTAATTGAAACTGAAAATCGTATCAATCATTCAGAGGTTTTGTCTACACAAGGCTACATATCTGCATATTTGGATAAATGCCTGGCTTTCTGATTCACTAGCTGAGAGAAGGTACACCATTAGTTGTTATCCAAACACACTTCTTGTTTGAGGTATATCTTATCATATAAGATTAGGTTGATTTTATTTAGATTAAGCCCACAACTAAAAGATAATTATACTGCTATGTGACAGGGAAGAATTCACTGTTACAGAAATCTACTAAAATGAAATTAATTTCCTAAATGACCATCAAGTACAGGAACAAGCACAAAAAGCCTGTTATCAAACCTCTCTCACTAAATAACAACACAGGTTCTATCAAGTCATGAAAGTACTTTTTGCCTCAACTTCCTCATTTATTACATAGGATAGAAAATCTTGATTTGCATACATTGATTAAAATTTTTAGTAAAGTAGTGGTTAAGAATTCAAACTCTATAGACCTACTTTAAATCCTAGATATGACTACTTATAAATTGAAGCAAGCAGATTGCTCCTTCTTGATAATCACTGTATCCAAGCATTGAATAAGAACATAAATCCTGATTGCTTAACACAATGTCTAGAATGTCACAAAGATAGAGAAAAAACAAAGACAAAATGAATTCAAAAGTAATTTGGAAAATAAAGAAGGCAGACTTCTGGGAGACATGACCATAGAGTAACTGTGACAGGATCAGACTACTCCCTTAACAAATATCTACAACTGTCAAACTTAAAAAAATAATTCACCAACAACTGACATATTTGCAAAACCACTATAGTCTCAGCTACCAAATTCCAGATGCTATCATGATTCCATTCTGACTTTCATGGGCAGACAACCTCACCGATGTGTCCCAAAACCTCACCTCTCCAGAGCCCTACTCCACGAGGGAAAGAAAGAAGCAGGTTGAGAATATGGATCCACCTACCAATACCCATATCCAATGGAGAAGCCATTAAAGAAGTCAGATCTCCCATTCTTCACCCCATAATTGGCCCATACTTTCAGAGGAGCAAGAAAAATAGGGAGGCGATGACCAGCGGGCTCTGAACTCCAACTCCATTAGGACCCAAAGAGAGAAGAGGAAAAGAGGAAGGACATCTAGAAGTAGTAATAGGTGTGGGTATAACTTGGAAGTGAAGAGAGGGCAGAATGATAAGAAAAAACATCAACAAATGTATATAAATATACACATATGATTATAGAAATAATAGTCAGCCCTTAACTGTGACCTTGAGAGAACTGCTACAGTTTCCAATGGAGGGAATGGGGACAGAGAACTCTGGTGGTGGGAATAGTGCAGAATCATACCTGTGTTCTCTTATAATTTTGTAAATCAATATTAAGTCACTAATATTTTTTAATGGAGGTCATTGATTCCACTGTTCTTCAAATCTGAGATACCACCACACAAAAGTCATACTCTGTTTCTACACTTCCACAGGTTGTGGTCAGGGAAACAGTGAACGGACAGGACTTTCCAGAGAGGTTCTAGATTTAGTTCCCCACGCTAGATACTCCTAAAGCCAAGCAATGCTCTGGTCTCTCTCAAATAATAGGTGCACCTGGGGTAAGTGCACATGTTACCATGCACAAGGACCTGGGTTCAAGCCCCACCTATAGGGGGATGGATGCTTTATAAGTGGTGAAGCAGTACTGCAGATGTCTTTCTCCTTTTCTACTTCCTTCCCTCTCAGTTTCTCTCTGTCCTATCAAATTAAAAATGTATAATGACATATTCTGTAGACCACTTCCCTAGTGAAATGGGAAAAGAAAAATGCTTTTTAAAAATAAAGGAAGAGGGGGTTGGACGGTGGCGCAGTGGGTTGAGCGCATGTGGCGCAAAGCGCAGGGACCGGCGTAAGGATCCCGGTTCGAGCCCCCGGCTCCCCACCTGCAGGGGAGTCCCTTCACAGGCTGTGAAGCAGGTCTGCGGGTGTCTGTCTTTCTCTCCCCTTCTCTGTCTTCCCCTTCTCTCTCCATTTCTCTCTGTCCTATCCAACAACGAATTGCGTCAACAATGGCAATAATAATAACCGCAACGAAGCTACAACAAGGGCAACAAAAGGGGGAAAAAAAATAAAAATAAAGGAAGAGTGGTCCGGAAAGTGGCACAGTAGATAAAGTACTGGACTCTCAGGCATGAGGTTCTGAGTTTGATTCCTGGCAGCACATGTGCCAGAGTGATGTCTGGTTCTTTCCCTCTCTCCTATATTTCTCATTAATAAATAAATAAAATATTAGAAAAATAAAGGAAGAAAATTAACAAGCTATTATTAGCACTAACATAAATAATATTCAGAATTCAATTAAACAATACATACATATTCATTTTGCTTCCATTTATTTTTTGTTACTTTCTTTTAAAAATAGTTTAAACACTATTTAAAGATAGGACAAAATTCTCCAGACATCAACTCAACATTCTACATCAACAGGAAAAAAAAAAAAGAAAGAAACCAAATTAGACAAACAAGTATACATCCTCTAAGGTCACAGTTCTTAGTGGCAGAATATTGCTTACATCATTCTATATACCAAACCCTGAATTTAAGTACTAACACCACATGAAAGCATCTTGGCTCAGGTGATGCTCATAGATAGTGAAACAGAGAAAAGGACACCACGTGGGACCACAGCAAGGCAGGAATAGAACGACTTCAGGAACCCACCAAATCATAGATAGAATAACAGAATTGTTATTTGCCTTCTTCTCTATTTCTTCCCCTTATAAAAATATATATATTTCAAATTATATATATCATGTTTTCCATCTGTTTTCCATAGTAGCTTCACCAGTTTTTATTCTCATCAATAATGTACCAGAGAGGTCCTTTTTCTCTAACATCTATCATTTCTAGTTTCAATGATGTAGGCCACTCTCAGATGTGTGAGATGGTACCTCCTTTAGCTTAATTTGTACTTCTTTAATATTAAGTGATGTGGAATATATTCATATTCATATTCATGTTCATATGCTTGTGGGTTGTCTGTATGTCTTCTTTGGTTAAGTGTCCATTCCAGTCACTTTTGTATTTGGCTGCTTAAGTAGTTCTTGCTGAACATATATACATACATATACATAGCCTAGGTTAACCATACAGTTTTAGTTTTCAGCGTGCTTTCTCCTGATATTCTTATTACACACTTATTATCAGTCCTTATGCTCCTGGAGTCACAAGTTAGGCACCCAGAAATTACCCACCTTCCTGTAACTGAAGACATACTCATTAGGTAGCTTCCAATATGGCAGTGTCTGGGGGGTTTCCCAGAAGATGGCGGACTGAGAAGCTGCTAGCCGCTGAGCTCCGAACACATTCCTGGGAACAGTAGGATTTTCTGCCTTTAGCAGGCCAGCCAATAAGGGGTCCTAGCGGTGACACCAAGGGGGTGACTATAACTTAATTTCAGTTAAGAGTAGGGAAAAAAGGGGAAAAAATTCTTTTTTTTCCTTTTAATTTTCAAGCATACCTCCTTCCCCACCAACCCCCATAAGCAGTCCCTGGGGACCAGCTCCTAGCAGGATACCCCACACCACCAAACAGGGTGCTTTTTTGAATTCACTGATACACGTTTGGGAATTTCCTTGCACTGCCTCTTTAATTACAACTCTTTTTCTCATCTTCTCCCTTTTCTCTCTCTTCTCTCTCTCTCTCTCTTTTTTTTTTAATCTTGTCATACACTTCTTCCTTCTTCTTTGCCTTTCTGAATTTGTGAATTATTTTGGGGAAGAAATCTGACTCAGAGTGGACTCTCTATGTGTGTATCTCTGCTCTAGTTCCCTTTCCCCTCTTGTTACCCCTAGAATATACAGAGGATAGTAGATCTGCATAACTGTCTATTCTTGCTATCCTCTCTTTCTATTCTCTTTCTTCACTTGGATTTGGTTACTATTTTTTCACGGACTGGAGAAATTGTTTGGCTAAGTGGTAACGATTAAACTACTTCAATACTTACTTCAGTTGCTACTATAATTCCTGAGGTTGGTGAGTGCAATTGTCATAAAGGTATTTAGTACAGTGTTACTTGTACTCAAGACACAACAACTGAGGAACAACAGAGCATTAAAAAAAAGGAAACACATAAATAAAAAAAAATGGGTAGATCTAAAACAAATAACAGCTACTCCAATGAATGAAGACAAGAGTCCAGAAGAAACTACAAATCAGCCAGAAGTAACCATAGATAAGAAAAGAATGCAAGCAATAATAAACTTATTAATCACATAAATGAAAAAAACACTGGAAGAAAGGAATGGCAGTATTAGGGAAACAACAGTTGAGACCCCCAAGGAAAATACTGATTATCTTGAGGCAATTAGAGAACTGAAAGCTGAAATAGCTGTAATGAAGAGAGAAGCTGAGGCAAGGGAAAGCAGACTAACAGAAGCAGAAAACAGAATTAGTAAGACAGAGGATGAGTTAGAGAAAACAAAGAAAAAGGTGAAAGAGCTTAAAAAGAGATTGAGAGACACTGAAAACAACAACAGAGACATATGGGATGATCTCAAAAGAAGTAACATTCGTATAATTGGCCTGCCAGAGGAAGAAAGAGAGGAAGGGGAAGCACACATTCTAGAGGAAATAATACAAGAAAACTTCCCAGACCTGAATAAGAGAAAGGATATCAAGATTCAAGAGGACCAGAGAGTATCAAACAGAATCAATCCAGACCTGAAGACACATCACAGTCACAATGAGAAGAAATAAGGATAAAGAAAGGATCCTAAAGGCTGCAAGACAGAAACAAAAAGTCACATACAGGGAAAACCCATAAGATTATCTGCAGACTTCTCCACTCAAACTCTAAAAGCCAGAAGGGAATGGCAAGATATCTATCGAGCCCTGAATGAAAAAGAGTTTCAACCAAGGATAATATATCCTGCTAGACTTTCATTCAAACTAGATGGAGGGATCAAAACCTTCTTAGATAAACAACAGTTAAAGGAGGCAACCATCACCAAGCCGGCTCTGAAAGAGGTACTAAAAGACCTCTTATAAACAAGAAAATCACTAAAATACTTGCAATATATCAGAGCAAACAACTTTTTCTAGAACAATGTCACTACAATACATTAAATCCATAATATCAATAAATGTCAATGGCTTAAACTCACCCATCAAAAGGCACAAGGTGGGGGGATGGAACAGAAAACATAACCCAACCATATGCTGCTTGCAAGAATCCCATCTGTCACAACAAGATAAACACAGACTTAAAGTGAAAGGATGGAAAACTATCATACAGGCTAACGAACCACAAAAAAGGGCAGGAACAGCCATTCTCATTTCAGACATGATAGATTTTAAATTAAATAAAGTAATAAAAGATAGGCAAGGACATTATATAATGATTAGAGAATCAATAAGCCAAGAAGACTTAACAATTATTAACATCTATGCACCCAACGAGAGAACATCTAAATACATTAAGCATCTACTGAAAGAATTTAAAAATACATCAATAGTAATACAATAATAGTGGGAGACTTCAATACCCCACTCTCACACTTAGACAGATCAACAAAGCAGAGAACCAATAAAGATACAAGAGAATTGAATGAAGAGATTGACAGACTAGACCTCTTGGACATTTTCAGAGTCCTTCACCCCCAAAAACTGGAATACACCTTCTTTTCAAATCCACATAACAAATACTCAAGGATAGACCACATGTTAGGCCACAAAGACAGCATCAATAAATTCAAGAGCATTGAAATCATCCCAAGTATCTGCTCAGACCACAGTGGAGTAAAACTAACATTTAACCACAAATGGAAAATTATTAAAAGACACAGAATTTTGAAACTAAACAACATGCTCCTTAAGAACCACTGGGTCAGAGACTCACACAAGCAAGAAATTCAAATGTTCCTGGAAACTAATGAAAATGAAGACACAACCTATCAAAATATTTGGGACACAGCTAAAGCAGTACTGAGAGGGAAACTTATAGCCATACAATCACATATTAAACACCAAGAAGAAGCTCAAATGAACGACCTTACTGCACACCTCAAGGACTTAGAGGAAGAGGAACAAAGGAACCCTAAAGCAACCAGAAGGACAGAAATCACTAAAGTTCGAGGAGAAATAAACAACATCGAAATAAAAGAACCATGCAGAAAATCAATGAAGCCAAATGTTGGTTCTTTGAAAGATTAAACAAAATTGACAAACCCCTAGCCAGATTCACCAAACAAAAAAGAGAGAAGACTCAAATTAATAGAATTGTAAACAATGCAGGAGATATCATAACTGACACCACAGAAATCCAGAGAATCCTGCCAAACTTCTATAAAGAACTATATGCCACCAAGCTAGAGAATCTGGAAGAAATGGAACAATTCCTAGAAGCATATGCCCTTCCAAAACTGAACCAAGAAGAACTACAAATCTAAATGCACCAATCACAGACAAAGAAATTGAAACCGTTATTAAGAATCTCATCAACAACAAAAGTCCTGGACCAGATGGCGTCACAAATGAATTCTACAAAACTTTCAGGAAACAGTTAATACCCATACTTCTTAAGCTATTCCATAACATTGAAGAAACAGGAATACTCCCTTCCACATTTTATGAAGCAAACATCACCCTGATAAAAAAGCTGATAGGGACAGAACAAAACTACAGACCAATATCTCTGATGAACATAGATGCCAAAATATTAAACAAGATCTTGGCCAACCGGATACAGCCACACATCAAAAAGATTGTTCATCATGACCAAGTGGGATTCATTCCAGGAATGCAAGGCTGGCTCAACATCCATAAGTCAATCAATGTCATTCACCACATCAATAAAAGCAAAGCCAACAAACACATGATTATCTCAATAGATGCAGAGAAAGCCTTTGACAAAATCCAAGACCCATTCATGCTCAAAACTCTACAAAAAATGGGAATAGATGGGAAATTCCTCAAGAGAGTGGAGTCTATATATAGCAAACCTACAGCCAACATCATACTCAATGGACAGAAGCTGAAAGCATTCCCCCTCAGATCGGGGACTAGACAGGGCAGTCTACTGTCACCGTTACTCTTCAACATAGTATTGGAAGTTCTTGCCATAGCAATCAGGCAAGAGAAAGAAATCAAAGGAATACAGATTGGAAGGGAAGAAGTCAAGCTCTCACTATTTGCAGATGATATGACAGTATACATAGAAAAACCTAAAGAATCCAGCAGAAAACTACTGGAAGTTATTAGGCAATATAGCAAGGTATCAGGCTACAAAATCAATGTACAAAAATCAGTGGCATTTCTTTATGCAAACACTAAATCTGAAGAAGAAGACATCCAGAAATCACTCCCATTTACTGTTTCAGCAAAATCAATCAAATACCTAGGAATAAAGTTGACCAAAGAAGTGAAAGATTTGTATGCTGAAAACTATGAGTAGCTACTCAAGGAAATAGAAACTGATACCAAGAAATGGAAAGATATCCCATGCTCATGGGTTGGAAGAATAAATATCATCAAAATGAATATTCTCCCCAGAGCCATATACAAATTTAATACAATACCCATCAAAGTTCCAACAAGCTTCTTTAAGACAATAGAACAAACACTACAATCATTTATCTGGAACCTGAAAACACCTAGAATTGCCAAAACCATCTTGAGGAAAAGAAACAGAAATGGAGGCATCACACTCCCAGACCTTAAACTATATTATAAAGCCATCATCATCAAAACAGCATGGTACTGGAACAAAAATAGGCACACAGACCAGTGGAACAGAATTGAAAGCCCAGAAGTAAATCCCAACACCTATGGGCATCTAATCTTTGATAAGGGGGCCCAAAGGATTAAATGAAAAAAGGAGGCTCTCTTAAATAAATGGTGCTGGGAAAACTGGGTTGAAACATGCAGAAGAATGAAATTGAACCACTTTATCTCACCAGAAACAAAAATCAACTCGAAATGGATCAAAAACCTAGATGTCAGACCAGAAACAATCAAATACTTAGAGGAAAACATTGGTAAAACACTTTCCCACATACACCTCAAGGACATCTTTGATGAATCAAACCCAATTGCAAGGAAGACTAAAGCAGAAACAAACCAATGGGACTACATCAAATTGAAAAGCTTCTGCACATCCAAATAAACTATTAAACAAACAGAGAGACCCCTCACAGAATGGGAGAAGATCTTCACATGCCAGACATCAGACAAGAAACTAATCACCATAATATATAAAGAGCTCAGCAAACTTAGTACCAAAAAAGCAAATGACCCCATCCAAAAATGGGCAGAGGATATGAACAAAACATTCACCTCAGAGGAGATACAAAAGGCTAACAAACATATGAAAAAATTGCTCTAGGTCACTGATTGTCAGAGAAATGCAAATTAAGACAACACTAAGATACCACCTCACTCCTGTAAGAATGGCATACATCAAAAAGGACAGCAGCAACAAATGCTGGAGAGGATGTGGGGATAGAGGAACCCTTTTACATTGCTGGTGGGAATGTAAATTGGTCCAGTCTCTGTGGAGAGCATTCTGGAAAACTATCAGAAGGCTAGACATGGACCTTCCATATGATCCAGTAATTCCTCTCCTGGGGTTATACCCCAAGGACTCCATAACACCCAACCAAAAAGAGGTGTGTACTCCTATGTTCATAGCAGCACAATTCATAATAGGTAAAACCTGTAAGCAACCCAGGTGCCCAACAACAGATGAGTGACTGAGAAAGCTGTGGTATATATACACAATGGAATACTATGCAGCTATCAAGAACAATGAACCCACCTTCTCTGACCCATCTTGGACAGAGCTAGATGGAATTATGTTAAGTGAACTAAGTCAGAAAGATAAAGATGAGTATGGGATGATCCCACTCATCAACAGAAGTTGAGTAAGAAGATCTGAAAGGGAAACTAAAAGCAGGACCTGATCAAATTGTAAGTAGGGCACCAAAGTAAAAACCCTGTGGTGATGGGTAGACATGCAGCTTCCTGGGCCAGTAGGGGGTGGGAGTTGGTGGGAGGGATGGGTCACAGTCTTTTGGTGGTGGGAATCGTGTTTATGTACACTCCTAGCAAAATGTAGACATATAAATCAGTACTTAATTAATATGAGAGGGGGAAAATCAGTTGTATGTCTCAAAGTTTCTCAAAACACAAACTGAATCTTTTTAATATATAGGCTGTGTATTTGATATGCGGACTCTCTCAAAAGCCTAGACCAAGAAGATTAGAAGCATCCAATAGCACAGCTATATACAAGATACTGGATACTGTACAACAAACCATAACAAAAGGACTTTTCAAAGTTAACCCAATTACCTATTAATGTGATGATGACATTAACTATCGATTGTCTTTTTGAACCCTAAGACAGCAGGAACCTCACATCTCCACTATAGAGCCCCTACTTCCCCCAGTACTGGAACCCTTGGATAGGGCCCACTTTCCCATATGCCTCCCCCAATCCATATCAAATAATATTGCATCTGCCAATCACAACCTAACCAACACAACGATTGCCACCTCAACATGCTTCACCTCAGACTGTGTCCAGAGACTTCACGTGTGGAATGACAACCCTTCAGCTTCATTACTCGGGTGAGACCTTTCCTTTTATAGTACACTCTAATTTCATCTCAGGTAGTTCACTTTCTATAAAGTCCCATAACCTAGATATACACCAGTTTCTGTGAGAGAGAGCTTATGTTCACACATATCTATAAACTACTGCAAAATATATACCTGAAAGCAGAAGTTCACTAGACTGTGCAGTGAGTACCTCCCTAACACTTCCTCTCCACTATTCCAAGCTTTGGGTCCATGATTGCTCAACAAATTGTTTGGCTTCGTATGTTAACTCTCTTTTCAATCACCAGGTTCCAGATGCCAACAGGATGCTGGCCAGGCTTCCCTGGATTGAAGACCCCACCAATGTGTCCTGGAGCTCTGCTTCTCCAGAGACACACCCTACTAGGGAAAGAGAGAGGCAGAGTGGGAGTATGGACCGACCAGTCAACGCCCATGTTCAGCGGGGAAGCAATTACAGAAGCCAGACCTTCTACCTTCTGCAACCCTCAATGACCCTGGGTCCATGCTCCCAGAGGGCTAGAGAATGGGAAAGCTATCATGGGAGGGGTTGGGTTATGGAGATTGGGTTGTGGGAATTGTGTGGAGTTGTACCCCTCCTACATTATGTTCTTGTTCATTAATCCTTTCTTAAATAAAAAATTTAAAAAATATATGGGTAATGGCTACCTATATGAATGGCCTCTATCATAAGAGTCTCTCTTCCCCTTTTCCATCCCCTGTCCACATGCTCCTGCACTCACTTCTGGCTGAACATATTTTTTTTCTAAAGGAATTCCATTTGTAGTTTTGTTATTTTTGATACTTTACTTTTTTTTTTTTTTGATACTTTACCTTTTTGATGCTAGTGTAGTTGCTGATACTCCATGGCCATGCCAATCCAAGTATTTTTTTTAGTAATCTTTATAAGCAATATGACATTCATTTATTTATTGATTCATTTATTTTGAACTAACTGAAACTCATTCATGCACTTGATTTTTTAAAAAATATTTTTTATTATTAGTGATTTACAAAATTATAAGATTTTTATTTTATTATTTTATTTTTGCCTCCCAGGTTATTTCTAGGGCATGGTGCCGGCACTATGAATCCACTACTCCTGGAGCACTTTTTTTTCTATTTTTGTTATTGGATAGTACGTAACGAAATTGAGAGGAGAGGGAAAGATAGATAGGGGCAGAGAAAGACAGACACCTGCAGACCTGCAGGTTGTTGTGCACCACCTCCCAGCCCTCTCATTGGTATAATTTTATATTCACTGTTCCCACCACCAAGTTCTCTGTACTGTGTCCCTCCTCTCCATAGCCACCATAGTTCTCATAAAGTCTGAGAAACAGTTTGGTAACTTTTGTTTTAATTTTCTTTGCTTCAGTTGGTTATAGTCCACATATGAGTGAAACCATATAGTATCTTTTACTTCTTTACTTACTTCACTTAATGTCACCTCCAGTTCCATACATTTTGTCCTAAGTGGTACACTATCAAGTTTTCTAATTGCAGAATATTATTCTATGGTCAACCTAAATGTATTCAAATGGAGCTATGAGAGAGAAATACCTGGAAAAAGTGTCAAGGCTAAATTTACAAGACTTATTCTGAATACAATCCAAGAATGCAAACTAAACATACAAACACAAATCCAACAATTCAGAGATCACTCCACTAAAGAGTTACAAAACATAAAAGAGACACTCCAAACAGAAATCATGAAGTAACAATTTTGAAGAGGGTTACAGGGCTTGAAGGATACCTTAAAAAAAGAAAAAAAAAACAGCTCAGAGTCAGGTTGCAGGTCTAGAAATTAGATTAAGTAATTTTGAGGAAAGAATATCAATGCTAGAAAATACAGGAACAATTTGTGAATTCAAAAAAAGTTGGAAAGGAAAAGTTAAGAAAAAAAATGAATTGGGAGGCAAAGTGCAAGGACTGGCTAAGGATCCCAATGCAAACCCCCGGCTCCCCACCTGCAGGGGAAGTCCCTTTACAGGTGGTGAAGCAGGTCTTCAGGTGTCTCTCCTCCTCTCTTTCTTCCCCTCTTCTCTCCATTTCTCTCTGTCCTATCCAACAATAATGACATCGATAACAACAATAATAATAACCACAATGATAAAATAACAAGGGCAACAAAAGGGAAAAATACAGCCTCCAGGAGCAGTAGATTCATGGTGCAGGCACTGAGCCCCAGCAATAACCCTGGAGGCAAAAAAAAAAAAAAAAGACACATGATGATACATTATGTATGCTCCACTGTGATTCGCCCTGCACATGCTATGATGGTTCTGCATATAACCAGAATTGTCCAATCCCTGAATGACAGCATTGCTTGTTTCTCTATTCTTATGGGAGAATCTTTCCTTTTGGCTAAAACCCCCAACTCCTATTGTATAATCCACTAAAACAAAATCTCCTGTTTGAAAGTATCTTGGTTCCTCTTTGAGTCAGACAAGAATCCAAGATTCCTAGACCCTTCTCAGTAACATCTCATTTTCTTTATTTTTTTTTTCCTCCTCCAGGGTTATTGCTGGGCTCGGTGCCTGCACCATGAATCCACCGCTCCTGGAGGCCATTTTTTCCCCCTTTTTGTTGCCCTTGTTGTTGTAGCCTCGCTGTGGTTATTATTATTGCCATTGTTGATGTTGTTCATTCTTGGAATAGGACAGTGAGAAATGGAGAGAGGAGGGGAAGACAGAGAGGGGGAGAGAAAGATAGACAACTGCAGACCTGCTTCACCGCCTGTGAAGCGACTCCCCTGCAGGTGGGGAGCCGGGGGCTCAAACCAGGATACTTACTCCAGTCCTCGGTTCCTGCGCTTTGCGTCACATGCGCTTAAGCCACTGCGCCACCACCCGACCCCCAACATCTCATTTTCTAAGGTTACAGCCTTGTTTTGCCTTTCTGAACTTCATAAAAATGTAGTTACTTAGAATATATCCTTGTATACCTGCCTTCTTTTGCTAAGCCTCCTTATTTGTGAAATTCATTCATATGATATATAGATGTATTAGTATATGATTTATAAATCTATTACTTTATTTTAAAGGTTTACGCAAAACTTACCTCACTTAATTTATATTACCTACCAGGTCCCTAGTAGCAGCTATATTTGATACTCTAATCTACATATAACTCTTTAAGAAAAATTTTCCCTGTAATTCTTATAATGCTTCAAAAAGTGTTGGCTTTTGCACATTTAACTCTCTGCTAGTGGTTTCAATTTAATTTTTTTATTCATGCATACAGTGCCAACAAAAATTTACTAATTTGATCCTATAGCCTATCCACAAACTCCCTTGCCTCCATTTCAAAGATAACTGAAACATCTGGAATTAAAAAAAAAAAAAAATCACTTTCTGTTAACAGCCTGCTGGCTACTGCCTTATACATGTTCGACAAAAAGAAAGTAATGTTCAGATATCAGTTGCTTTGTAAAGCAGCCCAGAATCCACATTTAGTGGAAAGAGAGAGAGGCTAAAAATAATCCTGTTGGTCTGTTCTAACTTATAAGCATTGCATTTAATATGTAGCCATGTTAAATGATTTACAACACACTGCTAATTCTCAAATAATTTTCGTCAAAAGAATAAAATGAATGATTCTTATTCATGAAATTATAATATTTCCAGACATTTAATAATAAAGATCTTATGCATAAGACACCTATATACAACATATGTGTAGATTTAAATATTTTCTCAAAAATGTCTAACAAACCAAAATATGATTTGGACAATAAAGAGAAAAATGAGTATATTTATCATTGAATAAGAATACTTTCATTGGAAGTCGTCTACTCTTTATTTTCTCTTGAGATTCTCAATAAGTGTTTAAAGCAGATGCTGAGCTAGAAATGAATTCAAGAAATAAAGGAAGCCAAGGGAAAAAAATAATAATAATGGACAGTTGTACTTGATTGTTTCCATGGTCAGGGCATCCTCCTGAGTGACAGATAATTCATCTTCTGCCAGTTACCATTGCCTAGAGATCATTCTGAACATTGTTATCAGCAAAACATCCTCAGAGTGAAGGATTTTCAAACAGGAAACCAGATGTGATGGGGTCAGGTCTCACATGTGATGAGGATATTTGGGTTAATGATGATTGATGCCATATCACAATTCAGAAAGTGCACACTTGCCAAATCAGGTATTTCTGCCCTCACACAGGAGCAGTTGCTGAATGCCTTTACAGTAAAGCACCAAGGTCAAAGGAAGGAATAGATGCAAAACAGCCCACTGTCTTGAGAAAGACAGCATGATAAAATGAGGATAGCCATAGTGCATAGTGCATAGGAATTGCATGATAATTTTTTCCCAATGTCTGTGACCTATCTGTGAAAATCTAAAATATTCCAATTTCCTATACTTTTAACTTGCACACTGGTATTTTGTTGGAGGTGGAGGGCATATTAAAGAGCAAGACAAGGACTCAGAGTATGCCGACTTCCACATAAATTTAAGCATTTACAACCTCTCCAAATACTAAAATCTTAATCTCTCTGGAGTCCTAGGATCTGCACCAGTGAGGTAATCCGTGTGGTAAAACTCCTTGTTACATTCAAGAAAAGGTAATTTACTAGAAATATATTATTTTACTAAAGACTAATTCTACCCTCTTCCTGACTATGAAAACCTTCTAGTTCCATTCATTTTGTCCTAAAGGAGACAGTATCATTTCCTTAAACTGAATGGCAGTATTCCATTGACTATAAATCCCATAACTTCTTTATCCAGTCATCATTTAGGTTACTTCAACTAGATGAATGTTGTGAATGAATGCATCTCTGAATATGAAAATATGACATAAGGCAATGAAAGACAAGTATGACACTTTATCACTCATATGTGGAATATAGAGATTTGAAACATAGGAAAAGGAGGAGGAAGAGAAGAAGAACAAAAAATGAAAAGTACTAACATCTCTCTAAACTATGATAACCATGATGATTATGATGGGATGGGGTACAGAAATTTGGCTGTGGATATGGTATGGAACTATTCCCCTGAAATCTTATAACCCTGTAAATCATTATAAAGTTAGTAATATAAATCATATTAATATTCTAAACTCTCCATTTTTTAAATATCTTTGGTATCACACAACTCCTAGGTGAAATGTACCTCCATTCAGTATTCTTTAATAAAGCTAATTAGATCCCTAAATATGTTCATTTTTTCTTTAAGCAGGGGTTTACTGTTTATTTCCTCTAAGTTATATAAACTTTTTATATAAACATTTAGTATCATTGTTTTATCAAAATCAGTGACTCAAATGGTAAATTATTACTTTTTCCATAATACATTTGTTGTTTAGTGAGCAAAAATGGATGCAAAATACAAAAGTATACATAAACAGTACTTTTTAAAAATTTTATTTATTAATGACAAATGAGGAGAGAGAGAGAGAGAGAAAGAACCAGACATCACTCTGATACTTGTGCTGGGAATTGAACTCGGGACCTCATGCTTGAGAGTCCAATGCTTTACCACTGCGCCACCCCCTGGACCACTAAACAGTACTCTTTTATATTTAATGTTTCATAGGTAAGTAGTTATTTTATTATCACTACTACATTAGTAAGAAATAGCTTGTCTTTAATTTGTATATTTCAATACAGGTATGTATTTATATACAAAAAGGAACAAATTCCAAACTAGCTTAAGTTTAGAGTCTTTAATGTATAATTTTAGAAATAAATCTTTGAAAAATCTTTATGCTCTTTTTTTTTTTTTTTGCTTGCTCTTGTTTTAAAGCTTGTTGTTTTCAAAGAAAGGATCATGAAGGCTGCAACTATCTTAAAATAGGCATAGGAAAGCTTAATAGTTATTATTAAGTTGATGTAGTTACAAGACTCTGAAAGCATTGTTGGTTTTCTACAGTTTTTGGTGTAATACCAACTTTTCCAAAATAAAATAAGCACAATATTTTAAAGAAGCTTACAATCAGGGTTGTAGTAGAGACATGCATCATTGATTTCAACTTCTTTTTATAACCAGTGCCTGCCTGTTAGAAGGGAAAATAGTGGGAGAAGAAATCATTCTGAAAGCCTAAGGGGTAGAAACAAACCAGAAACTTACTGTCAATGGTAAGAATAATCTGATATATACAAAGGTGATAATTTTTTTCTGAGCTATAAAGTATCCATATAAATGATTAACTATCATTTCTTTTTTTCTTTCTTTTTAATTATCTTTATTTATTTATTGTATAGAGAAGGCCAGAAATCAATAGGGAAGGGGGTGTTAGAGAGGGAGAGAGACAGAGAGACACATGCAGCACTGCTTCACCACTCGCAAAGCTTTTCCCCTACAGGTGGGGACCAGGGGCTCAAACCAGGGTCCTTGTACATTGCAACATGTGTGCTCAACGAGGCATATATCTGTGAGGATCTTTCTGAGTAAGATTAGTATTTGAATCCTTAGCCTTAGGTTAAAGTATATTTAATCTCTTCAATGTGGGTGAACTTCATTGATTTTGTTGAGAGCCTAATTAGAAAAAGAAAGCCAAGATTCCACTCTCATCTCTCACAAGATTCCATCTCATTTCTCACCTCTCTTCTCTCTTCTCTCTCTCTCTCTCTCTTTCTCTCTCTCTGTATGATTCTTTCGATAAACTGGCACATATCCTAATCATTCACATGCACTGAAACTTAAACTATGGACTTCATTGGTTCCCAAACCCTCCAGTTTACATATATAAACTGGATATATCTGGAACTATATCACCAATTTCTCTGGCTTGATGGTTTTTGAACTCAAATCAAAATAATATCACTGACACTCCTGGGTTTGTTACTCTAAGAGATGGAACATTTCAACCTCCAAAATCACATAAGCTAATTCCTTATAAATAAATCATATATCAAAATGATATATTTTGGATATATTTTTTAAGCAAAGCATTAATGGGGGTGAGTAGTTTGGTTCCCCTGCTTCCTTGAAGTGAATTTTAGGAAGAGAGAAATGACTTTTGAAGGAATTAAACAAAAAGGAATCAGAATTAAAGATAGGGAAATTTCTTAGCCCTTCCTTATGGCAAAAAAGTGAAAAACAGCAATCAAGAGAGAAAGTCAAGGATGTGACTTATTGACTCATAAATATAGATTTTGTATGAGTGTGAACCTTGAACATAAGTTTCCATCACAACCAAAGCCAGAAATTGAAGTATGATTACAATAAACTGAGATGCTACATGCTGAGGAAAAATGAAAACATACAAAATGAGAGTGGATGAAAAAAAAAAAAAGCTGCACTTCCTGCTGGCTTCTGGCCAGCAGAAGTTAGAGGGTCAACAAGAATTGTTTCCATGGACTCTGATACAGTAATGGCAGGAACATTAATAGTTTTTAATAAGATCCAAAAGCTTGGCAACCTAGTAGAATGGCTTAAAGAAGGCAACATAAGTTATTTAATCAGGTATTTACTACTGAGACCTAGATATCTTCCTCTCCTACCCCTAATTCACTCTAGCTATTCAACTAATTTGAATACAAACAATAGTAAATAAGGTTTACTTTTCTATCTTTTAATCTCTTCTAACAGGGCATCATCATTATTGTCACCATTTGCCAATATTTAGAAGAAACATTGTATATAATTGGCTAAGAGATATTCTGGCAAAATGAATATACCAAGTAAAGGACAATTGTTATCCCTAAGACAACCTTCTTATAGTTATCAAACAAGTGAATGCCAGAAACTTATTAATTTAGACCCCACTAAAGACCTAGGTATATTAATTACCTCTCCAGCATAGGGTTGGATTCCATAATTTTTTAAATTTTATTATCTTTATTTATGTATTGGATACAGACAGCCAGAAATTAAGAGGAAGGGGAGAGAGAAAAACAAAAACATCTGTATCCCTGCCTTCACCACTCATGGAGCTTTTCTCTGCAGATGGGGACCAGAGGCTTGAACTTAGGTCCTTGCGTATTGTAATGTGTGTGCTTAACCCAGTGTGCCACCACCCAGTCCCTGATTCCATAAACCTAATACTGATTTGGATATAACAAATGACATTCAAGGCCTTAACAACTGAGAGAAAGTTTAAGCTCGTCAGATAAAGAAGAAAATACAAAAACTGGTAAGGGGAAAGAGATATCCTAGCTACTTTCCACTCTAGGTTCCCTACTCTTACAGGCTCTATTTCTATTCCTTGGTCCCTGTTTATTAAACATTCTGACCTGTTATATGCCTCACTGCCTTCCAACCACTAAGTTCCAGATGCCCCTTTGATCCCATCTTGACCTCCATAGGCAAATGACCACACCAACATGTCCCAAAACCTCACATCTTCAGATTCTTACCCTACTATAGAAAGAAAGAGGCTATGGGTATGGATTGACCAGTAGTGTTCATGCCCAGCAGAGAAACAATTATAGAAGCCAGAATTCCTTCCTTCTACACTCCCAAAATAATTCTGGCTCATACTCCCAAAGGGGAAAATGTTAGGGCAAGATCACTAGAGGGCTCTGAGCCCAGTTCCACTCCAATCTGGAAGTTTTGTGACATGGAACCTTTGTTTTTGCACCATCACTGAGAGGCAAGAGATTCTGGAAAACACCTGAGAAAGTCAGGCACTGAGATAGAAGCAAAAAAAAGAAAGATCAACTATGGGGTGGTTTAACTCATAAGTGGAATACAGAGAATTGAAATAGATGAACTTGAAAAGATGTATATATATATATACATAGATAGATACATAGATAGATACATAGATACATAGATAGATACATAGATAGATACATAGATAGATACATAGATAGATGATTGATAGATAGTTATAGATAGATGTATAGTCAACTCATAGAGAGGGAGAAAACTAACAGAGACCAATGTTGAAAAATCAAGCACCCTGACCTCAGCTTTTTGACATTTATTTGAATCAGAATCTTAAAATCAACATGTTACCCAGATGCGCCTGTGTTATTTCCAATATGTGTTTTGTGAGTACACGTTGTTATTTCTAAGACATGTTTGTAACTACATTTGTGTTATTTTTAATGAGCTGACCTATACTGTTATTTCCTGCTAGCTAAACAATATTTGTCCTATCTAGCTGTTTTTCAGTGGTTTATACATAAGCAAAGCACACTATGTTTTTCTGCTGTCTTCAGCAGAGAGAAAAAAACGTCTTTTGTTTTCTCTCTGGGCAGTCTTCTGCCTGGAAACAGCAAAGCAAAGCACTACCACTTTTTTTTTTAATCCAAGACGACTTCCATATGTTCTTTTTCTTAACTTCCACAGCTATGCGCAGTCATTATTCTTCAAGAAAAGAATGAGCCTAGAAGTAATTCTGTAATTATGAGGGTTACTATTTCTACTACAGAATTAGGGTGCAGGTTCAACTTCAATGGATGGAACACCTAGGCAAAGACCATGAAAGGATCACATAGGAATTCCCCAGGCCAAAGAGGTGAAGTGGCTCCACTAAGCCATGGGGGTGTAACATTACCATCCCAGTGGGCAGAGAAAGTGGACTACTTACTACCTGTGGAGCTAAAAAGAAAAACATCAAACCAAAAATAATTATTCTCCAGACTTAGTATCAAAAAGGATTTAATGTGCAAGTTCTTTTTAATTTGTATGAGATCCATCACTCTTTTCTTCCTATTTCTCATTTTTGGAAAGAGAATATTTATCCTATCCCTGTTTCGCCAGTAAATTTTAGCAGAATATAATTTGTCAGATTTCAGAAATTCGTCGCTGGGGAGGAATGTTGCTTCAGAAGTAGGGCTCATGTGCCCAATGCTGCAGAGTAAAATGGAATTCTGTACTCTAGCCTATTGTTCAAGGAAGAAAAAGCTTATCACATTGTGCAGTACAGGGAATGAATGCATTTCTCTCACACACCATCTATGTTGGGGACCCTGTGATTCATAGTCTGTTATTTATGCTTATATGTTTAAAACACTGTTTTTCAGCTTACCCATTTCTCTAGTTATTAAGAGCTATTATGCATTAAGACTAAACTCCCTGATGAGACATCACAAATTTTTCATCTTCTCTTATTCCTATCTCCAGCCTTTAGAGATGTCTGGAGAACATTGAGGTAAACATAGATAACTGGTCTATCGACACTGCAGGCAAAAGAGCTTTACTTATATAATCATTAGAATTAGAGTAAACAAATCTGATATAGAATGATTTACATACTAGGAGAGATTATTCATATGTGTATCCCTCTAAGTTTATACTTGACATGGCTGTTTTGATGTATGCACATATGTTCAATAAAAAGTTGAAAGATAAAGGAAAATCGCATTTGCCAATGGTGTTTGAAGTAATTCACTAGATCCAAGGTTCACACCAGAAACCTTGGAACCCAGAACATCCCTGCCTCTCTGTTTCATGGAAGTGTTATATATGCTTTGGGCAGGAATTCATAGAGCTGGTGCTAATCTCCAAGGACATGATTCCCAACTCTTATCCTAATTCTCCTTCTGCCAAAGGGAGGGAGCATGGTTGCAAATTTATAATAGAAGGTATCTAAACTGCCTCTAACTTTCCCCCAAGAACTTTAACCCCTTTGTGTTCTGTTGCAATTTATCTAGTCTGTTTCAGATATTTCCATGTGAGTTTTTACTTCAGACATTAATTTTATCCTGGAATAAGTTAAAATTTTAAGTTTTCTGGAATGAAATCAGGGTAATCTTCATGTGAAGATATAAATTTTGAGATAAATGTTTTTATTCTCCTGATATATATATATATATGAATATATATATATATTCATCATATATATATATATATATATATATGATGAATTTCTAACATATACTGTGATGGCACTGTAGGGCAGTCTTTAGTAGATAGTTCCAGATGAGATTATAGAGTATGGTGCCCATAGAAGAATCAGAGTTTTACTGTTCTTGTAAAATGTAGAAAATTAATGTCCATATATGATAAACTCTTCCACTTGACTGTGCGAGGAGATGACAAGAAAATAGCAATCTATGAACTAGGAAATGAGCTCTCCCAGACACAGAATCCATTGGCACCTTTACTTTAGACTTCCTAGGCTCCATAACTATGAAAAATATGTTTCTGTCGTTTATGCTCCTGTGATATTTCATTCTAGCAGATGGAATTGATTAAGATATAATCCTAGCTTTAAAGAAAACACCCACACAGACTCTTGACAGCAAATTGGGGTTTCTAACTACTTCCCCAGATGATTAGACTACGGTAAAGGAGATGAAATTTTAGAAAACGCATGGGAGCAAAGAGATTAAATATAAAAAATTAACAAATGTCTTTGAGGCTTCCACCTCTGTCCCTTCCTTATACCCTAAAAATAGCAAGCACACAACCCAAGAGGTGGTATAGTAGATAAAACATTAACATCTCAAGCATGTGACAGAATGATGCTCTAGTTCTCTTCTCCTATTATCTCAATAATTAAAAAAACATCTTAAAGAATATTTTCAAAAGTAAAAATAGTAATAATAATTGTTAAACATTGTATATATTTAAACATTTCAACCTAAGAATTTCAGGTATATCCAAAGAAAAAATGTGAGGAGAGCAAGCAAAACAGATAACAAACTTTAAAGAGAACTTGGACTGAGTTTAGTGTGTTGCATCAAAGTAAATGACTCTGGAGGTACAGGATCGCTTTTAGTTCCTGGCCCAATGGTGGAGGAGGACCTAGGCTGAGAGTGTTTTTAAAAAAAATGAGAAGTTTTACGCATATAACAACAACTGTATCTACTGTTAATCATAACCTCCCAATTTAAAAAAAAAACACAAAAAAGTACTCTTCATATTTATTCATAAGAACTCTGCTTAATTTCCCTTCTTGAAGGTTTTTTTTTTTGAGAACATATTTATTAGTGAAAGCAAAAATATATATGTCTTGCTTCTGGGATGTTTCTAATCAGCTAATCTGTGTAATAAAATGTAAATATAACTCATTCCCTCTTTAGGGTAGTAGTAGACAAATTATATTTAACCACGTGTTAAAATGTAATATGAAATAAATTCACTCACTGTATGAGTCATTTTCAATGACATTTTTCAGGGAATATTTGCACATGTAGTATCAAGCTAGAAGTACACAAATGAAAGTCTTATGAATCTCTCTCACATATCTCTGAAAGACAGAAATCCAAAATACAAAAGCAGCAAAGGAAAGTGTTCATAGTTTTCTGCCAGAGGCATAGGGGGAAAATGAGACTTTCACTTTCTCATTGCTCGGGGTAAAATTGCTCCAACCTGAAGGTAACATGAAAAATGGAGAGATGGGTTAGCATAGAACAGTAACCCTGAGAATCATTCCCTCCTGGAGCCTTCTCTTTTTCACAATGACATCTTTGCTAGAAAAAAGCAGGCAAACCTAATAGACACACCATAAGCCACATTTGTGGAAAATGTGATTTTTTTTCCCTCTCCCTTTCAATGTATTCCAACATATTAGCCATTCTCAACAAAGACGAGCTCTGCATAACTATGCAGGCTCTAATAGCCTGGTATTTATAGTCTAAATCTAATCTAAAATATATCTTGCACCACTACATTTGTTTAGCATTTCCCTAGAAAAGCACATGACATGCTATGTGAAAGGCAATCTTTCAGTGTTTTCAATAGTAAATCCATACTAACATAAAAGGGAGCTGCAGATGATAAGCCTCACAATTCAGAGGCAGGATGAACAAGAACAGGAATGGATTCTATTTGCATATCTTTTATACCATTCACACAAGCATCACTAAACCTCCCAGTATTCCAGAGAAAGGAATATATATATATGTGAAACAAAATATATATATTTGCTTGTTTTAAATATATATTCAAATATATATATTTGAAACAAAAGCCAGGAAAATCAAATAGCTTTTATATATTATGCAAATATAGTTTTGTATAAAAATTTCCAATTGAGATACCTAAAGGCAATGACCATTAAAAGTAATATCATAAAATATGGCAATAATGCTTCTAACTTTGGGTTTGCTTTTAAAAGAAAAGTCATTGTCTTTTTATTAAATTATTATGCAGACAGATAAGAACCAGAATGTGCAAGATGACATTAAAATTATCATTCATTCTTTTTCACCATCCTACATTAATGCACTATTTATAACAATTGCTATTGCTACAGCATTGCCCATATTTAAACATAATATCTTCATATGTCTCTTTTATATATTAATCTTATTTAATAATGATTAGTATTATGATTTTAGTGTGTGAAGTCATGCACATGCAACTTTACTCCTTGAGGCTACTTTGGCATTCCCAGACTGAGAGGCAGACAGGGAATGATACCACAGCACTGTCACTTTTTGTACGACCGTAGCATCTCCCATGTCATTAGTTCTGTGACTAGAACCTGAGTTGAGTTGTTCACATGGTGAGGCATGTTGCATATTGCTCCACTCAGTGAGCTATCTCACTAGATCCAAATTTAGACTTTACTACTTGTCTTCATACTGAGCTATAAAGAGTACTGAATGTTTATGCTCAATATGGTAATACTATTAGTTCATTTATTCGGTTAAATCTGTAAACAATCTGCTTATAACCTTTCAGACAATTGTTCCCAAGTATATTTGTCTCTACATTTTCCCTTGACTTGCCATTCCCTCCTTTCTAGCCTCTAATTTTGGACATCTCTACTTATATATTTCTGATGTTGATAAACTTTATAATTCTCTATAATATTTTATTGTTGCATCTGAGATTGCTTATAAATGGGGAAAACCAATATATAATTGGTATTACTGAAGATTTTGTTCACTATAGTGGTTTATAATTAATTTTCTAGTGTATAATTATTGTGTATTATGATTCTACTTTTTCCTAGTCTTATCAATTGCCTTTCTATCTGTGTATGTATTATATTTAACAACTCCTTAAATTGTTACAGAAATTCAAGAAAACTATCAAATCTTTGTCACTAGAAGTTTAGTGTGCTATCCATTGTGCCACAGAGCCACCTTCAAATCTTTGTAATCTTTTTTTTTGTCATCTACCTCCCAGCAAATTATTGCTTTAAGTGAGACTATCCACTTATCAACAATAAAAATTTTAAAGAATTTTTCATGAAAATTTAATATTTGGGAATTCAAACATAATTTCTACAGGCACAGTGCTTCTATACTTACTCCTATTATTATTAATACTGAAAATAAATAAATACAGAAAAGTACACAAAACACACATACCTTTCAGTCCGTAGATAACTAGTATTCATTTGCAGTCCTTCTGTTTTTAAGAAAAAAGTATGTTTTATATTATTTTAATTTAGGGTATAATTCCACACCATTCTCACCACCAGAGTTCCAAGGCCTCATTCCTTTCAAAAGAAACTGCAGTAGGCCTCCCAAGGTCACAGACATGGGTCAGCTATTATTTCTATAACTATATGTCTGTATTTAGATATAGTTGACTATTTCTTCCACAGTCCTACCTCTCCTCCCTCCAAGATAAAATTTGTTTTATATACAAAATTCAAATTTCCTTTACCCAACCTCCACTCTCCCTCCCAAACTTATTTCTTCCTTTCTCTACTCATTATAGGTAGTCAATATCAAGAGTTTGACCTATATTTTATTCATATTCATTTTTAAAAAACTAAGTTTTTTGTATACTGGCAAAATTGCTCACTTGGGAGGGTTCCCAATATGCTATGTACATGACCCAAGTCTGATCCCAACCACCACATTGGTGCTATTAACGCAAGTATAAAATGAAATAGAACCACCACATCACCATGCACAAAAATCAATTCCAATTGGTTCAAACACTTGGATATTAGAATAGAAACCATAAAATGCATAAACATTGGCAGAAGACTCTGCAGTGTCTGCTTTGAAAATGTCTTCAGAGTTAAGTCAGACAGAAAGGAAAACAAAAGCAAAAATAAACCAATGGAACTAAACCAAATTTAAAGTTTCTGCACTGCAAGAGAAGCCATCACCAAAATAGAAAGAAATTCTACAGAATTGAAGAAAATCTTTACACACCATATATCAGAGAAAATATATAAAATTTAGGAGCAAAACACCCAAATAATTCCATTAAAAATGCAATGCTAAAAAAAAAATACAATACTAGAGACCAGGTGCAATACTAAAAAAAAATGTAATGAGTGTACATGTTGCAATGTTCAAGAACTCAGGTTGGAGCCCTTGGCCCCCACCTGCATGGGGAAAGCTTTGTGAGTGGTGAAGCAGTGTTGCAGGTGTCTCTCTTGTCTCTCTCCCTCTCTTTCATCCCCTTCCCTCTTGATTTCTGGATGTCTCTGTCCAATAAATAAATATTAAAAAAGAATAAATAAATGAATATGGGGCCTAGATCAAATTGATGGGGTTTACAGTTAACAATATTTATATAGTTTCCCCATATTTGGGAGCTACTCTCTTCCCTGATCCAGCTTTCTAAGTCATTTTTCCAACCATGACACCATCTCCTCAGAAAACACCTTGGATTCACCTGCATATTAGATGTCAGGCTCAGGCAAAAACTAGTAAATCAAGGGCCCTTTGGAATATACCTAAAATAGACCTACTAGCTTTTTCCAAAATGGAGACCCCAAATTTCAGCTGTAATATACTTGCCTTTAGGTTCCTGACTATTTAACAATTTTTTCTGCCTTATATCTTACTGCTTTTTCAGCCACCAGGTTACAGATGCCACCATGATGCCAACCTGACTTCCCTAGGCAGACATTAGGATACACACATGCAGGAGACATTTTGACAAAACCTTATGTCTGTGTGGGAGACACTCAATAAATTCTCTTTTCTCCCATTTCTAGTGGTATGATAAAGTTTATTTCTCAACCCCAAGATGATAATGAAACACTGCACTGCAGCACCCAGAGAACCTGAGAGTATGGTCTTTTCAATAACTCATTACATTCATATATTTAATTTCTCTATGATAAGGTTATTCTGATGTTTAATGACAAGTTGCTTTTGGCTGAAGGTTTTACAATATTCATTACTTCAAAATATTTCTATTATAAAAATGTCAAGGGGAAGGGTGGTGAGCATACATGTTACAATGCACAAGGACACTGGTTTGAGTCCCTTATCCCTGGTCCTTGGTCCCCACCTGCAGGAAATCTTCATGAGTGGTTAAATAGAGCTGTAGGTGTCTATTTCTCTCCCCTCTCCATTTCTGGCTATCTCTCTCCAATAAATAAATAAAGATAATTAAAAATTCACTTAAAAATGTGGTCTAGAGACCAGGCGGCAGCACACCTGGTTAAGTACTTACATTACAGTGCGCAAGGACCCAGGTGCAAGTCCCTGGTCCCCACTTGCAGGGGGGAAGCTTCACAAGTGGTGAAGGAGGATTTGCAGATGTCTCTCTGTCTCTTTCCATTTCTGTCTCCTCCCTCCCCTCTCAATTACTGTCTGTCTCTATCTAATAAATAAATAAAATATTTTAAAAAAGAAAGAAAAGCAGTATGTGGAGATTCCTCAAAATAAATAAATAAGAGCAGAAACTCCACATAATTCAGTTACCCTACTTTCCTTGGGTCCATACTCCCAGAGGGATAAAGAATAGGAAAGCTATCATGGGACGAATGGGATATGGAGAGCTGGTTGTGGGAATTGTGTAGAGTTGTACCCCTTTTATCCTACTGTTTTGTTAATGTCTCCTTTTTTAAATAAATAAAAAAAATTTTTTTAATGTGGTCTGGGAGGTGGTGCAGTGGATAAAGCATTGGACTCTGAGGCATGAGCTCCAGAATTCAGTCCCTGCCAGCACATGTGTCAGAGCGCTATCTAGTTCTTTTTCTCTCTCCTCCTCCTATCTTTCTCATAATAAATAAATAAATAAATAAATAAATATCTCTTTTTAAAAAGCCATATTCAGTATGATTTGATTCATGAATGAAGATTTTCCAGCATACCTTATAAGCAAATGGGATGTTACCACTATAATTTTTCTGCTGATTGAGGTGTGAAATCTGAATGGAATATTTCCAACATCTAACAGATTTCTCTCCAGTACTAATATTTTGATGAGTGAAGATTTTCTTTTGGCTGACGCAAGTGTCACATTTCTTCTATTTGGAGCAAAACAAACACACAAAAAAGAAAAGAAGGGAGAGAAAGGGGAGAAGAGAGAAAGAGAAACTGTATAGCAGTGACACCAACAATCTTGTTAATCATCATTTTCATAATAAACTGAGTGAAATAATAAATAAGTAGGTTTGGATCAGGTATATAGTCTTTGGAGTTTCCAGAGTGTAGTAACAAATAGGCTATGGTCAGATTCTATGGTGTGAGGAGTTCATCTTATCAGAGGTTGGTCTCTGATTCTCATTTCTCTTAATCTAATTTTCAATCTATAAAAGTTCTTCATATCCTCTTTTTAATTATTCTAAAATACTTGTGTCTCTCTTTTTTTTACTTACCTAATTGCATACATAGGATCTCTGTTGTTAGACTATCTCATTTCAATTTCATGACATTTAATTTTTGTCCCATGGGTTACTCTTTTCTTAAATCTATGTATCTAGAACCATTTAAAATACCTATTTTGTTCTATACATTGTATGCTTACTTTGACAACTTTTCTTTTTAAAATTTTGTATATTGATGTCTCTCTTTAAAAGTTTAGTCTCTTCTTGAATATCTTAATTTTGAGATCTTGATTATTTTCTTTTGTTTATGCATGGGATAGAAGGTAACTCCTTAATGTTCAATCAACTTGCAACATTTTTAGTGTGTTTTGTTGTTTAGTGTTTATCAGAGCACTAACTATTATTTCTTTAATAATGACACCCAAATTTATAACTCCAGTCAGGAACTCTACTCTCATCTTTGAATCATAATAAAACTGTTTATTCAAATAATTACTTGATTTCTAATCTAAATCTGATACTAGTCTGATCAAACGCTAATTCCTTATTCCACATTGTGCTACCACTATATTTTCCCCTCCCGCACTGATTTTATCTTCTAAAATTAGTCGAAAATCCTGCTATCTACCTTAACACTTTCAGTCTATTGAATAATCTATTGGAAATTTCTGTAGGTCCTCCCTTCTAAATATTGTCAGAATTCACTAACTACTCAATATCTCCACTGCAGTATAACTGACAAAGGTTCCAAACATATCAATCGTACATTAGAATTTTAGCCTTCTATCAAGTTTCTTTCTCAGGAAACTCCAGAAACACCTGATTCCTTCCAAGTTTTACAATATTCCAGATTGCATTTATTTGGAGATTCTCATACTGAAATGAAAAATCTGCAGGTGAAAAAGAAAAAGAAAGGAGAGGAGAGGAAGTCACTGCAAGTGGTGGACTCTCACCCACTTTTTGCATTCTAGTACCCTGAGTAGAAACCTTGGTGCATTCTTTCTGTAGCCAATGCAAGCACCTTGGCAGATTCTATTCACACACCTTGGCACATTCTATTTATAACCAGTCAGCTTGTGCCAGGCCCAGTTTGGAAAATGATGAAAAGCTGGTTGCCAAGGCAGAACGTTGCTCAGACCTCTACCAGGTTTGTACCAAACTGACCTGAAACCCACTAACAAGAAATAAACATAACTCCCCACCCTTCATGCAGCCTTGGTCTTGTTCTTTGGCTACATCTGAGCAATAACACTGGACAAATGAAAAATGGATCTTTTTGTTTTTTTGCGAAATTTTGGAGGCCCCAGTGAAATCTAACTGCTGTGCCCTATTTGGGACAGACCAAGGCTTCAGAAACAGAGATGGATGGCCCTTCATCGAAACAGAAAAGCACACACTCGATGAGAATTTTGAGGTCTCCTTTCGCAATGGGAACCTATTCCTCTGAGGACAACAGCCCTGTGTTCGGAGTGAGAGAAAAGACAACCTACATACATAAGGAGATCTTCACCAAGAAGGTAAGGCCCCTAAGAAAATTATATAAAAAGAATCCTCTCCAGGGATGTTAAGGCTCCTGGAAAAATTAGAAATTAAGCCAGTAAAGCCAGCTAGGAATAGATCAATCTGACAGCCAGGTTGATTGGCTGACGGCCATTGGAGACTTCAGCTGCAAAGGGGGCCGTGTTTTTCGGCACAGAAAAGCTGGCTCTCAGGAATTTAAAAATGGAATGTTTTAACTTCTGGTATGTGTGTGTCACACTCTTTCTCTCTCTCTCTCTCTCTCACTGACTATGTGTACTCCAACTACTCCAACAGGTGGAGATGTCATCTCTAATAGACACATGACTGGTTGTCATGTTTATTCACCACCTGGAAATGTTGAATTCATGAAGAATGTTTAAAATTTTTTCTTTTATTCTCTGGACAAAATTTTTTAAACATAACAGTTTTAGTGATAACTTAAAATTGTTGTCTATTATCCTTAAGAACACTCCCCCAGGATAAGCTTTTAGCTAACTGCTCCCAAACTTCATTCTCTGTGGTGGTGGGGGAAGGGGGTCTGGCTGTGAGTCCTCTGCCAGCTATAATTAAAGGAGTGTACAAAAAAGAAAAAAAGAGGACAAAGAAAGAAAGGGAGAAAGAGAGGAGAGAAAGAAGAAGAAGAAGAGAAAAATAGTTCCAACACTGCTCCTTTGTAATAATATCAAAATAAAAATTTGTTAATGTAGATAAGAGCTAAGTTTAAAATATACATCAAAATTTTTTATAATGGTCAGAATCTTTAAAGTTGTTTGCTGTGTTACAATTCTTCATCCTTAAAATTCTGAAATCCAAATTACATACATATATGTGTGTGTGTATATATATATATATATATATGTATATATATACATATATATATATTTAAATAAGAGATGTTCTAGGACACTCTAATGGGCCCCCAGAAAATCCTGTGAACTCTCTTTGTGGAAAATAAATCCACAGAGATTTTGACTTTTTTGGTACTGCAAAATTTCTGAGAAGCATTGTCAAAAAATATGTCTTAACTAAGTATAACTTGAATATGCTTAAAGTCTTAAAGTCTAAAATGTTCACTTACATAAGTTTTATAAATAGTCCAGAGAGTCGGGCGATAGCGCAGCAGGTTAAGCGCAAGTGACCCAAAGTGCAAGGGCCAGCTTAAGGATCCTGGTTCGAGCCCCCGGCTCCCCACCTGTAGGGGAGTCGCTTCACAAGTGGTAAAGCAGGTCTGCAGGTGTCTATCTTTTTCTCCCCCTCTCTGTCTTCCCCTCCTCTCTCCATTTCTCTCTGTCCTATCTAACAACAACAGCATCAATAGCAACAACGATAATAACCACAACAACAATAAAAAACAGCAAGGGTAGCAAAAGGGAAAATAAATAAATAAATAATCCTGTGTGGTTAATTAGTTCTATAAACTACAACTCTGATCTTAACTAAAAACTAAGTTAAAATGTCTTCTTCTTCTTCTAGCGTTTGCCCTTCTTCCGTAGCCAGTCAACAGCGTCAGGTTGAGCCTGATGTAAAGTTTCGAGACCTCCTTTGAATCTGGAGAGGTGGCAGTCGTTGACTATGTGGGTCATAGTCTGTCTGGAGCCACAGGGGCAGTTCGGGTTGTCTCTGGCTCCCCAGCGATGGAACATAGCTGCGCACCGGCCATGGCCTGTTCTAGCGATTGAGGAGGGCCCAATCATAACGTGCTAGGTCAAAGCCGGGTTGATGCTTGCAGGGGTCTGTGATGAGGTGTTTGTTCTTTACCTCAGCTGACTGCCAGCTCTGTTTCCAAGAGTCTGGAACAGAGAAGTTCAGTGTAGGCATAGGGGACCAGATTGGGTGACGAGACATCAAGCGTTGGACAGGGTGGGCGAAGATATCCACGTATATTGGCAGGTCCGGTCGAGCATAGACGTGGGAAATGAACTTAGATGATGCCGCATCCCGACGAATATCTGGCGGGACGATGTTGCTAAGAACTGGCAGCCATGGAACCGGGGTGGAACGGATGGTTCCAGAAATTATCCTCATGGAGGAATATAATTTGGAATCGACCAAGTGGACATGGGGGCTACGGAACCATACTGGGGCACAGTATTCTGCAGTGGAATAGCATAATGCCAGAGATGATGATCGTAGTGTGGAAGCGCTCACGCCCCATGAGGAGCTGGCCAGTCTTGCAATGATGTTAAAATGTCAATATACTGTAACTCCCTGTGGTTTAGAGATTCTTGTGTACGAAGTTACTACACAAGGTTAAAGAAACTATTTTAAAATTTGTTTTCTTTTAACTAAAACCCCCCACCTAGCATGTACCTCAGTCTTACTAAACTAAAATATGGGTAGAACTTAAAATAATTAAATCATTACGCAAAGCCTTTTTAAATCTAAAGATGTGGGTGTAGCTAGAGGCAGTAAGAATATGATTGATATGTAAAGCCTTCTAAATACTTTTTAAATTGTAAATCTATGGACAGACATAGTAACTAAACCAAATTTGAGACTGTCACTCAGTTATAATAGGGCTGGGAAGATAACATAATGGTTATGAAAATGAATTTCATGCCTGAGGCTTTGAGCTCTTTGGGTTAGAGCTGAGCAGTACTCTTATTTCCCTCCTGTGTACCTTTCGACATCACTAATCTAAAGTAAATAATAAAATGATTGTAATGATTCATTATGACTTAAGGCTATTTAAAAGTCAATTTGGCTACATTCTTATGTTATAAAATTGCTGTACATGTGGTTTTGTAAAAAATTGGTTATTGTATAACAAGTGGCATTCAAGGTCTTTAAAAAACTTGGAGAAAGTTTAAGATTATTAGATGACAGTGGGCTACAGAAACCAGATGGAGACCAGAGATAGGCTTACCTAGTCATGACTATTTTGGCCAGTACCAGGCTACTTCATCTCTGGGGTTTCTAGTCATGTAATTTTAAATTTTCCTATATAAACTATAGGCCTAGACATGTCTGCCATCACTGGTCACTTCCATCAGGTGTGTCCTTACATATACAAATATATGTACATGTATAAATATACAGAAGAGTAGGTTTCAGGGCCCTCACTGCAAAGTAGCAACAGAAAGGAGTGCCCCACTCTCCAAAGGGAGTCTGTATCACTCTGCTCTGCCACTTAAGGGAAGCTGGTCCTATAAACTGGGCAGCCCAGCTATGACCATAGAGTGTGAGCTTAAACTGACAGGGATCCAGAGGTCATGCAGGCTCCTTACTAAATACTAATAGACATGGGCCCCAGGTAATATTGATGTGATACATAGTTAATTATAAATGTGTGTGTGTGTGTGTGTGTGTGTGTGTGTGTGTGTGTGTGTGTGTGTGTGTGTCTTTTCTTTCAATATGGAAACCACTTTGCCCTAATCTAGTTCTCAAGTCCCACACTCTACTGTCATCCTCCCAGACATTTCTGGAGCCTACCTTTATAATGATTGCTCAAAGACTGTTGGAGTCTTCTTAGTCTCTTCGGAACATTTATGCCTAAAGAGGCATGCTGTCTTCTTCTCACCCTGGATTTCTTATTCTCATTGGCTCCAATCCTAGTTTTGTTCCTCTGTTTATTAAACATTTGTATACCTTACATCTTTTCAGCCATCAAATTCCAGATGGTCACATAATCCCATCACAGCCTTCCTGGACAGATGACTACATAGCAAAGTACCCAGAAACTTCATCTCTCCAGAGCCTTACCCTACTAGAGAAAGACTAGGGACAGAACAGGCCTATCTAGAACTATAAGTCAACCAGGCTACAGTCCACATCTCAGCAGGAAGCAGTGTGAAACACCATCCTTCAGCACCCCAAAATATTTCCTATTCCTAGAGGGGGAAATGTTGAGATCAGGGAATGAATAGGCAGAACTGGGGGAGCACAGACACTACTGTGCCATGCTAGAGTGCATGTGCCCCAGACAAAAATGCTTCCCATACTACTAGAGAAAGAAATTTTGCACACAAACAAACAAAAAAAAAGTGATAACAGGTGTGGGTGTGGCTTAGAAGAGATGTGAAGGCAAGGCTTAGAAGTTTATAAACTGGTACTATGGGTGTGATTTGTCCCTTTCTCCCTCTCTGTCCAGGTGAGCCTGTCAGCATGTTAGCAAAGTTTATAACTAGGTGCCTAGAAGCAGTTAAGTCACAGCTGGTACAGACATAATATGAACTGGTCCCTATAACCCAGTAGAACAGGAAAGATTTCCTGGGTACAAAAGGAGAAGGGAATGAAATGAAAA